>NC_077227.1:508173099-508531184 GCF_027887165.1 Monodelphis domestica
GCAACTACCTCATCCATTCTGTTCATGTTACAGAGGTGGAAAGTAAGGCCTAAGAGAAAACAACTGACTTAGCCTAGGTCACATAATGAATGAGCAGATCAAAAATTAGAACCTGCCTCTTCACTCCCTGTCTAATGTAGTTTCCACTAGATAACCCATTCATTCATCAGTCTGAAAATGGAGAGATCTAACCCTACTTCTTTAAGGTGCTACTTCCATGTTTGAGTGGAGGGAGGGGGTTCTGTGTTCTCAGTATTCTCTGAGGAAGCCCTTCTTATCAAGTTGTCAATTAAGGAACGTTTATCGAGGCCCCAGAGTATTTGAGCTTACAAAGATGAAAATGGAACAGTCTCTGCCCCCAAGGAGTTTATATTCTGTGCAATGAAGCCTAATTTTTTTTTCTGTGATAGCAGAACTCTCCCAACTATCTCCTTTATCTTTAATCTATGTGTCTACTGGCTGCTTCTTTGCTGCTTACAAGCATGTCCTTGTCTCCCCATCCTTTGAACTCTCCCTTGACCTGTCCATTTTCCATTAGTTACCATCCAGGATCCCCTCCCTTTTGTGGCTGGAGTACTTGGGAAGGCCCTCTGCAATAAGGATTTTCACTTCCTTTCCTATCACTCTCTTCTAAACTTTGTTGCAATCATCTCTCAGAAATTCGAATCTCTTAAATCTCAGATCTAATGGGCCTTTTCTCAGTATTCATCCACTTTGACCTCTCCACATTCTTTGATACTGTAGATCTGTGTCTCTTCTCCTTGAAACCTTTTTCTCTGTAGGTTTTTGTGATTATCTCTGACCTGGTTCTTCAACCTGTTTGACTGCTCATTGTCAGTCTCCTCTGCTGAATCTTTATCTATGTCATGCCTGCTGACCATGGATTTTATTTGGTGATCTCACTGGCTTCCATAGTTTCAATTATCATCTCTTTGCAGATGATTCTCATTTCTAATTATCCAATCCTAATCTCCTTCCTGACCTCCAGTCTTGCATCTCTGATTTGCCTATTAGTTATCTCAAATTGGATGTTCCATAGACATCTTAAACTCAACATGTCTTAAACTAAGCTTCTTATCTTCCTCCCAACCTAACCTTCTTTGCGTTCTAATTTCCATGTAACTGTTGATATTCTCCCAGTCTCTGATATTCATTACTTGGTGTTACCCTTAACTCCTCATTCTTTATTTTTTTTAACCTTTACCTTCCATCTTGGAAACCATACTGTGTATTGGATCTAAAGCAAAAGAATGGTAAGGGTTAAACAATGGGGGTTAAGTGACTTGCCCAAGGTCACACAGCTAGGAAGTGTCTGAGGCCAGATTTGAACCTAGGACCTCCCATCTCTAGGTCTGGCTCTCAATCCACTGAGCAACCCAGCTGCCCCCTTAATTCCTCATTCTTTCTCATCTCTTGCAGCCAATCAGATGTCAGGTCCTGTTGTTTTTACCTTGATAATATCTCTTGTTTATGCCTTCTTCTCTCCCCTGACATTGCTACATCCTGGTGCAGTTCTTATTATCTCACACAACAGCCTGTTGTCTTCCTGCCTCTAGTTTTTTCCAATACAATCCATCCTCCCCTCAGGTATTATGTTGATCTTCCTAAATTAGAGGTTTGACCATATCATCCTCCCTATTCATTCAACTCCAGTGGCTCCCTATGTCTTCCAGGATCAAAGAAAATCTTCTATTTGGCTTTGAAAGGCCTCCATAACCTGGTCCTTTCCTGTCATTCTAACCTTCTTACCCCTCTGTGTCCTCTGCAATCCAGGGACATTTGGCCTCTGCTATTCTTTGCACAAAACATTCCTACCTCCATTTTTATTGACTGTCCTCCATGTCTAGAGTGCTCTCCCTCCTCACCTCAACCTCTCTGCTTCCTGATTTCCTTCAAGTCTCAGCTAAAGACTTCCCTTCTGAAAGAATCCTTTCCCTGTCCTCCTTAATCTCTTAGTACTTTTCTTCTAAGACTACCCCAAATTTATTCCATATATGTCTTGTTTGTACATAGGTTTTTGCCAATCATCTCCCTGCTGGACTGTAAACTCCTGGAGCTCAGGGATTGACTTTTGTCTTTCTTGTGCTTACACAGTTTAATAAATGACAGTTGATTAACCAACTGGTATTTCTTAAGTTGCTTTGGGTTTTGTCAATAGAAACAGTATTTTTTTTCTATAAGATTTTTGCTCTTCCTCACCTAATTTCACAGAGATCGGGAAGTACTTTTATAGAACCAAGAATTTGGTTTGATCACCATTTAGAAATGTCAGATAACCAAAGAGAAGAAGAATACAGGCAATTCCAGTCTTGAATGTTGTAAAATTAGTTCCTAAGGAAAAATTTTAAAGTAGGCAAAAGAATGATGATGTTATTTTGCAAATTTGCACTAGAGTTTGGTTATACTATATCGGTCAAGATGATGTTATGTGGCTGGGCTTACATAGGCAATTACATAATTTCAGACTTCACAAAATCAGAAGAGACCTCAGAGGCTAATTAGTCTAACCCATAACAGAAAAGGAATTCCCACTCCACCCCAAAAAATGGTCATCATGTCTCTATTTGAAGACCTCCAAGAAGGCAGTCTCCTACCATCTCTATAGACAGGCCATTTTACTTCTGGATGCCTGAAATGTACCTTGGCATCAAGTCTACATTTGCCTCTTGGCAACTTCCAGTCCTCATTCCTGGGGCTGCCTCCAGGGCCAAACAGAACAAATCTAATCCTTTCTCCACAGGATAAATAGGAGGGAGAAAAGATAGATGCTTGATATTTGAAGAAAAAACAAAACAGAAAACCAGAGAATCACTACAGAGGAATAAACAATAGCTAATATGGCCCCAAGGCTAGCTAGGTGGTACAGTGGATAGAGTGTCATGCCTAGAGATAGGAAGACTTGAGTTCAAATTTGGCCTCATATGTTTTCATCTGCATTCCTACTCCTACAGTTCTTTATCTGGAGGTGAAGAACATTCTTTGTCATAAGTCCTTCAGAATTGTCCTGGATCATTATATTGCTGAGAGTAGCTAAATCTATCACTTTCCATAAGATTACTGTTACTTTTTATAATATTTTCCTGTTTCCAAACACAGTATTCTAGAGGAGATCTGATGACTGAAAGTAGTATTTCAGGGCAGCTAGGTGGTGTAGTGGATAGAGTTTCAGGCCTGGAATCTAGAAGACCTCAGCCACTTCCTATCTGTGTGACTCTGGGCAAGTCACTTAATGCATTTACCTAACCCTTGCCCATCTGTTTCAGAGTAAAAGGAAGGAAAAAGGAAAGAAAGGAAAGAAAGGAAGGAAGGGAGAGAGAGAGAGAGAGAGAGAGAGAGAGAGAGAGAGAGAGAGAGAGAGAGAAAGATTTTAATGGGTAGATAAGGAGCATTATAAGTTACTAGTTCAAGCCACATAGAAAAACAAATGGGGCCACAGCCCAAGAGGAGAATCATTGTAATGGGGGTCAGGAGAAAAGAAGTATTTCTATTAAACTCAAAATGTATTAAGCACTCATATACAGTGGTTGAGTCAGACCATTTTTAGTGAGGTTCAGAGTACAGTGGGATAGGAAAGTATGTGACTGACACATCACCAAGAGGGAGGAAAGTTTGTGAAATCTCAGCTGTGGTGGCCTGGGGTGTCCTTTCTAATTCTTTATGGGCCTGTCTTTTAGAGAAGTCAGATATGTGGGTGTGTTTTTCTTGGTCAACATGCTGCATTTATAACCTTCTTTAAAATTTGCCTTAGGACTACATGGTTTGACCCTCTGCAACTCTGTTAATTCTTTTGACAGCATGAAAAATTGCCCAACAATGAGAATCTTTCAAGACAATCTTTTATAACAATTATCTCCCAAGATACTTTTAAATGCATATATATTTCCCATATACATATAAATATGTATACATACATATATAAACATGTATGTGTGTATTTATGTGAGTATATGCACAACAGCCATCCATATACACATATATTATGGATTGGTGTTTTGTTTTGTTTTGTTTTTTAAGGAAGGCTTTTCAACAATGTAAATCCTGGCAGGGCAGCTAGGTGACTTAGTAGATTGAGAGTCAGGCCTAGAGATAGGAGGTCTTGGGTTCAAATTTGGCCTCAGACACTTCCTTGCTGTGTGACCCTGGGCAACTCACTTAACCCCATTGCCTAGCCCTTTCTGTTCTTCTGCCTTGGAACCAGTATGTAGTCCTCATTCAGAGAGAGAGAGAGAGGAAGGGGAGGGGAGGTGAGGGGAAGGGAGAGGGAAAGAAAGAAAGAAAGAAAGAAAGAAAGAAAGAAAGAAAGAAAGAAAGAAAGAAAGAAAGAAGAAGAAAGAAAGAAAGAAAGAAAGAAAGAAAGAAAGAAAGAAAGAAAGAAAGAAAGAAAGAAAGAAAGAAAGGAAGGAAGGAAGGAAGGAAGGAAGGAAGGAAGGAAGGAAGGAAGGAAGGAAGGAAGGAAGGAAACTCTGATGAGTTGGATTTTTTTACATGGTCAACATCTGCTACATACAAGAACTCAATGGCTTCTTCTTGATTAGGTCTCCCATAGGTTAATCAGTACCACAATGTTAAGAGATTGGGCCACTTTGGCTGTGCAATGATAATTGATAAAGCAGGATCCTGAACTAGTCATTATTACATTAAGGAAGATGATCGAGAGCAGTATGGACAAATCAAATCATTGAACATTAATGAAGCTCCTGCTCTGGGAAAGGCACTGTACCAAATGTTGGTATAGGGGGCAGAGTTTTGGGTTTAGAGTCAGGAGATGCTATCTGTGGCACTTATAAGCTACAAGATCATAGGCAAATCATTTAATTTCTCTGTACCTCAGTTTCCACATTTATAAAATGGAGATGGTAGGAACCTAACCTAGCCTTAGAGCTAGAAGTCTCACTTGAGGTCCAACTCTTTCAGTTTATAGATGAGAAAACTGAGGCTCAGATAGATTAAGAAACTTTTCCAGCATCAAACAGGTAATAAGTGTCAGAGATGACCATGATGATAAAAGCAGGCCTTCTGAATCCAAAGTCAATGCTCTGTCCACTTTAATTTAAAGGTATTTTATTTTTCCCAATTCCATGTATTAATAATAATTTTCAATATAACTTTTCCAAAATTATGAGATCTAAACCATCTCCTTCCATCCCCCCCCACTTGGAAATGGTTATCTACTTTAATAAAACCTGGTGTACTTACCTCACAGGGTTGATGTGAAACAATGAACTAATATGTAGAAAGCTCTTTTTTTTTTAAAGTTTTTTAAACCCTTATCTTTTGTCTTAAGATCAATACTAAATATTCATTCCAAGGCAGAACAGTAAGGGCTAGGCAATGGGGGTTAAGTGACTTGCCCAAGGTCACATAGCTAGGAAGTGTGTGAGGTCAAATTTGAACCCAGCTCCTCCTAACTCCCAGCTTGGTGCTCTATTCGCTGGGCTACCTAGTTGTCTCCAAGAAAACCCTTTAAAGTGTTATCTAATTGGCAGCTAATTATAATTATGGTCTTGGGAAAACTCTGAATTGTGCTGGGATATCATTTGCTTTTGGACTGTGATTATTAGTCAATAGTGGTTTATCCAAACCATCAGTGAGAGAATACTGCCATATCTTGCCTTGGGAGAGCTGGAACTTCTCTGGAGCATGATTTGTAAGAAGGTCTGCCCTGAGATCTGGGTTGGAACCTGCCCTATAGTTCGAGGGCAGAGAATATGTATAGATTGTGATTGGTGGAAGAGTGGGTGGGAATGGTAGGCTTTCTTGGTCTGTGATTGGCTCACAAGGTAATTGATCAATTTCGGGGCATAGCCTACCCTGTGATTGGTTAGGAACTGAAGCTATTCTTGCCAGGGAATTCCTAACTCTTGGCAGGGGGCCAGGTGGTATTGCCAGCCCTGTCCACTAGGAGGAGACCAGATACCTGGCAATGAGCAGGGAGCCAAGAAGCTATGGGGGCATGTATGTGGTAGGAGGCGGGGCAGGCTTGGCCCTATTGGTTACCTATTCTCTCTCTGGACTTGCTATCTAGTTCTCATCCGAAGAAGGCATGCAGAATATTCATGCACAAGCCAGCCTGGGCTATCTTTCTTGCTAAGTATTCTCTGTCCTTGCTAGGCAAGCTCTTGGACAGAGTTGTGGAGTCCTGGGGCTAAAGCCACCAGAGAAAAGGTGGAAAATCCTGGATCTGAGAATATCCCAATGGAGACCATCAGGGCTAAAAGGAATCTTAGAGACCTTCTAAACCAACCCTTTATATTAAAATGAAGGAAATGGAAGACCAGGACTGAGCTAATGTACACGCAGCTAGTATAACAAGGCACCATTTTGTCCATACATCCACAGAAGAGTCAATAGGACTGAAACCCAGGAGGGGTCTTTGCTACTGAGGCAGCTTGGCCACCTCTGAGCTGAGCTTTGGGGAAAGAAAGGGGGGAGAGAGTGAAGGAGTTCACCTCGCTCTAGGCTAGGCTGCAGGGTCCCTTCCAATAGGTTAATTCCCTGTGTTGGCATTGAATGGAGCCTGGCCACTGGCTGCCCTAAAATCTCATTGTGACTGGCATTAAGGGATTAGATTAGCCTGCTAGTTGGCCTGCCCAACCTCCTTGGGTTCCCTGGATGACTGGGTTTAGCTATTCACAGAGCTGGATGGGACCTTAGAGATCTTCTAACCCAAACCTCAGGTTTGAGGTAGGTTAGTATCAGGGAGGACATCCCACGGAGGATGATGTCCCTCCTGCTCCCTGGAGTCCTAGAAGCTGTAAGAGGATGTCAGATATCGGCTCAGTTGTCTTCCAGGGACCACAAGGTACAATTGTTCCCCTTGTAGGGTGGGAGGGAGATAGAAATCATCATCTTTTCAAAATGCTTGCCAAGGGTAGCAAGTTTTAGTGAAAGAAGGGCTGGATTGGGAGTCAGAGGGCTTAGATTCAGAGCTTAGTCTTGTTACTAGCTGTTGGATCATAAACAAATTCTTTCCCCTTTTCTGAACCTCATTTTCCTTTTCTGTGAAATTAGGAAGTTGGACTAGAGTCTATGAACATGGATTTCAGGTATGGGAACCAGAACATTGAGACTATGTTAGGCCTGGATTCTTTAGTTCTCCCTTTCCAAACTCCCCCTTCCAGTGGCCACTTAACTTTCTTCAATTCAGGAGCTCCTAGTCACCCCGGTCCCCAGGGAGCTGGTAAATAGTGGTTAGATGGACATTCTAGGTCAGAACTGGAGCTCTTAAGGAAAATGAGGGAAACAGGGCCTGGAAGTTCTCTTAATTCAGGATTTCACAACCTACACTCTTTGAAGTTATTCTAAAATATTTTGATACCTCTATTTCGGTGGAATTGCTTTCCTTTGAAACTCTATATATTTTATTTTATATATTTAAAAGCATCATTCTGAGGAGTCCACAGGCTTCTCCAGCTGTCAAAAGGGTCAGAGACACAAATGAGTTTAAGAATCTCTGTCCTCGTTAATCACATTTCATTTTATATGCCTCAGAAATGACTTGTAGGGGAGCTGATGGGAAAAGAATAATCTTGGGTTCTTCAGTCCTATCAAGCATTAGGAACATCCTAAGGGCCAATAAAAAGAATCTTTGATGGAAAGTTAGGAGATCTGAATTTGAGCCCCAGTTCTGCCTGCTGAAGACCCTGCCAGCTCCATCGTTGAACTCAGCAAATATTTGTTAATTGACTGACTGAGAATATGACCTTAGGAGGCCCTCTGTGTACCTCTGAGTAGATTTGTACACATATGTTAGTGCGTGTTTTCATATATTCATATACAGGGTGACTGTAGCACAAGTTTGACTGTCACCCCCTACCCCCCATTCAATCACTTCTCATATTTCTCTATTGCCCCCAGGGTCAAATATAAATTTTGTCTGACATTTAAAGGCCTCCATAACTTGGCCCCTTCCTAACTTTTCAGACTTCTTATACTGCTTACACTGACCTTCCCCCAACTCCCATCCTCTTTCCCCTATCTACCACACACTCTTTACTCTGGGGCCACTGGCCTCCTGGCTATTCCTCAATCGCTGTGATGTTCTAGCTCCCAAATGCAAACATTCTCTCTCTCTCTCTCTCTCTCTCTCTCTCTCTCTCTCTCTCTCTCTCTCTCTCTCTCTCTCTCTCTCTCTCTCTCTTCCTCTCTCTCTCTCTTTCTCTGTCTCTGTCTCCCCCTCTGTCTTTGTCTATCTTTCTATCTCTTTCCTTCCCTCCTTCCCTCCTTCCTTCCTTCCTTCCTTCCTTCCTTCCTTCCTTCCTTCCTTCCTTCCTTCCTTCCTTCCTTCCTTCCTTCCTCCCTCCCCTCCTTCCCTCCCTCCTTCCTTCCTTCCTTCCTTCCTTCCTTCCTTCCTTCCTTCCTTCCTTCCTTCCTTCCTTCCTTCCTTCCTTCCTTCCTTCCTTCCTTCCTTCCTTCCTTCCTTCCTTCCCTCCCACAGCTAAGAAGTGTCTGAGGTAATATTGAACACAGGATTTTTCATCACCAGGCTTGGCTCTCTATCCATTGAGCCACCCAACTGTCCCTGAAATATAAACATTTTCACAAGCTAACCCTATGACTGGAATCTTCTCTTTCTCTACTCTCCTGGCTTCAATCAAGTTTCTACTAAAGTCCTACCTTTCACAGAATTCCTCCTTAATTTTAACATTGCCATCCCTTTGAGCTGATCTCCAATTTGCCCAGTATATATGTTAGCACATAGCTGTCTGCATATTGTCTCTCCGGAAAGGCTATGAGCTCCTTGAAAGAAAAACTGTTCTTTTGCTTTCTTTTGTATTCCCAGCACCTAGTAGGCACTTAATAAAAGCCATTTGATTGATTGATTTCCCTTAATGAACCAATGTTGTTGTTTAGTATTCACCAGGCACCTTCATTCACTTTGCCCTATGTCCCAGTTTCATCCTGTCCTCCCAGTCCTCCCCCATCCCCCAGGAGTGGTCCCAGGGACAGAGAGCTGCCAAAATACCATTTACTGGAACACTCTACCCTGATTGCTGACTTTGTCTGCCTTCTAGGGCAATACTGGAGGAGTTCTGGGTCTGGAGATGGTAGAATGGGTCAGCAAAGACACAAAGTTCAATGCTGGTCAGGTATTGGGGGTCTGTGAGTCTCCCTCCACATGATAGTCAGCTCTCCTTCAGTTGAGCCCTGTTCTTAATTCTTGTGCCTGACCCAAAGAGAGAGGTTATCATAATCACTAATCTTTTAATATTTTCTTCTCTCAACCTCCACTTTACCCAAATTGTGAGGACCTGGCAAACTAATAAGGGACCGTTCAGTGTTCTATTGGAATCAAGCATAGATAGCTTCTCTGAGGCTGAGATTTTTTTTTTACCTTCTTTCTTAGGATCCATACTGAGTATAGATTCCAAGGCAGAAGAATTGTAAGCGCTGGGCAATTAGGAGTGACTTGCCCAGGGTAATATAGCTAGGAAGTGTCTTGAGGCCAGAATTAAACTTAGGACCTCCCATCTCTAGGCCTGGCTTTCTAGCCACCAAGCAACTTAGTTGTCCCCTGAGTCTGAGATTTTTTTTTTTAAACCCTTACCTTCCGTCTTGGAGTCAATACTGTGTATTGGCTCCAAGGCAGAAGAGTGGTAAGGGCTAGGTAATGGGGGTCAAGTGACTTGCCCAGGGTCACACAGCTGGGAAATGTCTGAGGCCAGATTTGAACCCAAGACCTCCCATCTCTAGGCCTGGTTCTCAATCCACTGAGCTACCCAGCTGCCCCCCTGAGATTTTTTAAGAGCACTGACAAGGAGTTTAGGAAGGGTGTCAGAGCCCAGATGGACTAGTTCTTATTCTCTCGTCCTAGCCTGGCCCTGCCCAGCCCAGCCTTTCCATCATTGACCAGCAGTAGCACATTGTCTTTCTATTTGGCTATCTTGGCTTGGGAGAGGTGGGGTTCAATTTCTCATCTTAGCTTCACCTGATAAAGCTGTGAGGGTGAGGGTAGATGCCTATTTCTCAAGGTCCTGACTCTCGTAAACCCTGGGTTCTTGTAGAACTGTAGGCTAGAACAGCGAGAAAGGATCTCAAAGACCATCAACCAGCCCAGTCCCCTCCAACTAAATGGACTCCTATTATTCAATAGCTCTCTATACTTACAAACGGCTTTCCCATCCTTGTTTCACTGAAAGTCAATATGGCATTGTGTAAAGAAGCTTGTATTTATTCAGAGTGAGAAGATCTGGGTTTGAATTCTGGCTCTAATACTAGATGGGGTGACAGTGGACAAGTCAGTTAAAATCTCCAGAATATCATCATTCTCTTCTGGGCACCACAGTTTTAAAGGACAATTGATAAACTGGAAAGTGTCCAGAGAAAGGCGACCAGGTTGGTGAAGAGCCAAGCCTGTTCATCCTGGAGAAGAGAAGGAGGCCTGATAGCTATGTTCAGTGTCCAACTATTTGAAGGGCTGTCCTGAGCAAGAGGGACTGAACTTATTCTGTTGGCTCCAGAGGACAGAACTCAGAGGAATGAGGAGCAGATTCAAAGAAAGAGGTCAATTTCAGCTTGATGTAATGAAAGATGTCCTACCAGTGAAAACTGCCCCAAAGTGGAAAGGGCTGCTTCAAGATGCCAGGGAGGCCCTCAAGTGGAGCCTTTGGGGTCACTTGTCAGAGATATGAGAGTGAGCATTCATTCCTTTGTGCATAAGCTAGACTGAATGGCTTCTGAGGTCCCCCCTCAACTCTCCAATGCTGAGATTCAGTACAATTGTAGGAAATCACAGGAGCTGAGTTAGATTCTTGACTCTGTGTCTCTTACTCCTTAGGTGATCTAGGGCAAGCTACCATATCTTTGTGGCTCAGTTTTCTCGTCTGTAAAATGAAAGGGTTGAACTAGATGAGCCCTGAGGTCCCTTCTGTCTCTAGATCCAGTAGTCTAGATTTCTCAGACTTCTCTGAGTCTTAATTTCCTCATATGTATTCTGAAAAAAAGGACTGGGCCAGTCTTTAGTCACTTCCAAAATGAGATTTAGTTCTGGGATGCTATAGTGAATGTGATTCCTGAAGACAGCCTTGCATGGTGAGCAGGGCATGGGTTACAATACTCATTTTACAGATGAGAAAATGGAGGCCCTTGAGGGCAAGGGACTTGCCCATACAGCATGTTTAGAAGAAAGTTTAGAAGAAAGATGAAACATTTCCCCAGGAATTTTCCCCAAAGAACCCCAGTTGAGAGGGTGAGAGTCCAAGGGAGGGAGGCAGAGACTAGTCCTCCCAAGAATGGTTTTGAGAGACTGTCCTTTCTGGCTGGGCTTCCAGACCATACTGCCCCAGGAAGGCTGACCACTGTCTCCACCTCTGTCAGGGCCCCTCTCTAACAAGGTCTCTGATCAATCCCACTAGCCCCCTGCCTCCCAAGGCCAATGGTATAGATAGTACTGAGGAACACAAACACCAAAGAGAATAACAGCCTTCAGGCAAATGGGGCCAGAGTCACATGCTGCTGGGGAAATAGCCTGAACAATGCTGGGGGTGGGGATGGAGTGCTGGGGGAATTTAGTCCCTTATCTTCCCAGCTCACAATTAGTGTCTCTCACTGTTCCCTCCGCCATTTATAGGAATTATAGCTAGACCAGAGCTCAGAAATCATCTAGTCCAACTCATCCTAACCATACCATTGAGGAAACTGAGTCCAAGAGAAGGAAAATGGCCTGCCCAAGGTCACACAGCAGATCTGGTTCTGAACCTCTTTGAAATGAGAATGAGAATAATCCCTGCACGCTACCTCCCAGAACTAGGGTGAGGAAAACTTTGTAAACTTCAGTGGATGTAGAAATGTGACTCATTTACATGCTGCCATTTAAAACATCAGCAGCAGCTACAAACTCCTGAAAGCCTGCCTTCAATCTGGCCTCTATCAGTATTTCTCATTCCAAGCCCATCCCTCCCCAGCCACTTCAGCCCATTCACAGTTTTAAGTTTAAGTTTTTAAGACAAATGTGTTTTGTTCAGCCCCATCTCCTCACCTTTGCTCACACTATTCCTCCCCTGGGGGAAGGGGAAGGAAACAACCATTTATTAATCACCTACTACTATGTGCCAAGCACACTTTCCAGTTCAGTGACCTTGCCTCTCCTTCTGCCTAAAGACTTCTTTCAAATTTTACCTCATCCATAAAAAGTCCTCCTTGATTGTCTTCAGTGCCAGACTTCTTACTCCTCCAACCTTCCTTGGCTCTTAAAATTATAATGATAGTTCACATTTTTAAAGCATATTCTGCTTTACAAAGCAATCTCATATCATTTCATTAAAAAAAAAAACCCTCCCCTTCCATCTCCAAATTGATACTAAATATTGATTCCAAGGCAGAAGAGTGGTAAGGGCTAGGCAATGAGGGTTAAGTGACTTGTCCAGGGTCACACAGCTAGGAAGTATCTGAGGTCACATTTGAACCCAAGACCTTCCATCTCTGAGCCCGACTCTCAATCTACTGAGCCCCTGATGCCCTTACTGCCAAAGAGTTTTACAAACTTCCTTCTATCCTCCCTCTTTTCCCTACTCTTACCAACTCCCTTTAACCCAAGAAATGTTCCCCAGCTAATGATGAGTTGGCTCCATGACTTTGGAACCTGGGCCTTTCAGCAGTATTTTTTTTTTGGTCGGTCTACAGATTATCACTGTAGGGGTCTATGTCTCATGGAATGCTTCATTTTGAAGGCAGGCAAAGTAACTAAGACAGAGAAGAAAATACTGAGTTAAAGAAAGTCAGAGCTAAGGGGCAGTTGGGTAGCACAGCAGATAGAGTGCTAGGTCTGAAGTCAGGAAGGACTGGGTTCAAAGCCAGGCCTAGAGTGGGTTCAAATCTGCCCTCAGACACTTCCTAGCTGTGGGACCCTGGACAAGTCACTTTACTCCCATTGTCTAGCCCTTACCCTTCCTCGGTGCCAATATTTGGTATTGATTCTAAGACAGAAGGTAAGGGTTTAAAAAAAGTGTCAGAGCTAGAAGAGACTTTGGGATGTCAGAGACCAGAAGAGAACATGGGATGTCAGAGCTAAGCAGATTCTTAGAAATCATTCTAGCCTAATGCTTTCTTTTGACCAATGAAGAAATCAAGGTCACACAGGTAGGGCTGGGATTTGAACCTCGTATTTCTGGTCTTAAATCCAATGGTCTTTCTCTAACACCATGCTGCTCTGTATCTGCTTATAAAACTCTTTCACCAGGCCCTTTTATCTCTCCTTTGGAAACAAGATCAGAACAAATTTGCTTAGGGCTGGAGGGGGGAAAGAGGCTGTTGACTTTAGACCAAAATCTAACCTTTTAAGAGAAGTGGTGAGTACAGGGAGGACCCTGCCTCTTGCATAACCCTGGGGATCCATCTTGCTGGCCTGGGCCTTTTTTGGGGTTAGGGGGCAAACCAAGCGGTAAACTAATTCCCTGTTAATTTTTTAAGGCAGAATCAACAGGCCAACAATGATTAGCAGGTGGGTAGATTCACCTTAATCGAGGGAAACAGGCTGGGGAAAGTCAGCAGGCAAGGCCTGTCCAGGGAGCAGAGGGCTTAAGCCCAGTTATCAGTTAACCACGGGGGCTCTGTTTCCTTCTAGATGGTGGCCTTCATGGAGCAGCCTTCCTTTTCTCTTGGGAAGCCCAGAAAATGACTCCTAAGGGCCGGTCTGAGTCGGCAGGAATTGATCAAAGAATAGAAATTTACTGAGAACCCTATGCCTGTGCGAGGCCCTGAAAAAGGAATAACACACCGTCCCTTCCCATCTACCCCGCTCCCACCTTCATGGGGCCTAGCATCCAGCTGGACAGACACCTGGGAAGATCACTCACGTTCCCAGGCCGCGTGTTCTCAAATACCCAATGAGTAGCACTGATAGGGCTTTGCGGAGTCCCAGTTGCCAGAATTGTCCTTTAATCCTAGAACACAGCATGTCAGAGTTGGGGAGGACCTTGGGACACAACACACGGAATGGCAGAGAGAGAAGGGCCCGCAGAACCTGAGAACCTTAAAACATGAGGCACAGTTAGGGCTGCAAAGGCCCTTAAAACAGAAACCATAGGAGAGCAGACCTGGAGAGGGCCTTGGGACAGAAACAAAGCATGTTAGATCTGGTAGGCCCTTAGAATATAAAGCGTACGACTCCTGAGATGGAAAGGAACTTGGATTAATCCTCTGTTTTTATAGTGAAGAAAACAAACTCAGGAAGGGTATAAATAACTTGCCCAGGTTCTCACAGAATTTGAAGCAGAGGCAGGAGTAGAACCCAGGACTCCTGCTCTTTCTCCTATAGTCTGCAATGGGGAGGGGAGATGGGGTATCTGAGCCTTCAGGAGAGGGGCATCCAAACTGAATCCTACCTTGTCTCTTGCCTGTGGTTGCCAGTGTGTGTAAGCCAGCTGTAGTTCCAAGAAAGAGGCCATAAGAGGCTGCAGGCTTTAGTGGACCAAAGAGAATCCCTCATGATCAAGGGAAAGGCAAAGGTAGGGGGGAGTCCAGAGGAGGCTGATCCCTTTGGGGTTCCAGGGAACTGAAAGAAGTGGCCAGGTCAGGCCAGCCCCAGTGCAGGTGGCTGCTTGGAGTGGAGTTTGGTCAGTGGTTGGGGATCTATATTGTGAGATAGCTAGGACTTTGTCCACAAACTGGAATTTGAAATTTCAAAGGGGAGAAAGCTGAAGTGCCCTATCCCTAGGAGTGGATATGGCTCTTGGCTTCTTTCCCCCCACCCCCACCCCCTCACCTCTCCTCTGACTTTTGTTCTTTGTCTTGATAACTCTTGGGCAGCTCAGGTTGGTGTGGGAAGGACAGGAGCCGGTGGGGTGGACTAGGACCACTTAGCCCAAGAAAGCCCTCCAGACCCAGCCCTGCACGGATCCAGCTCTTCCTATATGCCTTCTCCTCAAAGAATGCCTGCCACATTTTGTAGTTTTCAACTACATCTGGATTGTATGCTCCAGAGCCTGACCTTTACCCTGGTGTGATCTCCCTTATTATCAAAGCACTGATGGGAACCTTAGAACACAGCCACTTTGGTTGAGACCATCAAATATGAGTGCTGAAAGGCGACTATAGGATGTAGAATGTCTAGAGGGCAGGATGTCAGTGCTTGAGGAAGATCCCAGAACACAGAACACATTGCTAGAGCTCACTTTAGGTCACAGAATATAGACACTCAGAGATAGAAGAGATTTTAGAGCATGGAATGGGAGTCTTAGAACCTGGCATCCGAGATGGAAGGGGCCTTGGAGCAGTGAATGTGACAATTAGAAGGGTCTTTAAAACATAGAATCCAAAACAGAGCTTGGATGACTTCTTGCAGGTCATTTAATCCAACCTTTTTATTTTGCATGAGGAAACTGAGACACAGAGTACCCAAAGTTATGTACGGCACATCAGTGAAAGACTTGAGACTTAATCCTGGCCTCCTAGAGAGAAGAACTAGGAGAACTAAGTAGGAATTGCAGAGAGGCAGATGTAAACCTCAATATAAGGTCCAACTTCTTAATAATTAGACTCTTTAAAAGTAGAATGAGTTCTCTTGGTAATGAGTGGTTTCCCCTTTGGCGTGTCTTTAAGGCCAAGGAGTTCTTGGTCAGACATAGGTTGGACCAAATGCCCTCTGGGGTCCCTTTAAACTCTGAGATTCTATGACTCTTGGGCAGTTTTGGCTGCTTCTGGCTTCAAAGTCAGTGCCAGTCGGCATTCCCTGTAGGTCCCCACCATTGAAGCTTGGAAGAGAATGTGGTCCTCAGTGGGGCTGGCCCTAGGACAGTGTCAAGAGACTCAGGCCTGGAGAAGAATGACCCTTCCAGCCAATGTTTTCTCACCTCTCTCTTTGGCTCAAGTCTCTCTGTACATTCTCCCCCTCACTGCTGCCAAAGTGGTTTTCCTGAGCTCAGGTCTGACTAGGCGACTCTTACTCAGTCCCAATGGTTCACAATTTTCTCTGGATCAAATATAAACTCCTTGGGTTGGCATTTAAAGTTATTCATGACCTGGCCCCTTCCTATCTTCTTGCCATTTAATGTGTTACTCCCCTCCCCTCTCTCTACAATTCAGCCATTCTAGCCTATTTATTATTCCCTTTGGACGACCTGTCTCTCCTCTCTGGAATGTTCTCCTTTCTCATCTGACACTTTTTGTTTTTTGTTTTTGTTTTTGTTTTTTTTTAATGATACACAGGCTAGAATTCATCTCATCTTGTACTTCATTCCAATTGACTGTAGTCCAAGAATTAATACAATAGACTGCTTTTCATGGAACCTGTCCTTTAAAAAATGTATAAATTACATTTAATAATAATTTTCTATATAAGTTTCCTAAAGTTATATGATTCCCCATTGTCTCCCTCCCTCCTTTTCCTCTCCCTTCCCAGAGTTGGCAAGCAATTTGATCTGCATTATACATGCATCATCATGCAAAACATATTTCCATAGTGTTCATTTTTGTAATAGAATAATCATATAAAACCAAAACCCCCAAATAAAAACCCAAATAAACTAAAATGAAAAATGATATACTTTGGTATATTCCAAATCCAACTGTTCTTTGTCTGGAAATGGATAGCATTCTTTGTCAAAAGTCCCTCAGAATTGTCCTAGATCATTGTATTGCTGAGTAGCTAAATAAGTCTTTCATGGTTGATCATTCCACAATATTGCTGTTATTCTGTACACAATGTTTTCCTGGTTCTGTTTATTTCATTCTGCATCAGTTCATGCAGGTCTTTCCATATTTTTCTGAAATCTTTGTATTTATCTTACATTTATCTTACAGCATAATAATATTCCATCAGTATTATATACTACCATTTGTTCAACCATTCCCAATTGATGGACATTCCCTTAATACATTATCCTTCTACCTGCTTTGGTCCAGTTTTCCCAGTATCCACTTCTATTCAACACACTTCCCATTACTAGTCAGATTTCCCTTTTTCCTAGGCTCAGTCTTGTTTCCCTTAGTCAAGAGCCCTGTGGAGCCAAGGAGATTAACTGGACCCAAGTGAATCAGGTCTTGGTTGGGGTTGGGAGGGGGGAAGGAAAGAGGAGAAAGAAGTAAAAAGAGAGACCACAGGACCTTGTTTGAGTTGATGAGACCCTTATCTAATCATAGGGGTTGGGCTGAATCTGGTGGGGGGGGGGAGCCAGCCAGCCCAGGAGACTGCTCAGGGATTGAGTTTATATTCGCAGGGTCTCCTCTTCACAAATAGATTAAGGGGTCTTCTGTCCTTAAGGAAGAATGGAGATTTGGGAAGGCTAGAACTCTGGAAAGCAGCTTCACCAGTATCATGCCAAGGATGTCCCAGCTAATGTCCCCCTGGTTCAATGGAAATAGAACTGGCTTTGGAGTAAGAGGACTTTGGTTCAAATCCTAGTCTTACTAGCTATTAAAAAGTTATTTTCTCTGTTAGCAGACTGTCAGCTTTGGTTTTCTCTTCTGTAAAATAAGAGGGTTGGAAGCTATGAGTAATTAACATATAATGTCCTATATTTTTATTTGTATATTTAAGTGTTTATTTTGTTGATGCCTACTAAATTTAGAATACACTTAATAACTAAATAAAATTAGATGATTGATTGAGATTTAAGGCACCAAACTTTTATAAGTGCCTACTGTGTGTAGGGTACTCTGCTATATGCCAGGAATGCCAGGTTAATAATAAAAACAGTACCTGTACTCATAAAGCTTCCTGTTTATTGGATGCTTTCTAAGGTTTTTTCCAGGTCTGTATCATTGGATTCCTTTCCATTAGAGGAAGGAGGAAGGCCCTGTCTGTCCTTCTAAAATCCAGGGTCTGCCAGATATTTGATACTGGCAGAGGTTATTTCATCTTTCCACCTGCCTCCAGGAATAGCTGTGCTCAGGCCAGCCCAGGCATCTGTTATATCATCCATATTTGAAGATCTCCATGAAAAAAAAGATGTCATGATTATAATCAGGATCATAATATGACTTTTCTGTAGCTTTTGATAATATTGACCAAAGGATGGTCACTTCTGGACACTCTCTCTTCCCTCAGTTCTTGTGTTCCTGCTTTCTCTTGACTTTCCTAGGTAGCACAGTAGACGAAAGTGCTGGGCCTGGAAACAGGAAGACCAGAGGTCAGATGTGGCCTTGGACATTTACTAACTTTGCACCCCTATGCAAGTCATTTAACTTCTGTCTCTCTCGGTTTCCTCAACTGTAAAATGGGGCTAACAAATAGCACCAACCCCATAGAGTTGTTATTAGGATTAACTGAGATATCTCTAAAGGCTTAGCCCAGGGCCTGACATATAGTAGACCTTTAATAAATAAATGCTTATCCCCTAACCTTTTCTTCTACCTGCTTGACCACTCCCTCTCAGTCTCCTTTGCAAGATTATCATCTATGTCCCATCCCCTAAACTTGGGTATAGTCCAATCTTTACCCTGGGCCCTCTGCTCTCTTCTTATTCCTTTTTCTTGGTGACCTTCTATGGATTAAATTATAATTTTGTTAATAATTATTAATATTAATATAATATTACAATATATGAATAAATAATAAAATTAATACTTATAATAAATGTTTCATTCCTCCCATCCAATCAATTGCTGTGTTTTGCTGGTTTTACTTCTATAATATTTCCTACTTCTGTCTCTAGTCTATCTTTCTAGGTTTATTTTATTTTAAATCCTTACCTTCCATATTAGAATCAATACTGTGTAATAGCTCTAAAGCAGAAGAATAGTAAGGGTCAGGCAATGGGGATTAAGTGAATTACCCAGGGTCACACAGAAAGGAAGTATCTAAGGTCAGATTTGAACCCAAGACTTCTCCTCTCCAGGCCTCTTACCCTATCTACTGAGCCACATAGCTGTCCCTCTAGCTTTATTTTATATTACTCCTTATGTACTCTGTGATTGCTTGCTTATCTACATATATAATATTCTATCTCTGAGCTTCCTGCCTTTGAACAATCTGCCCCTATGACTTGAATATTTCACTCTCTTATCTCTGCCTCTTGGAATCCTAAGGCCCTGGTTCAGGTGATACCTCCCAGGTGCTACCTTCTACTGAGACCTTTCTTGACACCACCCCCTCCTTCCACACCCAATTGTTAAATGACTGTTGAATGAGTGTTTCAAGGACCTTCAACTTCATGAGCATTTATACTTCTTCCACAAAGACTGATGCAACTCCAAAAAGATGCTGGCTCCACACCTTAGTTGATATTGATCGTATCTATGGTCAGAAATTCATCACCTGACAGCCATGCTTTCTTTGGTTAAGCAGGTCTTTGTACAGTTGGTATACAGTCCCTTGATAATCCCATGCTCAAGGCTTGATAGGCCCTATGAGAATTTATATTCCTTTGGAATAGCCTTTGAAAATCCAAGGACACCTGTGGGACATAATGAAGCATCATAAGTAGGACTTACTTCAAGTTAATTGAACTTATTATCTTTTTCCCTAAATCCATGCCCCTTCCTAACTTGCCTATTACTCTTGAGGGTACCACCATCTTCCCAGTCACAAAGGTGTACAAACTAGGTGTTAGACCTCTCTCTGTTGCTGTCTCTGTATCTTTCTCTCCCTCCCTCTCTTCCCCCCTCTCTGTCTGTCTGTCTCTGTGTCTCTCTCTGTGTCTCTCTGTCTGTCTGCCTGTCTCTCCTTTCCCTCCCCATATCTAATCAGCTACAAAGTACTGTAGTTTCCAACTTCATAACCCCTACTCTTCAATGGCACTGCCATTGCCCTGGTCCAGGCCCTCATTACCTCATGCCTGGATTGTTGATTGCAATAGCCTTCTGACTTGGTTTCTCTGTCTCAAGTCTCTCACTACTCCAATTCAATCCTCCATTTAGCAATTAAATTAATCTTCCTAAAGTGTCATTCCGATCAGATCAATACCTTCCTCCTATTCACTGGACTCCAGTGGCTCCCCATTACCTCAAAGGTCAATCATAAACTCCCCTATTTGGCTTTTAAAGCCCTTCATAATCTAATCTGGCTCCTTCTCCCAATTCTAGTCTCTTTACCCTTTACTCCCCTGGCACAATCCACTGACAATAGCCTTGCTATTCTCATGCCCAACTCTAAACCCCATGCCTAGTCATGGGCTCTCTCCCATGCCTGGAATGCTCTCACTCTTCATCTCCACCTCCTGGTTTCTCTGACTTCTTTCAAGGACCAGCTAAGATCTCAACTCTGTAGGAAAATCTTCTCAGTCTTCTTAATGCTAGTGCCTTCACTCTGTGATTATCTCTATTTTATCCTGTCTCTATCTTGTTTCTACACAGCTATTTGCTTGTTGTCTTTCTCATTAGATTGTGTTTTGCTTTTGTTGTTGTTGTTGTTTGTTTTTGCTTTTCTTTAGGCAGACTTTAGGCATAGGTACATACACATTGTATCTCTCCCAGTTAGTACAGCACCTGCTACATAATAGGTGTATGTTTATTTATTTATTGTAAACCCTTACCTTCTCTCTTAGAATGAGACTATGGGTCAGTTTCCAGGCCAGAGAGCAGTAAGGGCTAGGTAGGCAGTTGGGGTTAGATGAATTGAGCCTGGTCACACAGCTAGAAAGTTCCTGAGGCAGATTTGAACCTAGGATCTCCAGTTTCCAGATCTGACCCTCTATCCACTGTGCTACCTAGTTGCCCCATAATATGTATTTAATAAATGCATATTGACTGATTAAACAATCCTGATAGAAAGTATCGTTATTTCCATTTGACTGATGCAGAACCTGGGACTGAGGTGTAATGATTTTTCCAAGTATCAGAATCAAAATTTGAAATCAGGTCTTCTCAATTCAGTTCAATTCAATGAGCCTTTTTTTTACCCTTACTTTCTGTCTTAGTAACAACTCTAAGACAGAAATTATAAGAGTTACACAATTGGAGTTAAGTGACTTCCCCAGGGTCACACAGCTAGGAAGTTCTCACTATTGTTTCTTAGTGGAAAGAGGATCCTTTGAAATATTATGACTTTCTATTTCTTTAAAAAATATCAAAAGGCTTTGTTTTAACAACACATTCTCTTATTTTTTGTTTTCTACCTTTAATGAAACAGTAACTAAAATAAGATTTATAAGATTACAAAGAATAATGTTTTATTTGAAAAAAAAAATCTGAGACCAGGTTTAAACCCAGGTCTTCCGGATTCCAGGCCTGATAACTCTTTCCATCGTGCCAATGAATTTTTTTTTAACTTTTTAGACCCAAAGGCCATTTAATACCACAAATTTTACTTGAGAAGTTTAGCAAAATAAAATTTTTTAATCTACATCATACACGACTGGTTAGTACTAGATAGACACCTTGGATTTGGTTTTAAAGTTGTTACACTCCTTGTGAAATTGTGAGTTTTCCCCATATGTTACATGAGACAAGGCTATAACAAATGAGGTACACATATTTATTAACTACTGATGGGTCCAACATGTAAACATAATGAAAAATAAGATGATTTGAGGCTTGAGTGAGCATTTACACAACAAGGAAGTCAGGAAAGACTTTACCAAGGAGGTAGCATTGTCCTGATTCTAGGGCCACTGTAGTTACCACAAGGCCATGATAACGTAGTGAGGATGACAGATATGGAGACAGTTAAAACCTCAGAGGAAAAGAAAGAAGAAAAGGAAAGCAACAAAGATTCAGAGACAGAGGCTCATGGACTCAGGTGGATGGGGGTTGGGGGGGGAGCTTTTTCAAGAGAAGCAATATTTGAGTCAGGCCTTGAGCAAAAGATTTCATCATTTCATAATCTTTTTTTTTCCATGTCTAACATTACCACCCACAGTTAGGAAATGCCTCTAATCTGAATCTAAATAGGTCAACTTGGCATAGGGCAAAGAATCCTGGATTTATAATCAGAAGGCCCGGGTTTGACTTTGGGCTTGGATTCTTTCTATGTTTGTGATTTTGGGCTATTCAGTTGAGTCTGGCAATCATTTAAGTGCCTACTCTATGTAGGACCCTGTGCTAAGTTGGTGTTGGGGACACAAAGAAAAACCCCAATTGACCCTGCCTGTTAGGTGCTTACATTCTCCTAAGGGGGCAGGGAGGCAAGTCACTGCCCCTGTCTGGGCCTCGGTTTCCTTCTGTTGAAAATGACTGTTAAATTAGGTTCCTTCCAATCCTGACACTCTATGAGTCAAAGCTCTTTCTAGTTCTAGTATCCTATCTTCTCTGCCCTAAAGTCCCATCTAGTTCTGCATTTTATGGTAAAACATCTTCTAGCGCCAATATTCTAGGTCCTTAGATTTTTCTAGCTTTGACATTCTATTTTCTATATCTCAAAGTCATTCATTCATTCATGTATTCATGAATTCATTCAGCATTTATTAAGCATTTACTTCATGCTCACTGTACTAGGCACTTGAGGCACAGACTGTATCCCCATGCCCGACCTGTTGGTCCTTCGAAGGCTTTTGAGAAAATACAGCTTATGCCAGGCACGACTGCATCCCTGGTAGGATTTTCCTCTGGAATGCTTCACTCTAGCTCTCCAGGAGTTTGCATTCCTCTGAAGGCAAGTCACTTCCTCTGTCCATGCCTCAGTTTTTCATTTGCCAAATTGAAGAATCCCAGTATATGATGTATAAGGTCCCTTATAGATCAAAGCCTATACGCTTTTCATCTTGTTTGCTATGATTAGGCTTCTTCCTCTAGGCAGACAGCCACTTCCCTGCTCAAGTGTCCTCCACAGAACCAACTTCTTAGAAAACAGAACCATACCCTTTAGCTGCATCTTAATTGGCTTGACGATGGGGAGGAGAAGGGATCCCAGAGACTTCTGTGTCAACATTTTCTGTTGAAAAAATCTGAGTTGCTGCCTGCCTTCCCCTGTGACTTCAGAGCACCCCACCACCACCAAAGTGTCCAAGCAGAAGCTCAACAACCTGCCTTGACTCTCTGGTTGCATCAGTCCATGTACAGCTGGGAAGAGAATAGTAAAGAAATGGAAAACATTCTATTCTGTTACATAGAACTGGAATACCCAGAGCCTGTGTGACCAATCTTCCCTGCATCTCAGGTTCCTCTTTGATAAAAAGGAGGTAGCCATCCTTGCCTTCCATACCTCACAGGGTATTTGTGAGGAGAGCACTTTGGGAGCCTTGAGCCTGGGGGTTGTTATTGTTACTCTCAAGGACATCAGCTATTGAAGGAAGCAAGGGAAGGACCAGAAAAGAGCAATGAAAATAATTGAGGTCCTGTCATGTTCACAGAAGTAGTGTGGTACAGTGGGAAGGCCCTAATTTGGGAATTAGAAACCTGGGTTTGAATCCCCCTTTGCTAGTTGTGTGACATTGAACAAGTCACTTACCTTCCTGAGCCTCAGTTTCCTGATCTGTAAAATAGAGAAAAGAAAGGAGCCACAAACCTGCTTAAAGGTAGGATCAACAGACTGAGAGAGATCATAAGGTAGTGGCTTTAGAGTCAGATTTATAAGGGACCGTATAAATCACTTGACCCAACCACCTCATGTTTCAGAGGAGGAAACAGAGGATGTGGCCAGTTAGGAAGTTACAAAGCTAGGATTAGAATGGAGTTGCCCTCATTCCAAATCTTAGATAATCTATTTGAAAGGGTTTTGCACTTTTCATTCAATGCTATGAGTATTTAGAAGTCTAGTTCTGGGGTGCAGCCAAGTGGTTGAGAGGATTGAGAGCCAGGACTAGATATGGAAGGTCCTGAGTTCAAATCTGACCTCAAACACTTCCTACCTATGTGATCCTGGGCAAGTCATTTAACCCCAATTAACTAGTCCTTACTGCTCTTCTGCCTTGGAACTGATATAAAAGACAAGATGGGTTTGTTTTTCTTTTAAAGATGTGGGTAAATTATTGAATAGGCAGAGAATGAGAAAGAAGGAACAGGAGAAATAAGGTTTGCTCAAGAACAATGAGGTGACTATCTTCCCTGGAATAGAGGTGATTGAAGAGGATCAGAGAAAGACATTTTGGAATGATGGTTTGGGAGTAGACTAGGAAGGCCTTGAAGTGCCAGGTTGCATAATGGAAAGAACTCAGTATTTGGAGTCAGAACACATGAGTTCAAATCCTGGGTTAACCACTTACTTGCCATGTGACCTTGGTCAACTTACTTTCTCTTTCTGGGTTCCAGCTTCCCTACCTATATAAGGAGAGGATTATATCCATATGATTCTAGCTAACTCCTCCTTCTAGCTAATGATCCCATGATCTTCTGACTCAAGCTTGTAGATCATTGAGTAGACACTTAGTCTACACGTGGATGATAATACCTGTGTGGGCTACCACACCCAGGTGTTGACCGGAAAGGGCTTTGTCAGCCTTAAAGCACTCTAAAAATGTGAGCTGTTACTTTTATTATTAAAGTGGAAGGTCAGGGGAGGGAGGGGAATGGAGGAAGTCTATGAAACTATCTAGGGAATAAGGAAGGAAGGCAGGGGCTTGTTCTCCAGAACACAGGCGTAGGGAAGAGATGCTCACATTCTCCTTTCTTCAAAACACTCATCTCTTTCAAACTTCTCTCTTTCTATCAAAGGCACTGTCATTCTTCTGTTCTCCTAGGCTCATAACCTTGACATTATCCTCAAGCCTTCAACTCTCCCCAGAGGTCTAGTCAGCTGCCAAATCTTGCCATTTTTGCCTCTACAACATTTCTCATACAAGATCCATTCTCTTATTCCTTCCTCACCTCTACCTCACAGAATCCCTCTCCTCCTTTCTTCTTACTCATTCATCCAGTCATGTCCAACTCTACTTGATCCCATGACCTTCTTTTTCTTTTTTTTAAGTCTTACCTTCCTTCTTAGAATTTGTACTGGGGGGGGGGCAGCTAGGTGGGTTTGTGGATAGAGAGTCAGACCTGGAGATGGAATGTCCTGGGTTCAAATCTGGCATCAAGTACCACCTAGCTGTGTGACCCTGGGCAAGTTACTTAACCCCAATTGTTGGCAAACATGTTGGCAAATCTATGGCATGTGTGCCAGAAGGAAGCACTTAGAGTCCTTTTTGTGGGCACACATGTCATTGCCTCAAAACAGAGTTCACCAGAGTTCATTACTAGAAAGCCAGAGGGACACAGGGTGGGGCTGCTCCCCTCTCCATCTCCATGCAATTTGTGGTTTCGGCACAGTCTCTAAAAGGTTCGCCGTTGCTGGAGCCCTTATTACTCTTCTGCCTCCTAACCAATGCACAGGTGATTTTTTTTTTAAATCCCTACCTTCCATCTTAGAATCAATATTGGCTCCAAGGCGGGAGAGTGGTTAGGGCTAGGCAATGGGGGTCAAGTGACTTCCCAGGGTCACATAGCTAGGAAGTATCTGAGGTCAGGAAACTGGGACTTCCTATTTCCAGGCTCTCTATCCATTGAGCCACCTAGCTGCCCCTCTTCTTTTAAAACACAGCAAAGAGGGGGCAGCTGGGTAGCTCAGTGGATTGAGAGCCAGGCCTAGAGATGGGAGGTCCTAGGTTCAACTCTGGCCTCAGATACTTCCTAGCTGTGTGACCTTGGGCAAGTCACTTAACCTCCATTGCCTAGCCCTTACCACTCTGCTGCCTTAGAATTAATACCCAATATTGATTCTAAGACAGAAGGTAAGGGTTTTTAAAAATAAAATAAAATAAAACCAGCAAAGCTACTACCTTCTATCAAAGCCTTTCCTGATCACTCTTGTTAGTGTGACTTTGCATTGCCTTGTAGATATTTTTTATATTTTTTCTACATGGATTTATAGAGATACTAGTCTTCCCTATTAGAATGTAACTCTTTTAAGTAGAGATTATTACATATATTGTGTTTGTATCCTTAGCAGAGTGCTTTGCCCATAGTAGTCACTTCATAAATTCTTGTTGATTGACTGATGCCCAGGAAGTTTAAAAGAGGCTCATTAAACTCCTTCACACAACTATGTGACTATGGAGTTTGTTACCCCTAATAGATGGCATAGTGGGGAAATGTTTATGAGATTTAGATCCCAGGTAATTGATCTAGAAAGGTAATTAATGGTATGTGATGAAGTGGGGAGCAGACAGAATTAGCAAGGAGCCAAAGGAGCTTTCCCCCCCAGGCTATGGGTATCTAGGGATGCATGCTCCCTATGACCACTGAATCCCCATGCTTCAGCTACTGGCCTCTAAGGGCCAACCTCTCTGCTAGGTAATGTACTGCTTTCACAGGCATGACTGCACCGGTGGTAAAACTTTCCTGTGGGATGCTTCAATTCTTCCTGTAAAACTGAACATAGCCAAATACCATTTGGGCTAGTTACATATCTAGGCTCTAAATCTAGGTGTGAGTTCTGGACCTGTCACAAACTAACATGAGGATATCACAAATTAGATCATAGACTTAGAACTGCTTCAAAGAGACCTTAGTGTCCATCTAGTCTGACACCCTTCTTTTTTTAGCTGAGGAAATGTGACCCAGAGAAATTGAATGGCTTTACCAAGGTCAGGTGGGGAGTCAGGACTTAAACCCAGGTCTTCTGACTCAAATGGTCTCCTAAGGTCCCAAGAGTAGGAAAACCAAGTGTTTTAAGGGGAACTGAGATTTATGGGGGCACATTCCTAAATGTTGGTGTCAATTCTAACTTTCTCTCAGCAAATTCCTTATTCAGAGATAGAATATGAAGCTGGGAGGGCCTGTGGACATTACCTTGGATGACATTTTAAAATATGTTTATAGCTTTTTAAAGGAAGGAGGGAGAATGAAAGCAGAAGAAGGGATTAAATCATAGAGGTCAAAAGAAGCAGAATTACCAAAGGGCCTTGAAAATAGAGCCCAATTCCCTATTTTATAGATGGGAAGACTGAGAATAAGAGGAGTTGATACACAGCAAATCATTCTAGATCTAGGACCTCAGTCTTGGTTTATTCCTCTTCCCAGTGTTTTGGAGAGATAAGACTAGAGCTAAAATGTGTATATATTTTTAAAAAACCCTTGCCTTCCATCATAGAATCTATACTAAGTATTGATTCTAAGGCAGAAGAGTGGTAAGGGTTAGGCAACTGGGGTTCCCAGGACCTCCCATCTCTAGACCTGGCACTCTATCCACTGTGCTATCTACCCTTCCCTTAAAATTTGTGTATTAAGAGAGTGGGGGAGTTATTAAATCATTGAGAGTTAAAGAGAACAAATCATAGGCTGGTAGAAAGAACACTAGACTTTAGGGAAGTCTAAAGACTTGAGCTCCAAACCCAAGATTGTTCATAAAGCCTTGTGTGACCTCAGGTCCTCTCAGCCTCAGTTTCTTCCCTATAAAATGGAAAACTAGATGATCTTGAAGATCTCTTCCAGCTCTCAAGGTCTAGATGCTAAGATCCATTCCAGCAGTGCCATTTTGTATTTGAAGGACTCTTCTAATCTTGACATTATGTGATTCTGTGAAATTTATGACAAAACTTATTACATGAACATCAACTTAGGGATCATGTACATTCAGGGCAGTTGGTACAATGGGCAAAATACTAGTCTTGGAGTCAGGAAGATCTGAGTTAAATTCCAACTTCAGATGCTAGCTGTGTGACCCTGATCAAGTCATTTAACTTCTCTCTGCTTCGGTTTTCCTATCTGCAAAACGGGGATAATAATATCACCTACTTCCCAGAGTTGTTGTAAGGATCAGATGAGATAAACGTTAGTTCTGCAAATTCTAAAGTGCTATTTAAATACTAGTTATTATTTTTTTATGGGCAGCTAGGTGGTACAGTGTATAGAGTGCTTGACCTAGAGTCAGGAAGACTAATCTTCCTGAGTTCAAATTTGGCCTCAGACACTAATTGTGTGACCCTCAGCAAGTCACTTAGTCAAAATGTTTTCTTCAGTTTCCTCATCTGAAAAATAAGCCAGAGAAGGAAATGGCAAAACTCTCCAGTATCTTTGCTGAGAAAACCCCAAATGGAGTCACAAAGAGTTGGACACAACTGAAACAGTTTAAAGACAAACATTATTATTTTAATAATGCATTTCTTAGAATGGAGATTCTAGAGATCATCAGCAAGCATGTATTAAATTCTTGCTATATGCCAGGCACTGTCCTAGGCCTGGAAGATGTGTGTGTGTGTAAAAGTGAGATGTTCCTTACCCTCTCTATTCTGCTGGGGTGGGGAGGTGTAACAGACTCATAAATTCAGAGGAAATATAAAATCAATGAAGAGTAATTTGGTTTGAGGCTTTAAGAAAAGGAATGACCTTTTGAAGGAGATGGCATGTGAGCTGAGCATCGAAGGAAACTAAGGATTCTGAGACTTAGAGATGAAGAGGGAGAGCACTCCAGGGAAAGGGTACAATAGTGCAAAGTGAAGAATAGTAAGAAAAGAATGATAATCTTTTTGTTAAAAGAGGTGGTCAGGAAGAGGAAGGGGAAGAAAAAAGGACTAGGCTCTAAGGCAGGTTGGTGAACCTTTTCCCAGTTCAGATGCCCAGAGGGCAATTTCAAACTGTCTGTGAGCCCCCAGATTACTGGAGGGAGTTGAGGGAGAAAGTGCTTGCTTTGGGTGGCTGGACAGAAGGGTGGGACGTGTAAAAACTGTCCTTGGGCGCTGGGAAGAGGGGGAACAGAGCAGCTCCCAGAGTGCTGGCTGTGCACTCATGCCACAGCTTTGACAATGCGGGTCTAAGGGAAAGGGATGCTTGGGCTTGGGTTTCAATTCCCCATCCTGTCACCTTGTGATCATCAAAGGAAATGTTCAGATGTTTTTTTTGTTGTTGTTTTTGTTTCTCTAGAGCCTAGAGAAGTATCTAGTACATAGTAATTGTTTATTGAATGCTAATCGGCCACCTAATATTCATTAAACACCTACTATGTGCCATGCTCAGTGTTAGGCATTGGGGATAAAAGTACAAAGAATGGAACAATCTTTATTCTCAATGAATTTGCTTGTCTAATAGTGGCAATAATAATCACATATTAAAATATATATTGATTAGGAGTCAATTTAGAAGCAGCTAGGTGAATCATCGGATAGAGAGCAAGACTTGGAGATGGAAGGTCCTGAGTTCAAATGTGGCCTCAGACATTTCATAGTAGTGTGACCTTGGGCAAGTCACTTAACACCCATTTCTAGCCTTTACCACTCCTCTACCTTTGAATTGATACTTAGAATCAGTTCTAAGACAGAAGGAAAGGATTTAAAAACAAAAGGAGTCACTGTATCAGAAAGTTTGATTACTTAAGAAAACAGTAAGGTAGAGCACTGGTCTTTGAGTCAGGGGACCAGGGTTTGTCCCCTGGCTAAGGCTCTAAGCTGTGTGGCCATGTAAGGTCGATGTACCTCTCTGTACTTCAATTTCTTCATCTGGAGTCAGAAACACTCCAGATGGTGAAGAAAATATTGAAATATTCATATTAAATAGTATTAAAGTGGTGCTGATAATACTTATATCAACTGCCTCCTTTGATTGTTTGCAAGATAGGACTTTGTAAGCCTAAAGCATAATAGACATGTGAGTTATTGGGGGAAGCTAGGTAGCAAGCACACTGTATAGAGAGCCAGGCCTGGGATCAGGAAGACCTGGGTTCAAATGGGGCCTCAGACACTTCCTAGCTGTGTAATTCTGGTCAAATCACTTAACTTCAATTGCCTAACCCTTACTACTCTTCTGTTTTAGAATCCATGCTAAGACAGAAGGTAAGGGTTTAAGAAAGAAAGAAATATGAGTTATTTCCATAGTTTATTCCAATCCCCTCCCTTAACAGATAAAGAAACTGAATCAGAGGGAGATTCTGAATGCTGTTTGGAAGGGAACTGGGACATTGCCTTGTCCATCTCCTTTATTTCATGGAAAAGAAAACAGACAGAGAAATTGTGATCTACCCAATCTACACAGGGAGTAGGCATTAGAGGGAGAATTTGAACTTGGGTCCTTTGATTTCTAGAGCCAGGATTCTTTCCAGATACTCTGTGAGGTGACTTGTTCAACATCACCTTGCTAGTGTGACAGAGGCAAAGACGGAAGTCAGGTCTAAAGGCTACCATTCATGGGCGGTTTCTTCTTTGCCATGCTCCATGTTAAAAAATCAGAAAGTTAGACCAGTGTCATAGAGGGCTGTAATTAGTAGGAGATGTCAGCTCTGAATCCAACAGCCAACCCAATCACAATGGCCCCCATAAGAAAGGGAAAAACCCCAAGCCAGGCTAACCCAACCCTAGCTCACCCAGCCCCATGGTGTCTACTAGAGGGTAAGAAGATTAAAGATTAACCCCTACCCCTCCCTAGCCGCTTGCCTCCACCCCTCAGGAAAGGCTAGGCTGAGAGCTCTGTAAATCCTCTCAAAGAAATGTTTGAAATCTAGGAGGACAGATAGAGGGATCGGGACAGAGGCAGAGGGGCTAGGGAGATAGGCTGGGAAGCCAAGGCAGCCCAGTGGGAAGCGGGCCTGTTTCCGGTCAGGCGGCCTAACAAGAGGAAACTGGCCACTCTGGACAGGCAGGAGAGAATGCGTCTCTCCAAAGCCCTTGTCGACATGGAGATGGCCGATTACAGTGCTGCCCTGGACCCAGCCTACACCACCCTGGAATTTGAGAATGTGCAGGTGTTGACCATGGGCAATGGTAAGTCTGCCCAGAGGGACCCTTAGGGGAGCAAGGGCAAGTGGTGTGTCCAGATGTGGACAGCCACATACAGATGTGTAAAGATGTGTGGCTCTGTACAAACAAGTAGAGGAGTGATATCTAGATTCTGGGTGGCTCTGCAGGGGTATGGGGGTAGATGTACAGGTGTGTGTGTGTGGTGTGTGTGTGCACACGAGCGCGCACAAGTAAGTTTAATCAGGTCGTTTCCCCTCGCTAGTCCTCTTTTTCCTCAAATGGAAAGTGCTGAAGTTGAGCCATTCCATCTCTAAGGTTTTCCTTCCAGCTTTAACAGCCCATGATCTATGTGGAGGTACATGCAGGTGCCTGGCCAGAATCATTTTTAGGAGAGAGAACATATTGGCAAGCTCCATTGCCTCTTGGCTTTGCTGAGTCTTCTAGGTCGGGATTTTGGCTTCCCCAGCTTCTTTCAAGTTCCAGCTAAAATCCCACCTCCTGCTGGAAGCCATTCTCAATCCCTCTTAATTCTGGTGCTTTCCCTCTGTTGACTATTTCCAATTTATCTGCAATCTTTGGATTATATATATTTGTTTGTATGTAGTCTTCCCCATTAGAAAACAGTGGGCTCCTTGAGGTGAAGGACTCCCTTTTGCCTTTCTTGATTCCCTAGTGTTTAGTATAGCACCTAGTATATAGTTGGTGCTTAATAAATACTCATTGGCTAACTGACTGATTCAGTGGGTGTCAGGGGTCTTCTGTCTCTGACAGTGGACTGGGGCTCTGGGCCTTTGGCTCCTACGTTGCCCAGTCCAGAGAAGGGTGGGGCAGTAAGGAGAGAAACTCAGGGGCTTCCGGGGATAGGAAGGTGATTCTCAGGGAAGACAGTGGGGCTGGTGTGGGGTGTGCCGTGTGTCACAGAGGGCCCCTGGGTTAGCCCTAGGAGAGAAAGTAGAAGAAAGATTTTTTGGCAAAGTGGTTTCAAAATAGAGGAAGTCTACTGGGTACTCAATATGTGTATAGATCTGCATTTGTGTCCCATATCTGCATATGTACATACGTTCTATTTTTTAAGTTCATCTGTATGTATCCTTATGACGTTGCCTCGTTGTGGAAATCAGGTTAAGAATTTGGTTGGGTATATGAATCCTGATCTCTGTGTGCCTATGCTGTCAACCCACATATATGCTCACAGGTAGAGACTGCCATTCACATAGAGACTTGGACTAAATAGAAGGATTGTTGGAATTGGAATCACAGTTACTACCTGTTTGGCCTTAAGGGAGTCACCTTACTTCTTGGCTCAGTTTCTTCATCTGTAAAACAAAGGGGTAAGACTGGAGAGATGATATTCTTCTGGTCTCTTCCAGCACCAGATCCACGATCCTAGGTATTCTCAAACATGCAGACATATAAACTGAGCCCTCGCCGGGTGTTTACCGAGCCTGGGAGACTAGATAATCAGATATTCCTTGGAGTGTCAGACTGGCTGAGGGAAAATAAAGTCTGTTGAATCCTCCTGAAGCTAGAAGTTAAAGGGGCCATGAGACAGGAAGTTTCCAGGCTGTACTAGCTTAATGATCTCTCCTACCGTAATCTCTGAGCAAGAAGCCTTGCTTGGTAGGTGTGCAGTCAGAAGCTGGTGAACAGTTTGGTGATAAGGAAGCAGCCTGGTGGTGGGCAACGAGCCCTGGATCTGTCCCAACTCTGTTACTAACTAGCTTTGTCACTACCGGCAAGTCACTTTCCTCTTTGGGGCTGCTGCTTCTTCCTTCATGAATTGGGGATAATGAATGGCCCTTCCATTATTAACCTCCTGCCCCCCTGGAATATTATGGTGATCATGGGAGAAAGAGAAAACTTTGCTGGAATGACTAAAAGTACAAACTGTCCTGGCAGAACCATTCCATCTTCTGATGAGAACACACTTCTGGCTGGTGCCCAGCGTCTAGACCTTACTAGGAGGTGTGAAGAAGGTATTTTACAAATTATTGAGCACGATAGGAAAGTGTGTCATTATTTCTGAGGATGCCCAGGCCTCGGGATATGGCTGCTAGGTCATACTTAACCTGACACATCTAAGCCCCAGACCAGGGTGACTTGATCTTTGTTTTGTCACAGACCCCTGTGGCAGGCTGTACTTCAAAATGTACTTTTCAAAATGTTTTTCTTTTCATTTTTCCTTTTTAAAATTCATAATGGAAGGAAGTGCCAAATTTCGAGGAGGAGTTAGTAAAAATAAAGATGTGGGTTTTTTTTCCCCCATTGACATTCTTGATGGACCCTTCTGAGATCTGGAGGTCTAGGGACCCCAGATCAAGAAGCCCTATGCTAGGGATTCCTGGGAAACCTTTGTTTCCTAACTCTGGGGACGAGATCTGACTGAGGCCAGGCCCTGACTGGACAGGTTATAATACTTTTTAGTGTATAAAACACATTCCTCCAGAAGTCTGGTGAGGCAGAGAATGCAAATAATTATTATCTCCTTTTAATATATAAAAAATAGTCTCAGAAGGAGAAAGTGACCAGCCTTCTTCAGCAAGAAGATGACTTTTGTATGCTTCCTGCAAGAAGAGTTTAGAGGAAGCGAAACAGCCTAATGAGCTAGGGTTCGGTTCAAAGGATTGGACTCCCCCACAAGTCAGGCCCTAGGGGAGAATCTCTGGGAGTTCAGACTGTGTTGGCATTCTCATGCCACAGTTTCCCCAAGAAAGCAGGTTCTATCCCGGAACCCATCCCCCACCCCAACTGAAAATGTACACATGACTTAGGAAATATAAAACAGCTCCCTCTATGGAAACAAGATTCCTGTTGTGGTCAAAAGAGCCCTGAGCTGGACATGAAGAGCTTCAGGTTCTATGTGTCTCATTATATCACCCTTGGCAGATGGTTCCTCTCTGGGATCAGTTTCCTCATTTATAAAATAAGGCACTTGAAGAAAAAAATTATAATGGGGATTGGACTGAATGAGCTCCAAGATTCCCTTCCACTTCTGTTCTATGTCCTAAGGGCCCTAATATCCTTTTTTAAAAAAATCTTTAAACCCTTACTTTCTAAGTATCACTTCTAAGGCAGAAGAGGGGTGAGGGCTAGGCAATTTGGGTTAGGTGACTTTCCCAGGAAATAGCTAGAAAGTGTCTGAGGTCAAATTTGAACCCAGGACCTCCCATCTCCTAGCCTGGCACTCTTTTCCTGTGCTATCTGCCCCTAAGTCAATGAATGCCTGGCAGGGCCATCCTGCTCTCAGAGCCCAAATAAAATATCTTGAATATACCCAGGTCTCTTCAGGTGACTCTCTAAGTAACCCAACTTGGGGGGGTCTGCACTCCCTGTGGATGGAGACTGTTGTGATGAGGGAGAGAAGAGGGCAAGGAAAGGAGAAAGGGCACAGCTTAACAATTACCGTGCCTCAGGCAATAATTCACAGACTACTTGGGCAGGTAGGTAGGGAGGGCAGCTGTGGGGCCCCTGCCTCTCCTCCTATGGGGGAGGCAGAACACCAACCCATCCAACCTGAAATGAGAAGATTTGATGTCAATTTGCTGTATGGGGCCTGAAGAATCTGTCTGTGAGCCAGCAGTGTACTAATATTTCTAGAGAATGCTAAATGCTAGAGCTAGCAGATCCAGAGAGTTCACCTCCTCCAAATCTGTCATTAGGCTCAAAGAGGAAATTGGCTTGCCTAAGGGAACACAGTTAGTTACAGACTTGGGGCTAGAATCCTAGAACTTCAGGGCTCTTTCTACTAATCATCCTGTTTCATATAAATACCATCTTACCTAGGAATAGGGCATTATTTCCTTCTGCAAAGTGTATTTCCCATCAGAATGGGAATTCTGCAGTTGTCCAAGTGAGAAGGTGAACAAGGCAGTCAAGGGAATTTGATAGAAAGCAAATTAGACCGAGAAAAAGCAACTGCCTGAATACAGCGGTTGAGGGGACATGACAGAGGAGAGACTCTAAATGAACACTCTAATGCAAATATTATCAACATAGCAATGGGTTCAAATCAAGAAAACATGTAATGCCCAGTGGATTTACGCGTCGGCTATGGGGGGTGGGGGGGAGGAAAAGAAAATGATCTATGTCTTTAATGAATAATGCTTGGAAATGATCAAATAAAATATAATTAAAAAAAAAAAAGAAAGCAAATTAGACTTGAAATCGAGAGCCCCAGGCTTCAAATCAAGGCCCTGCCATGCACTCACTAGTTGTTTGACTATGAGCAAGTCACTTAATCTTTCTAAGTCTCATTTTTATCATCTGCAAAATGGGTTTATAATGTTTGCACAACCTCCTTCACAGGATGGTTGTGAGGGGAAACAGTTTACAAATCTCTAAGCACTATATAAATGAGAGTCACAGTAACATTCTTATTATTCCAGGCTCCCTGCTTAGAAAAAGCATTAACAATCTGTAGTTCTTTTATTGTCCAGTCATTTCAGTGGTGTCTAACTTTTCATAACCCGATTTGGGGGTTTCTAGGCAGAGATTCTGAAGTGGTTTTACATTTCTTTCTCCAGCTTGTTTTACAGATGAGGAAACTGAGGCAAACAGGGTTAAATGACTTGCCCTGGGGCACACAGCTAGTAAGTGTCTCAAGCCAGATTTGAACTCCAGACTCAGCATTCTAACCACTAGCTCTAACTCAAAGAGAAGCAACTCTAAGCAGGCATCAAGGACCTAGAAAGAAATTTTCTCTTTTTAAAAAATTTTAAGTATTTTTTTCATGTTTACATGACTCATGTTCTTTCCCTACCCTTTTCCCTGACAATCAGTTCCACTGGGTTATACATTCAATACCTATTTCCATATTATTCGTTTTTTGTAATAATCTTTTAAAAACCAAAACCCTACATCCTATACCCGTATAAACAAGTGGTAAATCAAATGTTTTCCTTCTGCATTTCTATCCCAACATTCTTTCTCTTGATGTGGATAGCGTTCTTTCTCATAAGTCCTTTGGGATACCCTCCATCATTACATTGCTATTAGTAGCAAAGTTGATTACTTTTGATTGTCCGATAATGTTTCAGTTTCTGTATACAATGTTCTCTTGGTTCTGTTCATTTCACTCCGCATCAGTTCATGGAGGTCTCTCCAGTTTGTATGGAAATCAAATAGGTTATTGTCCCTTATTGCACAATAGTATTCCATCACCGTCATATACCACAATTTGTTCAGCCATTCCCCAATTGAAGGACATCTCCTCATTTCCCAATTTTTTGCCACCACAAAGAGCGCAGCTATGAATATTTTTGTACAAGTCTTTTTGTCCATTATCTCTTTGAGGTACAAACCCAGCAGTGCTATGGCTGGATCAAAGGGCAGACAGTCTTTTAAAGCCCTTTGGACATAGTTCCAAATTGCTTTCCAGAATGGTTGGATCAATTCACAACTCCACCAGCAATGTATTATTGTCACAATTTCACCACATCCCCTCCAACATTTATTACTTTACTTTTCTGTCATAGCGCTATGAGGCTAGATGTGAAGTGGTATCTCAAAGTTATTTTGATTTGCAAAGAAATTCTCTCCTTATTAATCCTTACATCCTAGGCACTAGCCCCACCCCCTTTTTTTCAAAGTAATAGAATCTCTAACTTGACTTTAAATTAAAGTTGCATTATTCCATTGCTTGATTGTATTTGGAAACCAATGTATTGCTATTGGGAGAACAAGTATCGTTTTTTCTTAATAGTTTTTAATAGTTCTTAATAGACTTGTTTTAGAAAAAATATCCCCACCCAAACCTCATTCATGGAAAATGTAAGTTTACCAAGATAACGAAAGCTTAATTCTACTTGCACATTAGCTCCACAGAATCCAGGGGAACCTCCACAGATCCTTGCACCTCCCTGCCTGTCCTGTGGTTTTTTGGAAACATAGGGGGCTTCCGTGGAATTCCATAGAACTTCTGCAGGACTCTTACAAGCTTCCATGGAGCTATTGGAAAAGTTGAACAAGTCTCCACTGGTGATCATCTCTACCTAAATTTGGACCCCAACCCCAAGGTAGAGCTAGAGAGAGATTATCTAGATCCTTAGCCTTTTGATCTCTCCTTGGTGGGAGTGGGATGCTGAACCAGGTTGTTCTTCAGATCACTTACATATTCATGGTCTCATCTCTGGAAATGAATCCCAGGTGGCTCTTTGGAAATGGAGAGAATACTAGGTCTATGGGAAGTGAACGAGGAGCACTTTGCTCCCCACATCTGTATCAGCCTCATACTACCATGCTTTGCCCATCCTGGCCCACCCAGGATTCTGTTTGGCCTCTGTATACTTTTTATTTTATTTTATTTTTAAATCCTTACCTTCTGTCTTGGAATCAATACTGTGTATTGGTTCCAAGGCAGAAGAGTGGTAAGGGCTAGGCAATGGGGGATAAGTGACTTGCCCAGGGTCATACAGTCTGTATACTTTTTAGGTTTTGGGCACAGTTGCATTGAGTTAGGGGTTTAAAATTCCTCGTCATTTATTTATTTTCCCTTTTTATCAAGCTAGAACTTGGGGCTATTATTGGGTTGGTGGTCCCCAAGTCAGTAGCCCTAACTCAATAGGGACTGGGTGAACCAGCTTTTCAAAAATCATAATCTCTAGTGAAGCCTTGAGACTACAGTGGTTCTTTTGAAAGTCTGGAGGCCCCTGTCCTGAGGGAGATCCTGGAGCAAGGAGAGGAAGAGGGAGGGTTCTAGGAAAGGTCAACTTTAGACTAAAAAAAGCTATGTTCTTTCTGCACAACTGCTACTGGTTTTTCCACGTTGCCAAAGTGCCCCCTTTCTGTGTCATGGAATGACAGGCCCCCAAGTTATTGGACCCCTCAGTAAAGGAATCATAATCTAATAGGCCTAAGTACATTGAATAAGCCTGAGTGACCTAGGAATAAACCTAGGACAGTGTTAAATACACTATCCCTGGAAACCATAGCTGAAGAGACTCATTTTGAGTGTTTTCATCTATCTTATGGATACCCCTGAATCCTCCAATCACCATGCAGACTGTACCCCATAGATCAATACCTTGGCAGGATGCATTGTTCTCCTCAAGACTCTCTATCTGTTACTATGAAAATATTGCCTGTAACCATGTGGATGGATATATTTGTGTAGCAATCATAGATTCCTATAGAAATCATTCCCTCCCTTAATAAAGTTGTCATTGGTGCCATTGAATACCACCCGCATCCTTGGTCTTTTTGATTCGCCCATCTTTCTTATGATCCTCGCTGCCTCCTTATTCCAATGAGGACTTCACAGGACCCTCATAGGGCCCCCAGAGACTGTCAGGGTTTCACTGGATGAGCTCTAGCCTTATCAATGGAACCATCCCTTGGCTGTCACAAATAGTTTGGTGCAGTGGAAAGAACTTTGATTGGGGGATCAAGGTTTCTGGGTTTCAGTCACAACTTCATCCATTTGTAGTATCGTCAGACAAGTCATTTCTTTTCTTTGGTCCTTGGTTTCCTCCTCCATAAAATAATAGAGTTGAACTAGATGTTCTCAAAGGTCTAAGCTCTACCTAGCTCCTAGACACTCTACTTTGTACCTCCTGTGCAACATAATTGTACAACATAATTATGCTGGCCAAGGAGATATATCCCCCTGATGGGGCAATGGTCTAGAAGAGTGTACTGAACATGGTACAGAAGATCTCAAATATGAGCCCAAATCTGTTGTGTGATAGCACTTTAGTTTCCTCATCTGTAAAATGGAGATAATAACATGCTTCTTATCTCCCCTAAGGAGTCACTGAATTTATAAAGCTTTAGAAACATGTGATATAGGGGCAGCTGGGTGGCTCAGTGGATTGAAAGTGAGACCCAGAGATGGGAGGTCCTGGTTCAAATATGGCCTCAGACACTTTCTAGCTGTGTGACTCTGGGCAAGTCACTTCACCCCCATTGCCTAGCCCTTACCACTCTTCTACCTTAGAACCAATACACATTATTGTTTCTAAGATGGAAGGTAAGGGTTAAAAAAAAAACAAAACAAAAGAAATATATGCTGCTATGATCTGGATCCTCCCCAAGAATTATTATTCTACAGGTAGTATTCCCCCTGCAATTACCTTGGGGTTTCCAGACTTGAGCTAAACCTGTTGGTAACTGTATAGACAGATCTTTATTTATCTTATGATGAAGCTAAGCCAGATAGAATCTCCTAGAAGGAAAATTATTAGTAATAATGGCTCACATTTCTATTACCCTTTAAGATTTACAATATATTTTCCCACTGATCCAAGGAATTAGTGTATTATCTTAGACACTTACTAGCTACATGACTTTGGTCAAGTCACTTAACTTTGTTAGCCTTATTTTACTCATCTGTCAAATGAGCTGGAGAAGGAAATGGCAAGCCACTCCAGTATCTTTGCCAAGAAAACCCCAAAGAGGGTCACAAAAAGTCACATCCAACTGAAATGACTGAATGACAGTAACTTGATTTTGCAGATGAAGAAACTAAGGCCTAGGAGGACAGGTGTCTTGTGCAAGGTCACACAGATAGTATTGGAAACAGTCTCAAGCTGAGGTCTTCTGACTCAAGCTGAATGCCCTTTAATCAAATATTGCCACTTCTATCCCACCCCAGACACATATATATCCATCTCTGTGCTCTTTGTCTATCCCTGTACAGATGCATCGCCATCTGAAGGTGTCAACCTCAATGCCCCCAACAGTCTCGGTGTCGGTCCTCTGTGTGCCATCTGTGGGGACCGTGCCACAGGCAAGCATTACGGGGCCTCCAGCTGCGATGGCTGCAAGGGCTTCTTCCGCAGGAGTGTGAGGAAGAACCACATGTACTCATGCAGGTGAGCACAGGAAGGGAAGGAATCTGGGAAGCCTTTCTGCCCATGATATTGGATAGAGTGCTGGAGTAAGAATCAGGAAGTCATTGGTTCAAATCCTGTCCCTGATGCTTATTATCTATGTGGGCATGGGAAAGAAACATCAACTCCTCTGAGCCTTAGTTTCCTTTTCTATAAAATGGGAATAATAATAGCACCTATCTCATAGGGTTGGTGTAAGCCAAACAAGGTTCAAATTCTGCATCTGTCCCTGGGCAAATCACTTAACCTCTCTGGGTAACTCTCTAAGGCTATAATTTGCAGGAAAGGTGATAACCTACATTGGTAGAGGGAGTTTCCCACATCTAGAAGTTTTCTGAACCAATGGAATGACAAATCTAATCCACATCCATCCATAAAAATAATAATTAGTAATGATGATAATAACCATTCAGGATCAGGATCAGAGGGGTTAGCCATTAGGAGCTCAGATTTATTGATAAATTCAAGGCAACTGATAGAAATTATACAACACGTCACAGCAGGCCATGAAAATTTACTGCTTGATGGATACTTGCAACATAAAACCTGGTAGCCAGAATTACATAAAAGAAGTATAGACTCCAAAATATTCTGGAGAACTCAACCAGTAAGCTGCAATAGCTAGGCCATCACAGCAGGATCAACTGTTATCCACAAGTGGCTGGATATAACATTGAGCCATGAAATATTTAAAGAACAACATTTTCGGTAGGCATTGCCATACCAAATAATCATCATCTCCAAGTGTCGTAGAATGAGAAGTTTTCAAATCACAGTCATAGCAGTGTACCTGAAAACATATCAGAACAGGATAGGGTATATATCATCACTGCTATCCTGGATGCTGCAGGAAGTATGCAAAAGACTCTTTTAGTGAACTTATAGCAGTAATTTTTTCCATCTATGCAATACTCAGCAGAATATTAAACCTAAAAGTTTATTATAGTGATTTATCCCAAAAACATTTTATCTGAACTCTATCAAACAAGATGAACAGAACAGAATGTTTCTGCAGTCGGCAACAGATGATCAGCCCTCCTATTATACCAAGACAGTTGATGCTCTCTGCTTTATATCTCTTAATATTCTAACATTCCTTTCCTTCTTCTTCCAACGAGTACTAATAGTAATAGTGGTGGCTGACATTTACATAGCCCTTTCTGTAATTCAAGCATTTGAGCCTCATCCATTTCCCTGGCTTCATTTATGACTCCTAAGCAGATAACTCTCAAATCTATGTCTTCCCAAAACTCTAGTCTTACATTTAAAACTTCCAACTGGATCCCTCTACCTGGATATCTTACTGATGCTTCAAATTAAATACATCCAAAGGAAGACCTATCATCTTCTCCTCATAGCCCCACACTACTCTTTCCTCTAATTTCCTTACTTTCCCTTGATTGTATACTACTACCTTCTATTTACCAAGGCTCAAAATTTCCATTATCTTTGACCTCTTCCCATCTCCTCAATCCCCATATTCAATGAGCTGCCAAATCCTGTTCATTCTTCCTCTGTAATAGCTCTCACATTCATGTTTTTCTCTTGACTAAAAGTTACCGGACTCTAATTACTACTTGTCTAGATGCCTGTATCTTCACTATTCCCCCAGCTTCTATCATTCTATAATTCTCCATACTTCACACAATGCCTAGACAACTTTTCTAATGCTCTGCTCTGATTAGCTCATTCCCCCAGTCAGAAGCCTTCAGTAGATTCCCCTTCCAAATTTGCCTTCCAAATGAAATGTATACTTATCCTAATGTTCACTGTCCTGGACAAACTTGATTCAACTCACCTGTTTGACCGTAACTCTCACTACTCCCCTCCCATTATTTGGGATCCCAGGCAAACTGTACTACGATCTGCTCTCATCCCAACCTCTTCTTATGCTGCTCCTTGTTTTATGCCATTCTAGCAGAATGTAAGTTTCTTGAGGGCAGAGATGATTTCATCTGTGTTTTGTACTCCCAGCATCTAGCAGAGTGCCTCCCACTAATGGGAGCTTAAGAAATGTTTGTTGAATCAAATTGAATTTGTTCATTAAGTCCTCCAGGCTAGAATGGACTCCCCTTGCAATTTCATGTGTTAACACTCTACCTTCTTCCTAGGCCCAGCTTGGGCTCCACCTTACCTATGAAAACTTCTTGAACTTCCTCTGGCTAGAATTTCTTTTTAACACTTTGCCTGTACCTTGTTTCATGGATATCCTTACAGTTTTGTACACTGGTTATTTGCATATGACTTTCCCTATGTTGATGGTAAGCTCAGAATCATGTCTGGAAGGGTTCTTAGAGGTTGTCTAGATCAACATATACCACATTTCCCCTTGCACATCCATGACCAGTGCTCATCAGACTTCTTTTGAAGACTTCAAGGGATGGGGAACCCACTATTTCCCAAGAAAGCCTATTTTTCTTATAGTTAGGATGTGTCTAAGCAGAAATTGACCTTTCTACATCCCCCTACCTATCCACCTACCACACTGATCCTAGTACTGCCTGGTGGGACCAAACAAGGTAGGTATAATCCTGCTTCTACGTGAGTTTTTAGAATAGAATACTTCCCCCTGTCTACTGAAGAAAATTATGAACTTCTTATCCTGCCATTCAAGGCCCTCCTGAGCCTTTTTTCCCCTCCATGCTGTGATCCTTTGTGTGCCCAGTGTGTTCCAGTCTCTTTTCTTTAGTTCTTGCTCTGTCTTTTGTTTCATGGTCCTTTGAGAATACAAATTTCATCCTGATTATATCTCTTTCCACTGTCCTAATCTCAGTGCTGTGGACATAGTTGGTACTTAGTATCTGTTGAATGGCATAGAATTGAATTTCCATTTTCTCTCACTTCTCCCACTCCCTCCCTCCCACTCTCCAATTCTCACCCAGGTTTAGCCGCCAATGTGTGGTAGACAAGGACAAGAGGAATCAGTGTCGTTACTGCAGGCTGAAGAAATGCTTCCGGGCAGGAATGAAGAAGGAAGGTGAGCTCAGGCCACCCCATCCTCCACCCTTTGGGGGAAGAGCCATGGTTTTATGGCTTGGCCAATGGCCCTCATTTGAGATGGTAAAGGAAAATGGTAATCTAATGGTGGAGAAGAGGGCGGGGCCATGTTCTTGAAATAGAATGGAGCCATACAGACTCACCTAAGTCAAGGGTGTGGAGAGGACTGGGTTGATGAGTTTCCTCTCTACCAGAAGACTTGAAAAGGGTGGTGCTATTTCACACAATTTGCATTTTCTCCTCATCTCCAAAGAAGGTAAAATGGAAAGTCTACCAACCTTGGGAGTCAAAAGACTTGGGCTTAATCTTTATTTTGCCCCCTCATTCATTGTGTGACCTTAGGTGAATTTTTTTCCTCCTTTGTCAAAAAATGAAGGGGTTGGATGAGACCTGAAGTTGTTAACCTTTTCATGTGTGTGTTTTGGAAGTCTTTTGCAATCTGATTAAACCTATGAGCCCCTTCCTAGAATAATGTTTTTAAATGTCTAAAGTAAAATACCTAAGATTGCAAAAGAAGTAAATTGAATCGATATGCTGTTACAAAAATATTTTTTAAAACAAGTTGATGGGTGGGGCTGGGGGCTGGGGCAGCTCTCAGTAGGTTGAGAGCCAGGCCTATAGATCTGGTCTTAGATACTTCCTAGCTATGTGACTCTGAGCAAGTCACTTAACCCCCATTGCCTAGCCCTTACTACTCTTCTGCCTTAGAACCAATATATAGTATTAATTCTAAGACAAAAAGTAAAGGAATAAAAGGCAAAAAAACCCCACCCCCAAACTAGATAGTTGTTTCTGGCTCTGACATTCTGTGATATATATAACCTGTGAATCTGACATTAATCCATAGGAACAACTCTAGAGACAAAACTACTGGATATAGAGGTGAAGATCCAGTGTATTCCATTCCATCCAGTCTCTACTGTGCCTCAGTTTCCTCATCTCTAAAATGGGTCCCTTCCAATTCTAAATCTCATGATCTGTGCCTCCCCTAGAAAGTAGATGAAAACCAGGAAGCTATCCATTGTAGCTGCTCTATAAATGTATATTATATGATTTTGTTTTAGGATTATAGGTTTAATTCTGGAAAATACCTTAGAAAACATCTAGTCCAACCCCATCCTTTTACAGATGATGAAACTGAGGTCTGAAGAAATGAATCAATTTGCCCAAGTCCACATACACAGTAAAGAGGCTAAAGCAGGATTCAAACACAGGTCCTCTGATTCCATATTCAGTAGCCTTTCTATTGTGCCATGTTGCCTCAGTTGTATAACATTTTCAGTCAGATTTACTTCAATGAACTTTCAAAACTCCTATTCCCTCTCTTCCTTCAGCTCTGTGATTTAGCTTTGTCCCCTGTCCTATAAACACACACACACACACACACACACACACACACACACACACACACACACACACTGACTAGACATGGAACCAGGACTGGCTTTTCAAAGTGGGGAAAGCTCTTTTCTCCAAAGCCTCTCCTCCCTCCCTCTTAGCCTTTTCTCTTCCTCTTGGACACTGAGCAAAGGAAAGGACATCACTTTACTGGAACAGGACACAGAGGTAGCATTTGCTTTGTGTCCTGTTCCAGTAAAGTGTTGTTCTTAGCTTATTGCCTCAAATGCTTCCCATGAATATTTGCATTTTAACAAAAATGGCTTTTTTTCATGGTGGTGTTTCAGGCACTATAACAGGCAGAAGGGTATTTTTTGTTGGGGGAGGGAGGTGGTGACTCAGCAGACCACCACCCACTCTGCATATGTGTAAGGCCAGATTGAAATAGAAACACACACACTTTTATATCATTAACCATCAGAATGTATTGGCACTTTTAGAGACATAGTTAGAGATCTTTTAATTCACCTCTCCCATTTTATAGGTAAGGAAACTGAGGCAAAGAAAGGGAAAAAGATTTACTTAAATCATAGATTGAGGCTATCTAGTACAGAACTTGGATTAGAACCCAGAGTCCTGACTCCCCAATCCAACAAGTCCCTTATCTTTGCACTCTCATCTCCTTGCATTCACCCATTTAACAGATATTTCCATACTCATGACTTTGAGAGAATCACTCTCTCTTCCCTGATTCTTATGATCACCAGTCTCTTCCTGCTTAAAATTCTAGGACTTTACATTAGTCTACATCCATTAATCCTTTAGTAATTTTATCCCCTTCATGTGGACCAGTATACCTACATGCACACTCTGATCTAGGAACAAAGCATCTCAGGCTTCTTGGGAAACTTATTGGCAAAGGGATGAGATTTCCAGGTTGTTGGAGATAGCTTCTTCCCTACTTGCCAGAAGAAGTAACAACATATATCAGGCCAGTAGGAGAAATGTCTGATACCACTGGCTAATGCTCAGTTGTAGTTGGGGAGGGCTAGTAGGTAACAGATCAGCTCTGTCCTCTGTCCTCCTCTGAACATGCACACGTACACACACCAAAGTACCTACTGACTAAACATGGAACCAGGGCTGGTGAGTTTTGTTGGTTATTTATAAGGCTTGGATAACTCTTCTGTTGGTGCACTTGCAACAATGCAATTAGCGTGACAGTGGACCCAGGTTACTGATTACCACTGGTGTCAGTCTTTGAAAAAGATTATGACACTGGTCTTTCCACTGGGATGCCATTAAATATCTTCATAATGGCTCACACCACCTAACTTCCTTTCTCCTGGCTAACTGGATCATCCAAAGCCAAGAAGCACTTCCTCTGATAGTTCATTCATTGATTTGGGGAGGCCATTTGTTAGGGAGTTTGGGGCCTTTTAGGTTCTCCTCCTGGTGGGCATGTGAGAAGGAATTCTTAGAAACAGAAACCCCAGAAATGGAGAGAATGAAATAGTCACTTATCCCTAGAGCACAGTACTCGGCAGTCACCCAATTATCCCTTCTTTGGGATAAAGACTAGTGTCTTTATCTCAATATCTTCTAATGATTCTAACTGACACCTAACCTTTTTTTTCCCCCTTAGCGAGAATAAAAACAGTCATCATACATTTATTAAGCCTCTGAGTCAGGCAGTATGCAAACCACTGGGTTCACAAGAAAAGCAAAGAACTTCAAAAAGACGGGAAAAAAAAACCCTATATTTCCTTGGGGTTTGGGATGGTTAGTCTGGTTTCTTTCTGTCCTCATATTGGCTCCAAAAGGCTGGAACAGACTGATGATCCTGATGAGCCATTCACCTCCTTGAGGTTGATGGTGGTCTAGTACTTACTATGTGCCAAACTCTGTACTGTGCACTGAATAAAAAGAAAGGCAAAGCACGATGTCTGCCTTTGGGGAAGCTTACATTCTAACAGAGAGGACAGCAGAGAAACAAATTGATCAAAGATACAAAGTAGATGGAAGCTAACCTTTGAGGGGAAGACTTTAGCAGCTTAGGAGACAATACTATCTTCTTGGAGGAAATTCAGGCCTTATAACTTTTGGTCTAAGAGAGGGTAAAATTTTCCTTACAATCAGAAGAGAAACTTCTGTTTGGGTCTTAACCTCTAGACTCTGAATCTCTTGATCTCCAGAGTACAGCTGAGAGACAACTGGGTCCTAGGATTGGAGAAGAATAGTGTAATAAAAATTTGTTTCCTAATAATACTTCTGAGTTTACAAAGTAGCCTGGCATCAGGAGGACCTGAGTTTAAATTTGGCCTCAGATACATCCTAGCTGTGTGGCCCTGGGCAAGTCATTTAACCCCCATTTCCTAGCCTTTGCTCCACTTCTGTCTTGGAACTGATACTAAGACAGAAGGTAAGGGTTATAAAAAAATAAAAATTAAGTTGACAAAGTATTCTTCTCAAAGCTATTATGTGAGTTGGTAGTTCAAATGCATTGCCTCCATTTTGCAGATGAGGAAAGTGAAACCCAGGCAGGGGAAGTGATTTGCCTATGACCACATAACTAATCAGAGTTGAAGCTAGGCTTAGAAGGTCCCAGGAGTCTTGAATCCAAGTTTAGGGTCCTTTCAAATAATATTGTCCCCAGAAGGTAGAAAGCAGTATAGAACAGTGGCTAGAGAGCTGGCTCTAGAGTCAGAGGACTTGAGTTCAAATCCTATGTCTGTGTGACCCTGGGCAAGCCACTTCTCTCTGGGTCTGTTTCCTCTTTTATAAGATGAGAGGGTTGAACAAGATAGACTGGAAGGAAGGTCCCCTCTAGCTCCAAATCTGGGATCCTAATTAAAGAAGCAAAAAATATGGGTAAATTGGAGCACTAGAAAATCCCAGGCCCCGGCATAGCTCTCTGGGCATCAGACTCTCTGGGAAACCTAGGCTCATCCTCTGCCCCAGCTCTTCCCTGGTCTGTTAATATTCAATAGAAGTTACATTAGGTCCACGACCTGGCTAATACTGAGCAAACATTTGGAAAACATCATTCCGTGACTGAACTCGAGCCCGGTGCTGATAACGTGGAGCCTGACCTTGAGGGGGCCTATTTACAGCTGCTGACAGCAGGCCTTTCATCCCAACAACAGGCTTAGTTGCTCCCTTGCTCAGGCTTAGTTAGGCTGTCCTGGAAGGAATGCCAGCCCCCTGTTGTTCAGACTTTTTTGATTAGGACCACAGCAAGCAATTAGGTATGGGGGGCATGAGGGGAATGTCCCACTTTTTTGTTGATTGGAGAAGAGATAGTGCTGGATAAAAAAATCTCAAGTGACAAAGGAACATGAGAATTCTCCCCTGATTGCTGGAAGAAATGATTTCCTGCCCTGAGAAGGGGATCTGAGTATCCTCTTTAACACCTTGTAGGACTTAAGCTCTCTCTTTCTGGATGGGACAGTTTTCTTATCTATGAAATATGAGCATTGGACTAAGGTCCCTCCCAGCTCTGTCATTCTGGATTCAAAATACTTCTAGCTCTGACATTCTGTGTTCTAAGGTCCCTTCCAATTCTGACACTCTGTGTTCTAAGATCCCTTCCAGCTCTGACATTCTGTGTTCTAAGGTCCCTTCCAGCTCTGATATTCTGTGTTCTAAGGTCCCTTCCAGCTCTGACACTCTGTGTTCTAATATCCCTTCCAGCTCTGACATTCTGCCTTATAAGATCCCTTCTAGCTCTGACATTCTGTGTTCTAAGGTCCCTTCCAGCTCTGGCATTCTGTGTTCTAAGGTTCCTTCCAGCTCTGACACTCTGTGTTCTAAGGTCCCTTCCAATTCTGACATTCTGCCTTATAAGATCCCTTCTAGCTCTGACATTCTGTGTTCTAAGGTCCCTTCCAATTCTGATACTCTGTGTTCTAAGATCCCTTCCAGCTCTGACATTCTGTGTTCTAAGGTCCCTTCCAGCTCTGACATTCTGTGTTCTAAGATCCCTTCCAGCTCTGACATTCTGTGTTCTAAGGTCCCTTCCAATTCTGACACTCTGTGTTCTAAGATCCCTTCCAGCTCTGACATTCTGTGTTCTAAGGTCCCTTCCAGATTTGACATTCTGTGTTCTAAGGTCCCTTCCAGCTCTGACATTCTGTGGTATTCTAACATCCCTTCTAGCTCTGATATTCTGTGTTCCAAAGTCCCTTCCAGCTTTGATATTCTCTATTTGTGAATATTTACTGCTTTCAGTCAGTCAATACCATAAATTGAGCAACTAGGTGTTCAAAAAGTCTTAATGCAGTTTTAAGATAACTTAAACTTTTGGAACACCATGTACATTGCATATCACTTTGCAAAAATTTTTACAAATAAGTTCATGGATCCCAGGTTAAGACCCTGCCTTCCTAGCTTTGTGACCCTGGGCATTAATCACAATTGTCTAGCCCTTACCACTTTTCTGCCTTGAAATCGATACTTATTATTGATTCTAAGAGAGAAGGCAGAAACAGCTAAGTGGCTCAGTGGAAAGAGAGCCAGGCCTAGAGACAGGAAGTCCTGGTTTCAAATGTGGCTTCACACACTTCCTTACTGTGTGTCCCAGGGCAAGTAAGTTACTTATCCCCCAATTGGCTAGCCCCTACCTCTCTTGTGCCTTGGAACCGACACTTAGTATTGATTCTAAGGCTGAAGGTAATGGCTTAAAAAATAACAATTAAAAAAAGACAGAAGAGAAGAAATTAAAAAAAAAAAAGAAATTCGTATATCATGGTGAGAAGGGACCTTAGAGCACATCTGATTCAGTCTCCCACCTGATGTACATAGTAGGCACTTCATATATTTATTGAATGGAAACAAATACAAGAATCCCTTTTATAATATCCTGGAGAAGTCAGTCAATAAACATTTATTAAGCACTCTACTGTGTGCCAGGTACAGTGCTAAGTAGGGATACAAAGAAAAGCAAAAGACAGCCTCTGCCCTCAAAGAGCTCACAGTCCAATAGAGGTAGTTTGGAAATAATCAACAGAGGGAGGGTGCTGTAATTGAAGGGGGTCAGGAAAGGCTTTCCATACATTTTAGCCAGACCCAAAGGAAGCCAGAAGGCAGAGACAAGGAGGCAAGAGGAGATGAAGAGAATATTCTGGGCATGAGAGATAGCAGGGAATGGTCATTGGGTTGGGAGACAGCATGTTATGTGCTAAGAAGAGCCACTAGACTGTTGTGGCTGAGTCCTTCAGTAAATGGAGCAGGGCAAAGCAATGGGAAGACTGGAGAGGTATGAAGAAGTCAAGATGTGAAGTTTTTGATATTTGGTCCTGAGGGTGGTCAGGAGCCACTGGAGTTTATTGAGTAAGAGAATAAAAGCACAAGTGAACATCTAGCTGGTCCTTGACCACTTCCAATGACAAAGAGCTCACCACCTCTTGAGGTAACCCATTCTATAGTTGAATAGCTCTTCTCTCTATTGACTTAGACTCTCTCCCTATAAATTTCCTCCATTACTCCTCATTCTATTCTCCAGGGTCAAACAGAACAAAAAGAATCCTTCTTTCTCATGATAATGTCTTAAATACTTATAGACTGGGATTGTATATCTCTCCATCCCTCCCTTCTCAGCCCCAAATCTCTTTTAATCCTAAAGACACCTACATGACACACTGGCGAGAGTGCTGGGTCTGAAGTCAGAAAGATCTGAGTTTAAATTTAGCCATGGATGCTAGCTGTGTCAAGTCACTTAACTTCTGTCTGCCTCAGTTACTTCAACTGTAAAATGGGGATAATAATAGCACTTATAATAATAATAGGGTTATTGTGAGGATCAAATGAGCTGATATTTATATAGTGCTTAGCACAAGGCTTGGTACATAGTTGGGGCTTAATAAATGCTAATTTTCTCCCTTTCTCATCCTGGTTATCTTTCTTTATAGGAACTTTTAAAATATTAGCCCTGACAACCATAGAACATTTTTTTAGACCTTTCTTTTATTTTTTAAAATTACATGTAGAAACAACTTTTTACAATTGTTTTCTGACATTTTCAGATTCAGATTCTCTCCTTCCCAAGGTAGTAAATGGTCTGTCAGAGCTTATACCAATGCTTTCATGCAATACATATTTCCATATTAACCATGGACAGAAGATGCATATCACACATACAATAAAATACAATAAAAAACTATTCGTAAAGGAAATAAAGTGAAAGATGGCATGCTTTGATCTGCACTTAGATTCCAACAGTTCCTTCTTTGGTTCATATAACACTTTTAAAGTTTTTAATTTAATTCTCACAACTCCTCTGTGAGGTAAATACTACTGGTATTATTTTCATCCCCATTTTACAGATGAGGAAAACTGAAGCTCAGAGAGGGTAAGTGACTTCCCCAAGATCACACAACTATTATCAAAGACAAGATTAGAGCCCAAGTCTGACTGACCATGCTACCACCTTGCTCCAAGGGATCTATGTTTCTTTTAGCAAGAGTGGTATGTTATAGGAGAAAGAGCTTGAAATCAGGAGGCCTGATTCTAGTCCTGGCTCTCTTACTTACTTCCCAGCCTCAATCAAACCCAGGGATCACCTCTCTGTATGCATTTCTCATTTATCATGAGCCAGAAGGGCCAGAAGGAAGAATTATACCTGCTTTCTCCCATACTCTAGGGCTAAAATAAAACAAAATAGGGAGGGGAGGGGCAGATGAGAAAGTTATTTGCACACCCTATGCTAGTATAACTCAGATAAGGAACTGGCATTGCTTCTCTTCAACAGGACTGTCACTCAGATAAGATATTGTTCCCCAGATTGGCTGGACCCATCTTCCAGAGGCCAGAACCTTGGACAGTCTGGACTTATTGCCCCTTCCCTCTTGGGAAAAATGGCAGCATGGTCCTTCCATGACCTCTGCCATCCCTGGGGAATGACCTCAAGAAGAGGACACCATTCCTTTGCCCCTAAACCACATAGGCCTTTTGTACCCTTTAATTTACAAGGCTCTTTCACATCCTTTTTCTTATCAGTAGCCCTTTAAGTCAGGTAGGTTGGGAACAATTATTTCCATTTTACAGATGGGGAAGCTAGGACACACAGAAGGGATCATACCGACCCAAGGTCACACAGCTAGTTAGTATTAAACAGGTGTTAGAGACCAAGACTCCTAGTTTTCAGAAGAGTTTTCCCCTCTATTCTACTTCTAGAACCGCCTTAGCTGTAGTTTCTCCATCCATCTTAAAGCAACAAGTCCATGTCAGAGGCAGGAACTTAACTCAAGATATTATCTTGGTTGTCCATCTCAGGGTTATGGTGAGCTAAATGCAGGATAAAATAGAGTACATCAACCAGTCAGTTAATTTACCAGTGCTCCCAATGTGTCATCGCTGTGCTAGGCACTAGTGATATAAAGAAAGTGAGAAAAAATAATGCCTGCCTTCAGGAAGCTTACATTCCAATAGGGCAGACAGTAGGCAAATTATCTCTGTATGTATAAAATATATACATATATAATGTCAGTGTAAGATCATCTCAGAGGGAAGGACCAGCAGGGGTGGAAACAGGGATACCAGAAAAGGCTCCTGGGGAAGGTGGGAGCTAAGTGGAGCCTTGAAGGAAGCCAGGGCAAGTAAGAGGTGAAGGTGAGGAAAGAGGAGGATGAGGAGGGTTACAGGTATAAGGGGCAGCCAGGAAAAGTTCCAGAGCTAAGAGACAACGTATTGTATGTAAGGAAGAGCAAAGAGGCCAGGGTTACTGGCTTGTAGAGTGAATAGAGATGGGTCAAGTGTAAGAAGACTGGAAAGGCAGAATAAGTTCCAGTTGTGTAGAGCTTCAGGTGCCAAACAGGGGACTTTATATTTTATACTAGAGATGATAGGGAGCCACAGAGGCCATAGGAGGGAGTCACTGAAGTGGGAAAAGTTTGTTAAGTGGGCAAAGGAGAGAGAGAGTGTGTGTGTGTGTGTTTCATATGTATGTATGGTGGGAGAGAAAGAGAGAAATCTACATTTTAGGGAGATTGCTTTGGCATCTGAGTTGAGGATAGATTAGACTTGGGATAGAGAATTAAGGCATTAGAAGGCTGTTACAGGGGTAGCTAGGTTGCTCAGTGGATTGAGAGCCAGGCCTAGAGGTAGAAAGTCCTGGGTTCAAATCTGGTCTTAGATACTTCCTACCTGTGTGACCCTGGGCAAGTCACTTAATTCCCATTGCCTAGCCCTTACCACTCTTCTGCTTTGGAACCAATACATAGTATTGATTATAAGGCAGAAGGTAAGGTTTTTTAAAAAGGTTATTAACAATAATTGTCCAGGTAAAAGGTGATGACTTGAATCTCGGTGGTAGCTTTGTATGTAGAGAGATGGAGACATAACATGAAAGATTTTATAAATATAGAAATGATGGGATTTGGCTAGAGATTGGGTATATGAGATGAGGGAGAGCAAGGAATTAATGATGCTGAAATTTTGAGCTGTTTCCGAAGAGGGTAGGATTTGAGGGGGGAAATAATGAATTTTGTTTTGGACATGTCAAGTTTGAAATGCCTACAGGATGTCCTCTTCAGGATGATACAGTACCTTAGCTTAAGAGAGAGACTAAGACTGGTTATACAGATTTGAGAATCATCTGCAGAGAGATCGTTGAAGTCAGGAAAGCCAATGAAATATTCAAGTGAAAAAGTATAAGGGAAAAAGAGAAGAGGGGCGGGGACAGAACACTGGGGGATGCTCACAGTTAACTGGCATGTTCTAATTGAAGAACCAGTAAATGATTCCTAGGATTGGTCAGGCACGAGCCTTCTCCTCAGAAGGAGAATTAGGAGAGAAAGGTGTCATGAAAGCCTAAGAAAGAGAAAGTGTTCAGCAAGAACTGAAAGGTCAAGAAAGATAAAGATTGAGAAGAGGCCACTAGATTTGGCAATGAAGAGATCACTAGTAATTTTGGAGAGAGCAGTTTTTGGTTAAATGTTTAGGCTGGGAGTCAGTTGCAGAGGGTTCAGAAAGTGAATGACCCAAGAGGAAATGGAGGCACCTATTGTAGATAGTTTTCTCAAGAAATTAAATTCATGATAAACTGCCCCTTCTCAAGGAGAAGAAACGGCACTGGCCTGGGCAATTAAACTCTCATAGCCTATCCTCCTGGCTTCCATGCATAGTTAGGCATCAACCTTCTTTTGTAGCCTCATCTCCTCTAACATTCTGAGTTCTAGCTAAATTGAATGACTCATCGTCCTTGAAATGTTTCATTCTTTCCCTTATCCATCCCTTTGTTCATGATGTTCCATGTACTTGAATTCCACACCACTCCCACCTATCAACATCCTGCTAGGCCCTCAAGGCCAATGTCAATGCCAGCCACTTCTTCCAAGAAGCCTTTCCTGATCACACTCATCCATCCAGCTAAAAAGACCTTTCCTTTCTTGGATCCCAAGCAATACTTTATTTGCCCTTCTCCAGAATACCCCAGTATACATCACATTCTTAGTCACATCCTGGTCTTGATTCCTCAATTATACTAGGAACTCCTTAGGCTCATTATATTTAGAACTGGTAGGACTCATATCCATCACCTGGTCCATTGTCCTCATTCTACAGGAGAAGGAATTGAGATCCAGAGACTTTAAATTGCTCAAAATCTCAGAGATATTAAGTGACTGAACTAGGATTTGAGTTTGCACCTTGAGGCTTGAAATTCAGGGATCTTTACACTACCCAGCATATCATCTTTGCAGACAGGCTCTGTAAGAGAATTTATGTTTGTGCCCCCATTTCCTTCCAGTGTCTTGTATATAGATACCTAATACACTCCTTGAATTGGATTCACAGGCAGAAAGTGAAGGGTGGTCTTTTGAGACAGCTCACCTGGCTCTCACCTAAGATCTAGGCTGTGTCAGGTCAATGCATACAGTCTGTAGATTCCTCTGCTCCCCCAGTTCTTCCTCTCTCACCTCACCATCCAACTTCCCTTTTGACTTACAGCTGTACAGAATGAACGGGACCGGATCAGTACACGGAGATCAAGTTATGAAGATAGCAGTCTCCCATCCATCAATGCCCTTCTGCAGGCTGAAGTACTCTCCCAGCAGGTACCAGGCCAACCTTAGCAGGATAGCAGTGGAGCATAGGGGTGGGGGAGCAGCAAACAAGAGGCATTCAGTTTTACTAGAATGCTGCAAGGATCAAGGGGAAATGTACTTCAAATCTTTCAAGAGAGTTATAGGACACTAGAACTTTATATATTATATTTCTGCTTTTGTTCATATGAGCAGTTTATATTTTTTGTAAATATTTGTCTATTTCACTTAGACTGTCAGATTTATTAACATATAGTTGGACAAAATTACTCCTAATCATTGTTTTAATTTCTTCTTCAGTGGTTGTAGTTTTACCTTTTTCATTTTTGATAACTGGTAATTTGGTTTCCTTCTTTCATTTTTAAAATCAAATTAACCACTAAGAGCTTTACAACAGAAAACAACAAATGTTAGTGCTAAAAGGAATCTTAGAGAAAAGAATGTTAGTGGTGGAAAGGATCTCAAAACAAAGGATAGAGGAGCAGTAAGAGACCTTCTCTTTCAATCTACCTCTCTCTTAAAAAAATTAGAGTCAAAGGGAGGGAGAAATTTAGCCAGGATCATGCATAAAGTTCTTGCAGAGCTGAAACAGCTAGGGGACTGGTTAGGTCACCTAAATTTTACAAGATTTTCTGATCCCAAACAGCCAGAGACAGATCAGGGAACCTAGCAGGGAATAAATTGATTCCCACTATCCTCTCCCCCCAGCCCTCACTGAGGTTGACCTTTTCCCTCTTTGAAAAATGAAAAGGTTTGGGGGCAACTGGGTAGCACAGTAGATAGAGTGCTGAGTCTAACTATGTGACCCTGAGTGTGACTCTGATTATCTAGTCATTGTTACTCTTTTGTCTTAGAATTGATACTAAGATGAAGGGAAAGAAAGAAAGAAAGAAAGAAAGAAAGAAAGAAAGAAAGAAAGAAAGAAAGAAAGAAAGAAAGAAAGAAAGAAAGAAAGAAAGAAAGAAAGAAAGAAAGAAAGAAAGAAAGAAAGAGAGAGAGAGAGAGAGAAAGAGAGAAAGAAAGAAAGAGAGAGAGAGAGAGAGAAAGAAAGAGAGAGAGAGAGAGAAAGAAAGAAAGAAAGAAAGAAAGAAAGAAAGAAAGAAAGAAAGAAAGAAAGAAAGAAAGAAAGAAAGAAAGAAAGAAAGAAAGAAAGAAAGAAAGAAAAAAAAAGAGTCTTGAAGGCCCCTTTCCAGCTCTGACATTCTATGACCAGGATTCTGCAACCTAGTACCTTCATCAGTACTTGAAGATGGATTGATAGAACCTCTGTGACAACTAATAGTAACTCTGTGACACTGGGCAAGTCATTTTTCCTTTCTGGTTTTGCCTTTGCCACTAAGTCCCCATGTGATACTGGATAAATCAGTTTCCTTCTTTATATCTTGGATCCTTGTCTATAAAGGAGAAAAATGAACTAAACAACCTCCAAGGCAGAGGTTAAATATTTTGATAACTATATTTCAATATAATTAGCTTCCCTTATAATCCTTTCTATTTTGTTTTTTCATTTAAAAATATTATTCTAAGGAGGGTTTGAAAGGCTTCTTCAGATAGCTCTAGCATCTAGCCCACGATCCACCAAAAAAAGATTAGGAATTCCTGCTCTAAGGTCCTTTTCTGTTCTAAACTGAATAAGAATATGGAAAGGGAAAAAGAAAAACTGCCAAACTTGAGATCAGGAATATATTTCTTCTGATTTCATTCCACTCCTCACCCCTAATAGTCTCCCTGCTCCAATAAAAACCTTTTTGCCTCCCTGGCAGATCACATCACCCATCTCAGGAATCAACGGGGACATCCGGGCCAAGAAAATTGCTAACATTGCTGATGTATGTGAATCCATGAAGGAGCAGCTTTTGGTGCTGGTGGAATGGGCCAAATACATCCCTGCCTTCTGTGAACTTCCCCTGGATGACCAGGTGAGGGTCCTTGTTGCAGACTCAGAATGATTCCTGCCCCTATATGTGTCCAGGTTTTCCAGAAAGCAGCATAGGGGTACCTTAGAAGATCTTTGGGAGGAAGAAAGTGCCATTTGAGGAGCTGGGGAAGCCCAATATACTCTGTGGATACATGGTGACCACTTGGAGTTTGCTTTCTAGAAATGGCATGTAGCCTGCTTATGACAATGGTGTTGAGGCAGCAGGATAATAGTGGAAGGAGAATTAGACTTGGCATCAAATCATCACAGGACCTAAATATGAATCTCAGATCTTTCACCTAGTATCTATGTAATTCTGACCAAGAAATTTTTTCCTATGAGGCTCCAGACAGGAGTCGATGGTTAAATTTTTCAGTGTGGGTATATCTTAGAAACAGACAAAAGCTACCAGTTGGGGTTTGATTTATTCTTTTATTGATGGTCTAGACTTTAAGAAAGTCATAGAGGGCAGCTAGGTTGCTTAGTGGTTAGAGAGCCAGGCAGTGTTGGGAGGATCTAGGTTCAAACATGACCTCAGACACTGCCAACTGTTTGACCCTGGGCAAGTTACTTACTGCCTATCCCTTGCCTTTCCATCTCAGAGTTGTTACTAGGACAGAAGGCAAGGGATTTTAAAAAGAAAAGGAAAGAAAGTTATAGGGAAAATGCTAATAATAGAGTATATTTAAAGTGTGTATTGTATACATTGAGTCCATTGCTTGTTACCAGCCAGGAGAAATCTTAGTGGCCCATCTAGTCTCAACCCCTTCATTTTATATAAGGGAAACTGAGGTCTATTGAGGAGAACTGACTTGCCAAAGGTCATGCCTCCAATTAATCCCAGATATGGGACAACAACCCAGGCCTTCTGCTCTCCCAGCCTATTCAACTACCTACTCTGTTAATATTGCCTCTTAGCTGTTCAGAGCCTAGATAACACCATCTCACTTGGGCCTTGGAACCTCTTTTCATCTCATCTCTACTCAAGTCCCACTTTGCTTTAAAAGGCACTGGCAGACTCATTAACAGCTGAACTGTCACTAGCTCACAAGACTTAGCATGTTCTCCTTGCCCGGTGTTTCTGGCATTATCCCATGATGACATTCTAAAAGAATGAAAAATGGTGGAATTTCAATGACAAATCAATTTGAGGGATACTTAGGGAAGGAAGGCCTTCCAGGAATACCTCAAATTATACATGAACGTGAGGCTGAGCCACTCTAGAACTGGACCAGATGAAGAGGCATTTTATCCTACCTTCCATATATCAATCAGTTCCAGAAGACAGTGGAAAGAGCACTGAGTTTGCAGTCGGAGCACTGAAATTTAAATCCATGTTCTTCTATTTACTGTGTGGTATAAGGAAATCGCTTATAGGAACCTTAGTTTCCCCATTTATAGAATGTGAGGGGCATACTAAGTGAGTTCTAAGATCCTCTCTACCTCTAAATATTGTGATCTCCAGGATTCCCATTCTTCATAGAGAGGACTGAACCCCTGGGACTCTGGCAGAGCACCTGCTCCTTGCCCTCCCACCCAGAGAGGGGCTCATTCTTCTGCAACTGCTTAAGCTGGTCCTCCCTCCACTGCCCTCCTCTGTGCCAGGCCCATGTCCTTGCATTAATGTTTAATCGCTGCTGTTCCTCCCCAGGGGTCCCAGTGGGTTTAGAGACACCACTAAGCCAACCAATTGTTAACCTCCATTTCTCACCTAAACCTTGGAACTACTCCCGGGCAGGGGCTCAGAACATTCTCCAGGGGCAGTGATGGGTGGCAGATAACACGGGGAATAATTAACCCCCAGTCTCCAGCAATGGCTTCCTTCTCATGCCAAAATAGTGGCCATCACAAGGGGCCAAGATGGCTTTGGGAAAGAAGAGCTTAACTGGGCTGCCTTTGGTGTACAGGAAGCATTCCTAGGAGAATGTTGCTGTCAGGATGGGCTATATGGAATACCTCCTGCTACAGAGCAGATAAGAGGGCAGGGTACCCCAGAGACCCACAACAAGGGTTTGATTTTGGTCAAGTCACTTTCCTCTTTTGAGTCTTATTTTTTTCCATCTTTAAAATGAGAATTGGACTTGATAATCTCAAAGGTCCATTCTATTGGGACCTATCGAGCATTCAGTGTTTTATGTCTTAAGGTTCCTTCCGTCTCAGAAATTCTATGATTCTGCTCAGATGGGGGCAATTAGAGCTGCTGTTTTTCTCTTAGATCTCTTAGAAGATTTGGGTTGAAACCTTGGCTTTGCTACTAACTTGCTAGGCAAACCTGGATGGATCAGCAAATACTTTCCCCAAGCCTCAGTTTCTTCATCTGTAAAATGGTTGCTTTAATCCCTGCCCTGCTGAACTTCACAGGGATGCTGGAGTGACTCAGTGAAGTAATAGCGAGAAAGGCACTTTATAAACCATAAAATCCTAAGGGAAGGTATGACTATTATTTTCACAACAAAGCTTGTGAGACAGGTATTACAAGGACAGAGAGACACTCAATATCACTCAGGACTAGTTAGCAGCAGGGCAGGGGTAAGAAGCTTCTAAATTCTATTCACCTGATGTGGAAGGAACATGGCCTCTAGACTGGCAACTTTTTTAGGCCCCAGGGCACTTGCTTCCCTTTACAAGACACCTGTCTAAAATGAAGCAAAGCAGAAAGAGCTAGACATCCAGCAGGGACAAACACTACCTTTCAACCAAGGAATTTCCCACTTTTCCTTTGGGGCAGGAGAATGAAATGGCAAGTGGGGGCGGGGGTGGTTGGGGGGCGGACTAATGAAAGAGCCTAACTGATCCAAGAATTTGTTACCTTTTGCTCTGGCCAGTAAAGCAATTTCAATCTTCCCAATAGAGCCTTACAGAGAGAAGCACCATGGTTAGCAACTGTCCAGCATTTTTACCAGCCTGCCCACTGATGTACAGCTGTTCCTATATTTGTTAGCATAACAAGGACTCTTGGCTAGCATTTTATACTATCCTTGTAGTTCTCTGTGACCTCTTCCAGCCAGGTTGTTTGGTCTCTTTGGGCCTCAGTTACCTCATCTGTAAAATGAGAGAGGTTATACTAAATGACTTCTAAGGTCCCCTCTAACTCTAAATTCATGACTCTATGAACTTCTCCCTTGAATTCACCTAGAATGCTTACCCTTCTCTCTCTTGACTTTCAGGTGGCCCTGCTTAGGGCTCATGCTGGGGAGCACTTGCTCCTGGGGGCCACCAAACGGTCCATGGTATTCAAGGATGTGTTGCTCTTAGGTGAGTGTTCTGTCTGACCCATTGACCAGGATGGGAACTTCCATAAGGAAATTCCAAACCAAATTAGGGCCATGGGAGAAAAGGCATGGTAAATGTTTTCTGCCTTGGGTAGGGAGAATAATTGAGGATTGAAAAGTAGAGAATCTTGAATCTCTTAGCAGTGTCTTTCCTGCCTCCAAAGTACCAAATTCATAGTTTGGGTCTATTCAAAGACTTTGATTTAAATGTGACATTTGGTGTCCACCTCAACTTCCCATTTCTAAAATGGAAATGATTGAAACTGATGAGGATAGTGGAAAGGACACTGCATTTGAAAGCCAGGAGATCTCGTTTCAAATCTTGATTTCTGCCCATTACCCCTTTGGCCTTTTCTGCTTCCCAGTTTGCACATCTGCAAAATAAACAGGCTGGACAAAATGATTAATCTCTGAGACCCCTTCTGCCTCCAAACCAATGATCTTAGGGCTCCTGCCCTGCTAGCCTAATGGGCTAGTGTGAGGCTCACAGAAGATCATGCCTGCAAAAATGGTTTTGCAACCATAAAGTGTTATATAAACACCAGCTATTGTTATTAGAATAGGGACATGTTCTTTTCAGTGCCTGCCATATATATGTATACACATACACAGTTGCATACATGCATGTATATATGCACATATATGCACACATATTTAATATATACATAAACATTAGCACTCAGAATGTTCAATACATTGATTGTGTTTCTGTGGCCTCTCTCCCCTGACACATTCAGGCAATGACTACATCGTCCCACGGCATTGCCCCGAATTGGTAGAGATGAGTCGTGTTGCAGTGCGAATCCTGGATGAGTTGGTGCAGCCCTTCCAAGAGCTTCAGGTTGATGACAATGAATATGCCTGTCTGAAGGCCATCATCTTCTTTGATCCAGGTACTTGAACTCAAGTAAACCTTGCAAACTGGTTTAGTGGGAACCAGTCCCATCGGCCCTTACCTGATGAGAGATAGTGGGTCCCTGAGCCTATCCTCCTAGGAAGGACCTTGGTAGCCCCAGAAAAGTTAGGTGTCCCAAAGGCTTGATCTTGGCTGGATTTGTGATCCTTGATGAGCCCAAAATTGGTATCATGGATAACACTGGAGAAATATGGAAAAAAAAAGAAAAAATGAGAAAAGAAGCTGGCTGGAGAGGCCACAGGCCTCTAGGTCAGCTGTAGATTATGAGTTTCTTGAGCTAAAGGGAAGAGAGCCAAAGGCCAAAGAACATAGATCCTGGACTAAAACCTTAAAAAGCAGAATTAGGTAATATTCAAATGCTATCTGAAAAGTGTCTTAGAACATGTCACTTATTATTTTATTCAAGAAGAAACTAAGACCCAAGAAGGGGAAATTATTTCTTCAGAGCTATACAGCTTTTATTTAAGTATAAAGCAAAGGCTTATTTACATACTTTAGCCATCATGAAGACAATATATGAAGTACAGTTATCCCTTCTACATCACAGGGGTTGGGGATGTGGTACCCCTGCAATCTGGAAAATCCATATAGAATTTTTTGGTCCTCTCTTTGTACCAGAGAAAAGGTCTGATTTTTTTTCTTTTGCTTTTATGAGGTATTTATAGTACCTTATTATAAATTTTGGGTTAATTATGCATTTCTGAGATTCTAAACTTTTTTTGTGTCATCTTCTGGCCTTCACATGCTGGCTGTGGCTTCCTCAAAACTCTGAAAAAAAATTCCCATTTAATTTCTATGCCAACTTACAATATATCAAAACCACAATGGGGAAAGTCACTATGTGGAAAGGATAATTGTACCATCTTGCCCTTCTGTGGCACCTTACACTTAAATATTCTTAATATTTAACTTCAGTGGCCCCATTTGATTCTTGGTCTCCTTTGCTGCCACTCAGCCACCATGACCACAAAATTAAATAGAGGCCACACAGTACCATTTTAATTCATTGATGACCAAGAAATCCAGCCTAGTACTGATGAGCCTCTCTGGAATTAGTGAGGCTAAGCCTTGGAAAGCAGACCCAGTCTGTCATTTGGGTCCATCCTTGAAGCTTTTCAAGCTTATCAGAATGGGCAACAGCTTATACTTCACTGCACTAGCCCATGACAACACAGAGTTCCCTGCCAGAAAAGATCAATTCTGAATATCTACAAATACAAGTATTCAAATAGGCAAACAGGAACAAAAGGGTATATAACTTATGTGTAGTTTTTAAGCATATGTTAATTTGAATAAGAGTTTTTTATTAATTTTTAAACTCTTACCTTTTGTCTTAGTATCAATTCTAAGACAGAAGAATGGCAAGAGCTAGGTAATTGGGGTTAAATGACTTGTCCAGGGTCACACAACTAGGAAATTCTGAGGCCAGACTTGAACCCAGGACCTCCTGACTCCAGGTCTAGCACTTTATCTACTGGGCTACCTAGACACCCTTGAATAAGAGTTTTTTAAAAATCAGTCCTGTGTGTTTATGCATCCCTTCTTGAATTTCTTTTCTGTGCATATATCGGGATCTAGTTGCTCTTAAGATTGTTAATATTGATCAAATCAATAAAGTATATATTAAGGGTTTACTATGTGATTCCAGGCATAGTGCTAAGTACTCTTAATACAAATAAAAGCAGAAAGAAGAATAGTTCTTTCCCTTAGGAAGCTTACATTTTAATGGGGGGAAGACATCATATAAAAGAGAGCTAAAAAAGGAGAGGGGAATAGAGGGGAGAGATGAAGGCATCCAGACTGAAGGCAGGATAGACAAGAGAGAGAGAGACAGAGAGACAGAGAGAGACAGAGAGATAGAGAGAGAGAGAAAGTTTATAGTGTAGTTAATGTAAATATTGTTCTGTTGGTCCTTTTTTCTTCACTATCTATTACTTCTTTTGTTTTAAACCCTTACCTTAAAATCAATTGACTCTAAGTCCTCAGTTTCCTATTCTGAAAAATGAGAAGTTTGGATTAGATAATTTCTAAGAATCCTTCCCACTCCAAAAGCTATGATTTAGGGCTGTGTTGGCAAACTTATGGCACTCGTGCCAGAGGGAGCTGCTCCCTTCCCCCTCTCCACACAGGCCTGAGGGAATTTCTCACATCACCCGCCACTCCACCCAGCAGCCCAATGGGAGAGCTTCCTCCCTCCCCTATCTGGGATATGGTGTGGGGCTCACATGGCATGAGGGTTGCAGTTTGGGTACTTAGTCTCTAAAAGGTTTGCCATCACTGTCCTTGGGTGTCAATAATGAAAAAGCAATGGAATGAGGAAATCTGGGTTTGAATCCTGACTCGGCCATTACTATCTGTGGGACTTTAGGAAAGTCATTTAATATCCTTGGGTTTCAGTTTCCTCATCTATAAAACAAATGGATTGAACTAGATGGCCTCTTAAGACCCTTCTAATTCTAAATCTAGAGATCTAAATTGTACCTTTAAATAGATCTGTATGAACTTCCAAATACTTTTCTTCCAATAGTACTCTGAGGTCAATTCTAGAAGTCTTACTTTCTGAATTTACTCATGACTTTCCCTATAGCCAAAATGTCCTACCTTCCATTATTCATCTGTGTGCAGTGTGAGGGGTTGCAATTTACATACTCAGTCTCTAAAAGGTTTGCTATCACTGATCTAGGGTCTAAATCTATAATATAGGATCCTATGAGATAATCCTGAGTCCCTGGTATATAGTAATTGTTTACTTAATGCTTGGGCTTTTTTGTTGTTGTTGTTGTTGTAGTGGTTTTGAAATCTTTATTTTTTTAATTCCAAATTTTATAAAACCTAATCAAATAAGCATTTACATATACAAAGAAAAAGAAGATTGTACATAAATAATAAAAAATATCATATAGTTAGCTTATTTTCCTTCATATCTGCATGATAAATTCTATCCTAGGGGCTAAGTGTCTTAGCCCCTCCTTACTCTTCCTGCATCACAGAAGGTATCACCTGGGAGAAATTCTTGTTTATGCTAATTAAACCTTTCATGTTTTCACCTTTCAGTTCATTCTCTGGAGGTAATAGTCATAGTTTATTCTTCCAATATTTGTTTTGTGGCTGTGTATGATGTTCTCTTGGTTCTACTTATTTCATTCAACTCATCCTATATAGTTCTTTACAAGTTGTTTTTTTTAATTAACCTACTCATCATTTCTTTTGGCACAGTAGTATTCTGTCATAATCACATACCACAACTTCAGTCATTCTCCAGTTGGTAGCTGTCCCCTCGATTTTCAGTTCTTTGCCACCACAGAGAAAGCTGCTGTTGGGGGCAGGTAGGTGGCTAAGTGGATTGAGAGCCAGAGACGAGAAGTTCTGGGTTCAAATATGGCCTCAGACATTTCCTAGCTGTGTGACCCTGGGCAAGTCACTCAATCCCCATTGCCCAGCCCTTACCATTCTTATGCCATGGAACCAATACACAGTATTGATTCCAAGATGGAAGGTAAGGGAAAGAAAGAAAGGAAAGGAAAGAAAGAAAGGAAAGAAAGAAAGGAAAGGAAAGAAAGAAAGAAGGAAAGAAAGAAAGAAAGAAAGAAAGAAAGAAAGAAAGAAAGAAAGAAAGAAAGAAAGAAAGAAAGAAAGAAAGAAAGAAAGAAAGAAAGAAAGAAAGAAAGAAAGAAAGAAAGAAAGAAAGAAAGAAAGAAAGAAAGAAAGAAAGGAAGGAAGGAAGGAAGGAAGGAAGGAAGGAAGGAAGGAAGCCTTATATCTCTAGGCCTCAGTTTCCTCTTTTGAAAAATTAGAGGTTTGGATTAGATTATTTCTAAGCGTTTCCTTCCAACTCCAAAGCTATGATCTAAGCTATGATTTAGGATTCTATGAGATACTCCTATGGAATGTTTTACCTACATTATCTACCAAGAGGCTCACCAGGTGATTTAAATTTTTCTTTAATCCTTCATTTCCATCGTAGAATCAATACTATATATTGATTCTAAGGCAGAAGAGTGGTAAGGGCTAGGCAATGGGAGTTGAGTGACTTGCTCAGGGTTATGAGCTAGGAAGAGCCTGAGATCAGATTTGAACCCAGGACCACCATCTCTATGCCTGGCTCTCTGTGATTTCTCTTAAGTTACTTTCAGTTCTAGGATCTAAAGATTTTTTTGTTTCTATGGTAATGGATGCCATGATTCCAATTCCATAACTCTCATATTAATGAAGTATTAAAAGTCCTAAAATGAATAGTTAGAAGACCTGAGTTCTGGTCTTGACTTTGCCACTCACTCACTGTATGCCCCTGAAGAAATAATTTCTCTTCTTTAGTCTTCAGTTTCCTCCTTCAGAAAAATGATAGGATCAGACTAGACAATTTCCAAGATCCCTTTTATATCAAACATCCTCTTCTTTATGGTCTACTCTCATTTTGACATGCCTTTTCCCAAGGCTTCTTCTAGCACCAAAGTCCTGATTCAAACTTTTATTTCTCTCCCCATACAGATGCCAAAGGGCTGAGTGACCCTGGCAAAATTAAGCGGATGCGGTCGCAGGTGCAGGTGAGCCTGGAGGACTACATCAATGACCGGCAGTATGACTCTCGGGGCCGGTTTGGGGAATTGCTGCTGTTGCTGCCCACCCTCCAAAGTATCACCTGGCAGATGATTGAGCAGATCCAGTTCATCAAACTCTTTGGTGTGACCAAGATTGACAACTTGCTGCAGGAGATGCTGCTGGGGGGTCTGTTCCAGTCCCCACTCTCACTCCCCATCACCTAGAGGGAAGGGAGGTTTAGCTCTCAAGATTCCCACTCAAGTTGCCCTGGGCACTAGCTCCAGAGTAGACCTGGAGGCCTTATGGAATCAGAAGTTAGAAGGGACCTTAGAACAGTTAGTGTCAGAACTGGAAACCAAATGTCAGAGCTGGAAAGGACTAGAGCACAGAATATCAGAACTGGAAGGGACTTTAGAACACAATGTCAGAGCTAGGAAGGGATATTAGAACAAAGAATGTCAGAGCTGGGAGGAACCTTAGAACACAAGAATGTTATAACTGGAAGGGATCTTAAGGATAATCTAGTTCAAATCCCCCATTTAACTGAAAAAAACTGAAGCCAAGAGAATGAGAGTATTATTCAAGAATATTTAGCTGTAAAAACCATGCATCTCATTTTATTCTCAGAATCTTACTAGAGAGAAATAGGGCAGATCTTAAGTTCCATCTCAGTAGACCATGTCTTATGACCATGTATTCCTAATTTTGCTCTTTCTATCCTCAGGGTCTTCCAGTGAAGCACCCCATGCTCACCATCCTTTGCATCCTCACTTGGTGCCAGAGAACATGGGCACCAATGTGATAGTCGCCAATACCATGCCTGCCCAGATCAGCAATGGACAGATGTGTGAGTGGCCCCGTCCTGGGTGGCGGACAGGTGGGCAGCTAGGGTCTCTTCTGGGGAGAGGGAGAGGTGGGGAAGGGAAATCTAAAGGAGCTAGGGCTGAATTTCCTGGGGTGTGGGTTAGTGGCAGGGCCCTACTCTACTCTCCAGGGTGGAAGAGAGGAAAAACAAGGTGGTCTACTACATACTTGGGATCAGTTTCCCAAAGCCAAGCCTTGAATGAGATAGAATGGGCTTCTAACCTCTCAGAAGAGGATGGGAGGGTTACACACCCTCCCTAGCAAACCAGGTCACAAAATAGTGATTGGGTTACTGCTGCTCTTTCTCCAAAGTTTAGGTTTCTCCTAGCCATATGCTTTGGATTGGGGTAAGAAGCCTGGCTCCCTCACTTAGGTTGGAAGAAGAGATAATGATGTTGAGAGTGAAGGATAGGGGGTAGGGCATGGGAATTTCTTAGAACATAAAGAAAATATTCCAGTCAGGAACTTACCACCTTTTGTTTCCAACCCATTTATCCATGAGTCCTGAGAGAACTTTGGGATTTTAGTGCTTGAAAAATTCTTTGAACATAGATGTTGGAACTGGAAATAAGCACCAGCATTATTTAGTCCAGTGCCCTTATCATACAGCCTTGGAAGCTAAAACCTAAGATTAAGGGGAAGGGTAATGGTTTGGCTCTAAGTAAGTTAGTGCCAAAACCAAGACTAGTATCTAGGTCTTTTCATTCCCACGTCCAGGTTTTTCACGTTACATTCACTGCCTCCTATGTCCAGAGGCTTTCTTTTGTCTCTAAGGGACCCAGAAGTGGTCACTCTGACTGAGCATCTGGTATTTGTTTCTTTGTCCTTACAGCCACTCCTGAGACCCCACAACCCTCTCCACCAGCCAGCTCAGGGCCTGAGCCCTACAAGCTCCTGCCAGGAGCCATCGCCACAGTGGTCAAGCCTCCTTCGTCTATCCCTCAGCCCACCATCACCAAGCAGGAGGTCATCTAACATGGGGCCAGAGGGGCCAGGGGAAGACAGCCAGACATTGCCTCTTCCCAGCCTGGCTTTGTCCTTCCCTGGCCTCCAGAAGGACCAGCCTCCTCAGAACTCCCAGTGGTCTTGGTGAAATAGGATACAATAATGAGACTTGCCCTAGGACCATGAAGGCATAATGGGGAGCAAGACTTAGGCTGAGGGCTCCAGCTACTGACTTGTGTGCCTTAATGCAATCCTTTTTCTCCTTTTTTGGGGAATAGAGAGAGAGATTGGGAACAATCCCCTTTAGTGGAGTCTAGTTGTTTCTCAACACTTTCTCCCCATCCAATCAGTTTCTTCATCTCCTAACTCTGCCCCCAAACAGCTGCCACCTCCCCCTCTTGGGACCTTTTTAGAACCACCAGTGAGGTCATCACTCTGTTTTCCCCTTTGAAGACTAAAAACCCTGAGACTCAGAACCATTTGGGAAGAGAATGAGCCAGGGCAGGACTTTCTGCCTATTCCTACTGCCATCCCCGTCCCAGTCTCCCCAAGGACTTCCATTCAGAAGGAACCTTCCTCTCCATGCTGGAGAAGACTCCAAGACAGAAGTGGTGATAGAATATTCAGACATTTGACAAACTTTATGAAGCATCTATTATATCAAGCTCTGTGCCAAGCACTATATGAATCATGAAAGAAGAAGCCTCAGCCCCATACTTCATGAGTTTGGTGGGGTGGGGGTGGGGTACTAGTTGGGAAGACAAGAAACAGAGACATAAAACACCTAGAGAATAATCCAAAGCAATAAAAATATAGTAGGAATTTTGATAAAGGAAAAGATCACTGTGGAAGAACAGGATTTGGATTTTTGTAGATGAATAGAGAAGACATTCCAGTTCAAGGTAAAAAACCTGAGCAAAAGTACTGAGGTAGGAAATTATTCTTTGTGATGAGACCAAATACATTCAGGCACAGTGAGTTATGATCTTAGGTAAAGTGAGGCTAATTGATGGAGAACCTTGAAAGTAAGTATAGACTTGATTTGTTGCTATTGCAGATTCTTCAGCTGGAGAGGGAACAAGGGTAACCCTCAACTTAAAAGAGTTCTCAAGGCAATAAAATCAGTAGTTTCTCTTTGTCATTCTGTTATTCTCCCTCATAATGGAGAGATGACCAAAAACTGGTTTCCCTCTCAAATTTTGACCCATCCTAGGGCTAAATTAGCCTCAGGTCCAGGCTAGAAGCCATAATCCTTTTCTCCCAACTCATTCTCTTATCAGGGAATGCTAGGTTGGGAGGTTGGCAGGTTTGTTCAGAAAGCTGATTGATTCTAGGAGGCTTTCTGGGGGCTTTTACTCTGTTATATGGTGCTCAGGGGCTGGAGGTGCTACAAATGTAGAGATATTTAGGAGATTAAGTCCCCAGGAAGAGGCCACTGACTAGTCAGAACCATAGAGAATTAACCCCAAAGATGGAGATGATATATAGAAAGGGACTTCTCCAACTGGTTACATCTTCTTTAGGAGTATCTTTCAAAGGATCTCAGAATGTCAGAGCTGGAAAGAACCTCAAGGACGTGTCATCAAGCTCAGCCCTCTCATTTTAGAGAGGAACAAAGGCCCAGAGAGGACAAGGATCTTGTCCACCATTACATAAGTAGGCAGAAGAAGGTAGAACCCCTATCCTTCAAAGAAGATACATCCTTTCAGCAGTCAAGACTGTAAAGAGAGCTAGCCACCAGGCAAACTGAAATCTACAGCTTCCTCTGCCCATCTCTGTACTGCTTCCTCCTCCCAGGGGTGACTCCTCAGAACTTTTGAAGAGCCATGTGTTCTGCTGCTTTCTGCCTACTAGAGAATGGACCCCACTGGTGCTTTGTGTAGTTAGACAGAGCGGTGCTAGGAAGTTCTGTCTGCCCCTGTCCTACCTAGGTCTCCAACCAGTTATTCTAGTTGGTCCATAAGTGCCAACATTAAATTTTCATGCCTTTTGATTTTTCTATCTTCCAGAGCCTCCTCTTAAAATCCAGAGCATGAAAAGAGAGGGAGGTACCACACACAAACTCCAACAACTTCAAAAATTTGTTCTACCTGGAAAAGTCTCATATTGGGTAGAGTCTCCTGGTAAAGAACAATCCCTTTTCATCCCCAGTCTTAACAATCCCTCCTCATCCCCACATTTCCTAAGATCGACTGAGATCACACTGGATTAGGGAAACATTAAGGAAAGGTGGCCCTCAATCTATACTCCCTATGATGACTATTCTTTTTAGGGCCAAATTTGGACAAATATATTTCTTCCTGGGCATAGCCTAGGGTTTCTGGAAATTTTAACCTGTTTGGGGGTAGAAGTGAATATATTTCTGTGATATGTATGTATGTATAAAAAGAGAGAGAAGATTCAATAACAACTGAAGTTATCCTGGAAGTGGGAGTAAAGTAGAATCCAAGGTGCTCCAATCTCTCTCAAACCCTGGTCACTGGGCTTTCTTGCAATTGTGGACCCAGCACAAGGGGGCATTGCTTCTTCTGTGGCTGTCTTAGTCTCAGGATCCCTGTGAAGTGGAGTGGCAAACTACATGGCACTCCCCTAGCTGGGTTGTACACCAGGATTTCTATCTATCACCCCCTCTCTTGGCATGGCCTCATCAGAAACCCTGAAGGTATGTCTGGGAGCCAAAAGAGGAAGAGGCAGTGACTGAAAGCTGGCAACATTATAATGGCAAAACCAATCATGTTCACTAAATTATTCTGTAATTTGCATTGATCGTCTCTAATTGTGTAATTCCAAACAAATAGAGCCCCACGTCACTGCAATGTTCCCAATCATTGGGGCCTTTTTCCTTCCCTCCCTCAAAAAAATTCCAGGGGAGATGAGAATCGGGGCATGATTAATGCTATTGGCTGACCAAACCTTCCAAACCCTTCCCACTGCCATCATTGACATCCAGTAGGGAGAGAATATTTCTTAGCCCTAGTTTGTATTTCAAAAAAGTTTTTTTTAACCTTCAAAATAAATACCAACGATGTTTTCTAACTCTTCCCAGATGGATGGTTTTCCTTCCTTTCTTATATAAATTCACAGAGCATCAGAATCAAAAAGTAACTTAGAACATAGAATCTCAGAGTTAGAAACCCCTCACCCCTCAGGACAAAGAGCACAGTGTCAGAGCAGGAAGAGTCCTTTAGAACACAGAATGCCAGAGCTGGGATGGACCTTAAAATATAGAATATGTGGAAGGTACCTTACACAGCTAATTCAACCCCCATTTTACAAATGAGGGATGTGGCTAGTCCAAGGTTATATGACAAATTAGGAGCAGAATCATAAATCCTACAGTAGGAAGCAGAATCATACAATCCTACAGTAGGAAGATGCTTCTTAGGTTATCCAGTTTAACTTCTCATCCAATTCAGGAACCCCCTCCTTAGCATCTCTATTAAGGGGTCACCCAAGTTCTGCTCAAATCCTTTGAAGCTCACTACTTTTTGTGGCTGTTTATTTCATCATGGGCTACTCATTATTCCTAACTCTGCCCACCATGTAGAATGAATTTTCTCCCCCTTCCCACCTATATCCTCTCAGTAATTTAAAGATAGTGGTCCTCTCCCCATTAACTCTGCTCTCCTCCAGGCTAAACACCCTTAATAAGTCAATGAAAGTAAATTAAAATTTTTTTTCTGGTGGGAGGTATGTGTGTGTGTGTGTGTGTGTGCGCGTGCGCGCGCGCATGCATGCATGCACAGGCACATGCATGTGGAAAAAGTTCGGCAAAGAGGGTCTAAGGAGAATTGGGGGTGTAGATGTGGGTAACTGTTTCAAAACTTCCAATTTGAGGGAATCAGTACAGAATTCTCACCTCAACTACTGCACACACCATTCAAAATGCATGGGGGTCAAAGGCAAGGGTAATATGGACACATTTTGCAGAAGCACACAATGTTTCTCACAAAAACCAGTGCAGGAAAATGTTCATACTAGTCCCAGTCACCAGTCACCCGCCCCAGTAGAAAGAGTAGCAAGGAACCATGTGTTTATTCAGGGATCAACAGAGCCAAATGAGGCTGTGGAAATCTGTTCAAGAAAAGGTGTTTATTGCTGTCCCTTTGGAGACTGCCTTGTTAGGGAGTTGAAAGAAGGCCAGACACAAGACTCAGGAAAGTAACTTGCCTGAGAGCTCCTCAAGATGAGACTCTCTCAGAAGACACTAGGACATTATCTGTGGAGAGCCCTGCCTTTCTTCCAAGGTAGGGAGTATCGGAGCCTGGAGTCTTAAGAGCACTAGGCCTTATTATGTACATTACCTCATTGCATTAGATTAAGTTCCCAGGAAGAGGCCACTGACTAGTCAGAACCATAGAGAATTAACCCCCAAAATGGAGACGATGGATAGAAAGGGACTTCTCCAACTGGTTACATCTTCTTTAGGAGTATCTTTCAAAGGATCTCAGAATGTCAGAGCTGGAAAGAACCTCAAGGATGTGCCATCAAGCTCAGCCCTCTCATTTTAGAGAGGAACAAAGGCCCAGAGAGGACAAGGATCTTGTCCACCATTACATAAGTAGGCAGAAGAAGGTAGAACCCCTATCCTTCAAAGAAGATATATCCTTTCAGCAGTCAAGACTGTAAAGAGAGCTAGCCACCAGGCAAACTGAAATCTACAGCTTCCTCTGCCCATCTCTGTACTGCTTCCTCCTCCCAGGGGCAACTCCTCAGGACTTTTGAAGAGCCATGTGTTCTACTGCTTTCTGCCTACTAGAGAATGGACCCCACTGGTGCTTTGTGTAGTTAGGGAGTTTGAGAGGTGCTTAGAAGTTCTGTCTGCCCTCTGTCCTGCCTATGTCTCCAACCAGTTATTCTAGTTGGTCCATAAATGCCAACATTAAATTTAAAATTTTCTGTTTTCCAGAGTCTCCTCTTAAAATCTAGGGCACAGAAAAAGGAAGGAGCATACCAAACATAAACTCTTCCTCTTGGCCTCTAGGATGGAGGTACACAAATTCTGCTCAGAGGAACATGTTCCACTCTGCCTAGGATCCTTCTGCTTAGAGGAAATTATCCCACTTTGTCTTTGTTCCCCTCTTCCCCAAGGCAGGAATTATATCAAGAAGAGGATCAGGTGGTTCATTGAGAAACAATGATGGTGTACTATCCTAGAAGCCAGGAGAATTGAATTCTAATCTCAGTTCTGCCACTGGTGATCTGAGCAACCTTGGGGCAAATCAGTAAATCTCTCTAAGCTCCAGTTTCTTTACCTCCCCATTGGCTTAGCATGCATTGCCCCACATCCTCTGGACAGCTCCTAGCCCATTTCTGCCCTGTGACTCTCACCTGGGAACTGCCCCACCTTAGTCCCTACCAGGAAATACTTCTAATAATGTATAACTAGGTTTAGAGTAAACTCTGCGATGTATCACAGAGTTAACTAAAAGGGGGAGGCTATTTGGGGCTGATATAGGCTTAATAAATCCATGTAGAAGACTGTAAAACCTTGGGAGCCATAAATTCCTCTGCTTTCACCCCACCAATTGCTCCATCCCATCAGCCCTTTACCCAGTTAATCACAAATCACTCTAAGCCGAGTGATAATTTTTCCAGGCTGGATGTGTTTCTATCAACTCAGGTAGCTTCCCTCCACCCCTTAACAATCTACAGGGAATCACAAATGGGAATGTGGGAGATTAGAAGCCAAATCATCCTACTCCTTCCTTTAGCAGATGAGATGGAGGTCCAAAGACAGTGAGTTACTTGCCTCTGGTAACACAGATAGTGTCAGAGGCAGAATTTGAACCCAGCTTATCTTATTCTGGAGTCAGTTCTGATTTTTTCTGGACCACTCTGCTCTGAACAAACCACTCCAGAATCTAACACCTCCAGTGTTTCTTTCCTTCCTGTGTTTGCTTAGAACCTGAGCTCAGATTTCAGAGTTGAAACTGGATTGGTGTCAAGGAAAGGGGTATTCAACTGGCTATCAGAAGACCCTGGGCCATGTGATCTTGGACAAATTGCCTTCCTTTACCAGACTTCATTTTCTGTTCTTTAATTAGTCTGATAACAACAGAACAGTTATTCTTTTCCGAACTCTCTTTCCAGAACAGTTGTTAGGAAGGTACTTTGTAAATGGTTAAGTTCTGTAGTGAGCTGGCATTTATCACATGTTGGTTACTAGGGGATACAAAGAGATAGGATTATAATGATAAAAATGGTCATGGTAGGGATGATAATGGAGAAAGGATCGTAGTTGGGATGTCAAAGAGATTGAATCCTGGCTCTTCCACTTTCTAACTCTATTATTGGGGGTTAGTTTCTTCCCTATCCCATGCCTTAGTTTCTATATCTGTAAAATAAGGAGCGTGAGCTATATTATCTTCAGAGCCTCTTTTAGCTCTAAATTCTCTGAGTATAACTCCCATTTTACAGGTCAGGATGTTGAGGCACTGAGGTTAAATTATTTTCATAAGGCCTTAGAACTAATATGTTGGATTCTTGCCCTCAAGGATCTGAAGAGAGTATTTACATAAGAAGATAATCAACACACGTGACATGATGACCTGTTCTCTAATTTGTACAACCTTATTTAATACTTTGTTGAATCAAGATATAATGCATTGGAGGCAGTGAGGTGTCTCAGTGGATAGAGAGCCAGGCTTAGAGACAGGAGATCCTAGGTTCCAACCTGACCTCATACATTTCCTAGCTGTGTGACCTTGGACAACCCAATTGCCTAGCTCTTACTACTCTTCTGCCCTGAAAGTGATACTCAGTACTGTATCTATTCTAAGACAGAAGGTAAAGTTGGGGAAAAAAAGATATAGAATGTACTAGGACCTCCTGGAGGTAGGGTAAGGAACCATCAGACTTCCTAAGGAGGGTGTAAAAATAATAGACTTAATTTCTAATATCATTCTTATAAGGGGCAAGGTCAGAAATAAAGCAGGTCTAAACTCCCATGTCAATCTGGTTCAAGAATGACCACAGCACTTCCTGCCTCAGCAATAGGAAGTCTCTAAGGAAAAAAAAAATAAAATGCATTTATGTGTGATGCCGTCATGCTAAAATGATTATGATTATGACTATAAATAATAAAAACTCACATTATTATGGTGCTTTTAAGTTTACTAAACATTATTCTCAAAATGACCCTATTATAATGTTGTCCCCATTTTACTAAGGAAGAAACTGAGCCTCAACATGTCCAGATCACACAGCTAATAAGTTAAAGTAGGGATTGATGGAAGACACCATGATTCTTTCTACCATATTTGACCTATTTCTCCAAATAAACTTTTAAGACCTTGAGGTCAGAGCCATGTCATCCTTCTCTTTTTTTCTATGGGGCCTAATATAGGGAGAGTCACAGGGTAAGCGCTCAGTCAATCAAAGGGGCCTGTGACAAAAAGACTTGGAATTAGAAGACCCAGGTTCAAATCCTAACTCCACCACTTGACATTGAGCAAATCATTCACTTAGTTTAGTTTAGATGAGTTGTAGTTTACTCATCTGTAAAACGAGGGTCATAATCCTTGTACTACTACCTACTTCAGGTCAGCATAAGGAAAGTGTTTTGCAAACCATAAAGTGCTAAAAAGAATTGTGAGCTATTATTATTAAGGCCCTAGCAAATCTTTATTGAAGGACTGGATGAATAAGTAAATGAAGAAACACCGCCTTGGTGTAGCTTCTGAGATTTCACCTGGCAGGTTTAAGCTGAGGATATGGGAATGTAGTATTTTTAGATAAGTCCTTACCATAAAACTTAATCTGTTTCATTTCTGAAAGGTACCCCACCCTGCTTCTAGCCCTAGCTCTGAAATAGCCTCTTGGCCTTGGGAAGCACTCCTGGGCTTATCTTTGGTGGAAAAAAAAACAACAACTGTAAATGGGCTTTATGGCTTTTAGATTATGTCTGGCAAAGGTAATGATTGGGGCCATAAACCACAGGCCTGCTCGCCAGGGCACTGCCCTGTAAGAAGCCTGGAGACTGATGGTTCAGAGCTAAGAGATATGTCACTGCTGAGCAAGGCAGTTATCAGGTGCCCAAAGGCCTGACAGCTTCATCAAGGCTGGCTATAAGAGGCTCCAGAGGGCAGAGAATGGAACCTAGAGAGGGAAATGAGAATTCTTTAATTAGAGGAGACAGCCACGCTTTTCAAGAGAAATGTTAATATGCTATTTTTTGTCTGGGCATATTAGGGGGTCTTACATTGAAGAATGGTAGACTTATATTCCATTTAGGGCTAGATGGGAAATTTGAGTGTAGAATGTTACAGTCTAGAATGTTTCAGTCTAGAATGTTAGACTTCACAATTACTTTAGAACAGAGGCTGATGAATGGTAGTACTAGAAAGGGCTTCGAGAACAAAAACGGGTGACAGATTAGGAAGGGACCCAAGAACACAGAAAGTTAGCAATGGAAGAAATGCTTAGAAAAAATATCATCCAACCTTTTCTTTTTGTAGGCAGATCCCTAATCAAGATTAGGCCTAAGCATCCCTGTTCCATAGCAGCTGATGAGAAGAGTCAAGCTTAATTCAATGGGAGACCCTGGACTGGGGAGTGGGAAGCATCCCAGTCTTTCCCCCCAGTCCCATCTACCTCATAGGACCCAAAGGCAGCTCTGAGCACTGGTATTCCTACTCTCCAATGGTGAAGAGAACCTCCTCTGGCCTTCCTCGCCCCCAAGCCCTTCCTAAAACAGCATTATCTTTATTACCAGAGGGCTGTTTGCCCAGGGTAATGTTTCCCTCACCCACCTTGGGCTGGGCCCTTTGAAGTCTCTCCTTCCCTCCCTCCCTCTCTCTCTCCAATTCTTCAGAACAGTACTTCAGAGAAAAGAAACCAGGCCTTAAGTCTATAGCCAAAGAGTCAGGAGGCAGTGTTCCCATCCCTAATTCTGCCATGTATCATCTTGTTCTGTTCTCTAGTTGTACCATTTATATATGACCTGTGTCTCCAAATAGACTATGAACTCACAGAATCACAGGATTTCATATTGAAAGGGACCTCCACATCTGTCTAGTTCAATCCATAATTGAAAAAGAATTCCCTGGATATATACCAAATAAGTGGCCATCCAACCTTGGCTTGGGGACCTCTCTCAAGAAGGAATGGACTTCATCCCAAGCCAGCACGTCCCACTTTGACTAGCTCTAATTGTTACAAAGGTTTTCCTATTAGCAAACCTAAACTGATCTCTCTAAAATGCCTGTCCATTGCTCCCACTTCTATCCTTTGGAGATAAACAGAAGTATAATCCCTTTTCTAGGTTACAGCCCTATAAATGCTTGAAGACAAATACCATGTCTTCTCCACACTTCCCCTCCCCCAGCCACTACATCCAGGTGAAACAGCCTCAGTCCCTTGCATTCATCATTGTGGATCATTGACCTGAGTCCCCTAATCATACTGGTTGCTCTCTTTTGGATGTTCCCCAATTTATCTCCTCAAAAGCAAGAACTGTTCCTTTTTTTCTCTGCTTAATCCCCAGTTCTAAGCACGAGTGGGTTGGTTTTCATGGAGCCATTCACACTCTATTATTCCTCTATTATTCTCCTTATGGACTAAGAGTGTGCCTTGGCTTTAAGACATCAGGCCTGAGGGAGAGTGTAGTCTGTGACCATAGAAGCAGGTAAAGCCAGCTGGACCCCATCCATGCTATCAGTAAGCATTTACTAAGATCCCTACTATGTGTCCACTCATTGTGCTAACACTGGAGATAAAAAAAAGAAAACCAGAAGACAGTCTCTGCCCTCTAGGAACTCACCATCCAAGGTGGGGAGAAAACATACAAATAACTGTGTACAATCATATGCAGAATTAAGTGGAAATAATCAACAGAGGGAAAGCACTAGAATTAAGAGGGATTGGGAATGATTTGCTATAGTAGGTGAGGTTTTAGTTGGGACTTAAAGGAAGCCAGAGATGCCAGGAGGTAGAGATGAAGAGGAAGAATATTTCAGACACTGGAGATAGTCAGAGAAAATGGCCAGGTGCCCAGAGATGGAGTTTGTCCTGTTGGTGGATCAACAAGGAGGTCAGTATTACTAAAGAGTACTTGGTGAGGTATGAGGTGTAAGACTAAAAAGGTAGGAGTTGAGGTGGGGGAGGACCTGGCCTCTCTCTCCAGATTAAAAGATCCAGAGACTAAGACTACATTTGTTGAGTTCATTTGATATCCATAAATTGTATAAGGTTGTGAGGCATGTGGTCCTGCTAGAACTTGAGGTCATCTCAACTTTCTCTAAGTCTGGCCCTCTCTCTATTGTCTTTATATTGTGCTTCAGTGGGGTAAGACTGTAACTGGATCATGAAGGAATCTAGGAATTCCATCTTGACCCACCGTGGGTCCCTGAGCAAAGCTGAAACCCCATGAGGCCCCCATTTAATTCCATTCTCATTGGGAAGGGGACAATGTGTTCCCCTTCTCTTTGGGAGTAAAGAGCGATAAAGAATAATCATGAAGAGCTTAGTAAACACTAGTGCCATGGAGATACTGACCAAAGATAGCAGGAATTTATGACCTTTGCTAGGCCAGCTTGTTTCTGAGTTCCAGATAGGAGCTAGGGTCATAAACTGGGACGTGTGCATAGAAAGCTCCCAACAATACCTTCTCCAGGGTAGCTAGGGGTGGTGCCCTGGCAATGGAGCCTGGTACAGTGGGAAGAATGCTAGATTTGGAGTTAGAACACTTGGGTTCAAATCTCAGCTCTGCTACTTACTACCTGGGTAATCTTGGGGATATCACTCTGGAGTCTTAGTTTGCTCATCTGTAAAATGAGCAAATTGTAGTAGATAGATGCAAAGGTCTCCTTCTATCTCTAAATCTATGAACCTATGAACTGTGAAGTTCAGATCATGGAAGGTTAGATACAGGAAGAACCCTCAGAACACAGCATGTTGGCATCCAGAGGAATCTTAGAAGAGAAAATAGGCTTGTCAGAGTCAGCAGGGGCCAGAGAACACAGAATTCTGTTAGAAAGGGAAGGGACCTTAGAACATAGAACATAGAATCATCTAGCTCAGCCCCCTCATTTTATAGATGAAAAAAGAGATGGGAAATGACACCCCAAGGTCACACAGCAAGTTAATGGTAGAGCTGGGACAAAAACCTAGGTTTCTTGACTCTTAGTTCTGTATTCTTTCCTTTCTGGGGGTCAGACCCATGATTTCATTGATTTAGAGAACTTCAAATGAGGAAACTCCCCCTACCACTGTAGGTTGGCACCTGCAGTACTATTTAGTCTAACATATTTTGCCTTGGACACCAAGAAATGAAATTATTTGCCCAGGGTCACCCAGGGAGGATATGTCAGAGGCTAGTCTTAGATAGCCATTTATTTGATATTTCTCCAGGGAATTCCTTTTCAGTTATGGATTGGACTAGATAGATGCTTAGAGAACCCGGATCTTCTTTATTTACAAAAGAGCATTCTATCCACTGACCCCCCCCCCATACACACACACACACACACACACACACACACACACATTCTTACTTATTTTAAAAGCAAATACCCTTGGTAGAGGTGACAAAGAAAATAATCATCAGCCATTAACTAATACCTTATTGCAAATTAGTTTTTGTGTTTAGCAGGACCTGGAGGAGGATCTACTGGAAGAGTGTATTTTGAAGGGTTGGAAAAGGTACAGAATATAGGGACAACTGGGAGAGGAGAATGGAATAAGTTTTATATAGCACCTTCTGTGTGCCAGGCATCATATATGCTAAGTGCTCTGTGTAAATATTATCTCATTTCAAGTCACTTAATCCCTCCCTTGCCTCACCATTAGTGCTCTTCTGACTTGGAACCAATACTTAGCATTGATTCTAAGATGGAAGTAAAGGGTTTTAGAAAAAATAAATTTTCTCATTTGATACTCACAACCACCCTGTGGGATAGATGCTGTTACTATCTATATTTTACAGTTGAGGAAACTGAAGCAAACAGAAGTTAAATGACTTGTCCAAGGTCACATAGATAGTGCCTGCCACTGGGTTTGAATTCCAGGACCAAAACTATATTGCCTTAGGTCATCTAGGTGCTTCTGGGAACAACAGCATGAGGACTTTGGGTAGGGAATGCTCAGTGAAGGAGAAAGAATAGTACAAGAAGAGATGTGAGTTGGCAAAGAAAAATTCTGCTTAGTTTACAATTCTGCATGGGATATACCTAATATACACTAGAGTGGTAGTGGTGGGGGGGTCATGTTGAAGGATATGTAGATATTTATTCCACCATTTATGGTAAAGAGCTCTGGACTGGAAGTCAGGAGAATTAAATTTGAGTCTCAGCTCTTCCATTGACTCATATTACCTTGGGCAAGTCATGTCCATTGTCTTGGCTGAACCAGATGGGCTCTAAAGTCCCTTTATTTGACAGCATTGGCTTTCTGTGCTGTGAGATCTGAGGCCCTTTCCCCCTCTATGATCTGAGGCCCCCTTCTGCTCTGACATTTATGTTCTACTTTCAGAGATCCCTTCTAACTTTTTGGTTGTCTGTTCTGACACTCAATATCCCGAGTTCCCTTCTACTACTAACAAATAATTCTGGGGTCTCCAGATAGGGGTGTCTTTGGTATCCCTTAAATCTTTATTGGAGGCCCTGGCAAGTGTCCGCCCCTTCCACCCCACCTCCAGGGGCCCCGTTCCTTTCCGTAAAAGCTAGGGCCACCTGGGAACAGTGAGTACACCCTGTCCCTCCCAGCAGCCCTGTGCTGTGCTGACTCAGAAGGTTAGCAAATCAATCAGTGACTGGAAAAACACAATCCCCACCCTCATCTCTGTTTGGAAACTCCTCCTCAACAGTCTTCCCCAAGTAGCGCTTCTTCAAACAAAGTGGCTTAGGACCTCGGCAAAGACACATGTATATTGGGGCAATGTGTTTATAACAGAGCTTGTTAATAAAGAGACCAAGAGTGAGCTAAGCTTTGCTCCATGGAACTTGCTCTAGCAATATAAATAACTAGAAAAACACGGTCTAGCTAGAGTTGAGCCGCCCACAGTCTCAGCCTGGACCAGATCTGTCCAGCAAGTAAATAGTAAGAGCTAAGTGTGGTAAGGAGAAAAGAGCTCTGACACTGGGAGACCTGGGTTCAAATCTTATCTCCAACACCTACCTGGGTTACCCTGAACAAATCATTTCTCTAAACCTCAGATTCTCCATTTGTAAAATTGTTATTAGTCACCCTATCTTTTTAAAGGAGCAGTTATGAGTATATCTATAAATCCTTTTTACATTTTAAAGTGTGAGGCAACTAGGTAGCCCAGGGGAAAAAAGCCAGGCCTGGAGACAGGAGGTCCTGGGTTCAAATATAACTTCAGGTACTTGGGTAATTCTGGGCAAGTCACTTAACTCCAATTGCCTAGCTCTTACTGCTCTTCTCTCTTGGAATTGAAACTTAGCATCAATTTTAAGGTAGAAAGTAAGGGCTTGGTTTTTTTAGAATGTTATAGATATCTGAGTCCTCTAAAGATATGTGAGTCCTTAAGAGAAGGGCTAATTTGAGGTAATAGAAGACATTAGATTTAAGAATGAGAAGATCTGGGTTCCATAGCTTCTTCCACCCATTGTTCTTAGTTCTTCCCTCTGGGCCAAAGTGGAATAACTGTGAGCCAACTCCCACTGGACAGCCTTTCAAACATTCCCCATTGTCTTCTGAATAAATCATAAACTTCATAGCCTGGCATTCCAGATTCCAATCTACCTCTTCAGGCCTCTTTTATATCTGTTGCTGCATTCCTAATACTGAGGCTAGGGTCTTAAACAGTAGATAATTAATCAATGTTTGTCGAAATGAATTGAGGCTGTTACATTAGAGTAGAAAGTTTTGGAGTCAGAAAATCCGAGTTCAGATTCTGACTCTGCTTCTAATAGATATGATCTTGGGAAAATAGTTTCTACTTTCTGGCCCTCAGCTTCCCTATCTATAAAAGGAAGGAAGGAGTTAGATTAGGTGATCTTTAAAGCCTTTTCTAGGTTAAGCCTACTGAATGAATACTCTCTTCTTTGAGGTCCCAGAGGACAAAATTAGTGCTTAGTGACAAAATAACTGGGTGGAGAAAGTATAAAGAAACAGGGTCCCAGGTAGGAAGGTGGGCACTGGATGGGATTATATAGCTAGGTTAGGGGGGATCTAGGAAAGGATTCTTGGGCTCCTGGAAGCAACAGTTTTGTTATATAGAAGTTGGTCTTAATTAGCTTTGGTCTCAGATGACATAAGGAAAAGCCTGGAGTATTGGGGAAATCTCAGATGTGGGTTGGTATTGGTGGAACAAAGTTAGAAAGGGCCATCTCTTGACTCTTAGACTAGTCTTCTTTCCATTACTGACTCCAGGTGGGGCTAGGATGCATTCACTAGGAAAGGTTCTCTTTTAGCCTAGGATCACATTGCTTCACATAAGGATTATATGAGGAGTTGGCAACCTATGGCTTAGGTGATGAATATGGAAGGAAGACCATGTGTGGCCACTGCTCACCTCCCTGCCATTTGGGTAAGCCACGTACCATAAAAACAAGTATTCATCAATTCATAGAATCCAAATCATCTTCCATTTGACCTCATTTTATAATTATAGATTCATAGAATGTCAGAGCCAGCAGGTACCTTAGAATATGCTACAAGGAACACATCTTAGAGGATCATAGTCACATAGTCAGGATCATAGAGCTGTGAGAATAATATATGTAAGGGTCTTAGAGATAATCTATTTCAACATTTTCATTTTTCAAATGAGTAAACTGAGGCCCGTAAAGGTTAGGTGATTTAGAAAAGATTATACAGCTAGAGAATGGCAATGAAGATTTGAACTCATTTTCTAACTCCAAATTCAGTACTTATTTCCATTGTACCAACTCCTTTATTTTAGAGAAGAGAGAACTGAGTTAAGGGGCAGCACTGTTCTCAAATCCAGGACATTTGACTCCAGAGTTATTCATCTAATTTAACCTCCCATTTCATGCAGATATCTCCTTTATACCATCTAACATGTGACCTCCAGTTTCTTTGATTATTTCTAGTAAAAGGAAGTTTACAACTAATAAGGGCAGCCCACTTTGCTTTTAGACAGCTTTAATTAGGAAGCTCTTCCTTACAGTGAACAGAGAGGAAGGAAGTAGTCACTTTGTATGAAAAAAATATCCTAATGTCCTTTCTGAACAATGCCTTATAAATTAATAGATGCCCTTAACAGTCAAAAAAATCATCAGCCTCAGCCCAATTTTACTAAGGCCCTTTCTGGCATTTATACTAGTTGCCTAGGCATTATCACTTCAACAAGGAAATAGCTACTGAGAGTTGAAGATTGTGTATGTTCAGGTGCCAGGGTCATCTCACCAGGACTGAACCCTCTCCCCTCCAAATGTTTCTTCCTGTTAATGAACCATTATTTATTTTAATGTTTCTTCAATATACAGTATAATAGAAAGCAGATTAACTTTGGAGTCATATGTCTTGGAATTGAGTCCCAGTTCTGCCACTTAACTGTTTCCTCTTCTCTAAAATGAAGGTGTTGATACAGTGGAAATAGTACTGAATTTGGAGTGAGAAAGCTTGGGTCCAAATCTTGACTGCCATTTTCTAAATGTGGGATCTTTTCCAAATCACCTAACCTTTATAGGCCTCAGTTTATTCATTTGTAAAATGACAGGGTTGGAATAGTCTCTAAGTTCTTTCAAACTATTATCCTTCCAGCTCTATGATCCTCTAAATAGATGACCTCCCAAGATCTGTCCCTTATAGGTCTAACATTCTATATTCCAAGGTTTCTTCTAGCCCTGACATTCTAAGATTCTATAATTATAAAATTAGGTTTAGTGGAAGAAAAAAGAGTAGCCTACAGCAAGGAGAAGAGAAAACCAAGCTCAGGAATACTTCTGTCTATAGAAGCCAGAATCCTGGGGTGCCATCTTAAGGCTTTCTGGATTCTCTGATTTTATCCCCAACTTGGGCTCCCCCTGCTGTCTCTAGGAGGAAATACACCACAGCACTCAGTCCATCTAGGGCAATTGGGAACCTGAACAGGATCCTGGGCAGCAAGCTCTGGGAGGCCAGAAAATGGGTTAAAGGTGACCATTCCTGGTTTTCTGCAGGGAGTGTGGCATATTGTTACTTCTCTTAGCACTTCTTACCCACATCCATTCTGTACCACCTAAATTATCCTGGTGACATCACCTCACAGTAAACATCCCAAGCCCGAAAAGAGAAAAAGGAGCCACAGATTGTATGTATGTGGGAGAAGTGTTCATGGGTTTTGCACCACCTCTGAAGCATCTACCAACTACTTCCCTGAGACACTGACCACCATTGCAGAGATCCCCTAAAAACCTAAGTTCAGGGACCATGTCAGTCCTAGGAACTGCTTAGCTCCCACAGTATTGACACTGATTAATCCCCACAGAGGTAGGTGGTAAAGTGTATAAAGTGCCAGACTTGGATTCTATGAGTTTATATCTTGTTTCAGCCACATATTAGCTGTGTGAACCTAAGAAAGTCATTAAACCCTCTTTGCCTCGGTTTTATCATCTATAAACATGAACTAGAGAAGGAAATGGCAAATCTTTTTTTTTTTGTATCCAGTATCTTTGCCAAGGAAATTACAAATGGGATCAGGAAGAGCTGAAATATATATATAGCGCTCCACATAGAGTAAACAGAAGAGGATGAAAGGAGGGAAAATAATGGGGGGGGGGGGGGGAATGGGAGTATTGAGAAAGGATCTTCTTGGCCAGAAGTTTTAAACTTCGGTTCTGTTTTAAAATAGATGCATTTCAACAGTTTCAATAATTATCAACCAATAACTAGTTTCCTTTGTAATCCTAAGTATTTTATTTTGTGCATTGAAAGACATTATTATGAGAGTCCATTGGCTTTACCATGTGGCCAAAGGAATCCATAACACACACAAAATTGAGAACTCTGTTCTAGAGCTTAGGAGAATCTCTGGATATCATTCAGTCCATTGTCCTTATTTTACAGGAGAGGAAATCCAGATTTCCTTAAAGTATAAGAATTCCCTGTACAACTACCAGTCAGCTTTCAGTTCAGTAAAAAAAGTCTTGACCTGGAAAAGAGGATCTAGCTTCAAATCTGCCTCCATAGACTAACTAAAAAAAAAAAAATCACTTTGGACAGGTCCCTTGCTTTCTCCCTGGATCTCAGTTTCCTCATCAATACAATAAGGTTGTTGGGCTAATCATCTCTAAGGTCCTTCAGGCTACAACAGTCTACTTTATGCTTGGAATACGGTGTAGATTAGGAATTCTTGCACAACAAACTCTTAAAAAAATACATTGATAACTACCTTTCAATAGAATTTATTTTCTTTGTAATCTTGTGTATTTTCTTTTATTAATTTAAAAGCATTTTTCCGAGGGGTCCAGTGGCTTCACCAGACTGCCAGAGGTGTCCAGAACACACAAAACAAAACAAAAAAGGTTAATAAACTAAAATGTAGATCAGTGCAATTCCCTCACAGTACAGATGAGGAAATTGAAGTCCAGAGAAGCCAAGTGGCTTGTCCCAAGTTGCAGAGAACTGAGGAGCTCGGTGTCTCCCTCTAGCGCCCAGGCTGGGGGAGGCGAGAAGAGGAGGGAGGGTGTCCCCAGAACCTAGGAGCTTGTGCCAGGACCCCCAAACCAAACTCACGACTTCGATTCTTTCACTGCGCCTGTGCGCAGCGCCTGGGTCCAGTCTATGCGTCACTTCCGGCGTGGAGGGGGTGGGTGGAGCGGTCGGTGGGTCGGACCTGTCCGCGGTGCTGGCGGAGGCTCCAGGTTGCCTGTGACCCGGCCCACCCTCCCTTCCGTTCTGGCCCGGGGGGCCGGTGAGTGTCCGCGCGCCGGGGCAAGAGGGCGGGGCTGGCGAGGGTCTGCGCGCGCTTGGGGCGGGGGGCGGGGCCGCTGCCGGTGAGGGCCTACGCGTGTGCGCGTGCGCGGGTCTGGGGCGGGTCTGGGGCGGGTCTGGAGGGAGAAGTGAAGAAACTGACCCTGGAAGAGAGGATCCCAGGCTCCTGACCTCCAACCCCGCATCCCTATATGCGCTCTGGACGTTTCGCTCTGGACGTTTCTCTCTGGGTGTCCCGTAACCATCTCAAACGCCACACGTTCAAAACAGAACTCACCCCTCTTAAAGCTTCTGAAGGCAGGTTCCTCCATCCTGCCAGGAACCCAGGTCTACAACCCTGGACTCTTCCTGAACGATCCTCTCTTCGCCATTTCCAAATCCAGTCAGTAGCTAAGTCTTGTCAGATCTGCCTCTACAACATCTCTCACATCTGTCCCCTTCTCTCCACTCACCGTCTTGGCTCTCATGTGGCCAATTGCAATAGCCTTGGAAGTGGTTTCTTTACTTCCAGTCCCTTCCCTGTCCCATCTCTTCCCCAACCCCTCCTAGCACAGCTGCCAGTGATATTCCTAAAGCTCAGTTCTGACCGTGTCACTCCTTTGTTCAAAACGACTTAATTAGCTTCCTACTGTCTGCAGAATCAAAAACTGTTTAAACTCAGACATTTAAAATCCTTTTCAGACTGGCTTCATTCTGCCTCTGGAGAGACTTGTTTCACGTCATTCCTCTTCATGCATTCTTGTTCCCGCCATACTAGGCCAATTGCTGTTGTGCATGCACACCTCTTTTTGTGCGGAAATTGCTTTCCTGCCTTACATCCCTGACCTAGAACACTTAACATGCAAAGCCCAACTCAGCTGCGGGTCCCTGCAAAACAGCTTTTTTTCTGATCCTTCTACAGAAGAGGTCCTTAACCTTTTTTGGGTGTCGGCTTTTTGGCAGTCTGGCAGAAAATAATGTTTTTTTTTTAAGTGCATAAATAAAAAACAGAGGATTCCAAAGAAAATTAGTTATGTTGAAATGCAGTTATCAAAATAGTTTTAAAAAAAGCAATAACACAAAACCAAGTTCACTGACTGGAGGTTAAGAACCATTGATGTGGATGTAATTGTACTTTGTACAATTGTAATTGTACTCAGATTACCTTGTACTGGCTACTTTTGTCCATTTTGTATCCCCTCAATAGAATGCAAACTCTTTGAGGCCAAGAACTGTTTTTTTCATTTTGTCTTTGTGTTCCCAGTACACAGTGCTTGGCATGTAGCAGGTGGCCAAAGAATGAATGAGGAGAATAAGTAAGGAGAATCAAGGAATGGGAGAGAGGGTGTTAGGAAAAGGGGAGTCAGGGAAAGGGAGGAGCAGAGAAAGAGGAAAATCAAATACCCTTGGAAAGGAGAAGGGGAGATTCAGAGCTGGTAGACCTGGAAAGGGGGACCTGAGAGGGGAAGACTCAGAAGAGACCAGGGATGAAGAGAATGAGGCAGTGGGAGAGGGGGCAGGGAAGCTGATGAAGGAAAGACTTAGGAAAAGGATATGTTGGGAAGGGAAGAATCAAAGGAAGATGACACCTATGAACAAGAGAGATTGAGGGGAAGTTTTTACTCAGGGGATGGGAGAGTAAAGGGAAGGGAATATCTTGTGAAAGGAGAGATTTCAGGGAAAAGGGAACTCTGGTGAAAACTAGAGAGTGGGAAGCACTTCCTCGCCTCTTCAATAGACTGGGAAAAGGTTCTAAAAAGGCCCAAGTTCCAGCACCATCATCCAGGCACCATTATCATCTAGTATTGTTTTTTTTTTTTTGGAAGAGCCCTTAGACATCATCTTTTCCAACTCTTTTATTTTACAGAGGTGGAAATGGAGGCCCAGAAAAGTAAGGGAACTTATCCAATGTCATACACCATTAGTTGCTCCAACTTTGTTTTCAACTGAGGAGGATGCTACTGATGGCCTGTCAGCAAATTACTAGTTTCATTTAGACAGTCAATAAGCAATACACCAATAAACATGGTGCCTTCCACGTGCCAGGCATCGTTCTGGGTTCTGGGATACAAAGACAACAATGAAACAGCTTTTGCCTTCAAGAAACTTACATTCTACTATGAATCTGCATGTTCACAGAGAAACAAATACAGTCTATATATGAGATAAATTTACAAAGACTTGGAAGAAAAGTCTCTACCAACTGGGAGACTTAAGAAAGTTTTCTTGAAGAAGGTAGTTCTTGAGCGGGGTCTCAGGGAGCTGTGTACTTTCTCCTATGGCAGTTCAGCTTCTCTTTTAAAAATATTTTCTTGTACTCTTTGGGACAGGTGGATTTTATGGGTAGCACAACACACTATTAATTGGACTTAGAATTGTTTGGTTTTTTTTTATTTATTTTTTGAGCAGCTTCCTGATATCTAATGTCCGAAGAAAGTGACTCTCTGAGAACAAGCCCATCTGTGGCCTCTCTGTCTGAAAATGAGCTACAGTTCCCCAGACAGCCTGGCTATGTGTGCTCCCTGACTGAGGAGCTCGTCACCAAAGCCCGGGAGGAACTGCAGGAGAAGCCAGAGTGGCGACTCCGGGATGTTCAGGCCCTTCGAGACATGGTCTGTAAAGACTATCCCAGCCTAAGTACGTCTCTGGACGATGCTTTTCTCCTGCGCTTCCTCAGGGCCCGAAAGTTCGACTACGATCGAGCCTTGCAGCTTCTGGTCAACTATCACAGCTGTCGGAGGAGCTGGCCTGAGGTGTTTGATAACCTGAAGCCCTCTGCCCTAAAGGAGGTCCTGGGTTCAGGCTTTCTCACCATGCTGCCTCATTCAGACCCTCGAGGCTGCCAGGTAGTTTGCCTTCGTCCAGGTATGTCTCTCTAAAGTTGATTGTCTTTGGGAGCTTGGGATGCATTTGGTTTTTGTGGCGATTAGGATCAACTTCCATAGGTTTACAAGCAAAAAGGGACCTGGGAGATCTTCTAGTCAACCCCTGTATTTTACAGAAAAGGAAACTGAGTCCCAGAAGAAGAACATGGCTTGGGTGAAAGTCCCATCATGGGGAATAGACTTGGGATTCATCATCTGACTCTAGATGACCCCATATTCCCTTTCCAGAAGTAGACAATAGTTCTTTGTGTCCCTGTGAGCAGAGGGAAAGGGGCTATCTGCTTAGCTCAGTGATTGTTTAGTCATAGGAGGAGAGGCCTGTACTAGAGCTCTGGTAGAACCTATAAAACTGGGAAATCTTGAAGTCTGGACTCCACAGTAGACAGTATGACCATTGGCTGAGGCCCAGCTTAGCGAAGCACTCATTGCCAGAAGGCTGGCCACCAGTCAAGGAACTTTCCACCACTAAAACTCATGGAAATATCTCTGTCAGTGGAAGGGGTTATGGTGATGGTGGTATGGGCGGGGGAGTGGGGGTGGGTGTTAGCTATCTATAAGTATTCCAAGAGCCACTGCATGGAAGATAGAGTCTGTGCCAGCAGAGGGAGCTTCCTTACCAGTAAGACCATGTAAGTGTGAGTAGAGCAGCACAAAACTGAGAGTGAGCCCGGCCTGCCCAGCAGAGGCCCAGATGGGGGAAATCTGTAAAAGAGCAGGTAGCATGACGGCAAGAGCCCTCGACTGGGTGTCAGGAGGCCTGGTTTGCCATCACAGCTCCGACACCCAATCAGCTCTGGGACAGAAATCGTCGAAGCATCTGAGCTTCAGGCTCAGCTCCTATAAAATGGGATAATAATCCCAGCCTCCCCTGCCTCCACTCAGGGTTGTGAGGAAGGCACTTGGTAAACCTTACAATGGTGAGCTAGCACCAGGGGAGCTTATTCTCTTCTTATATCTCCTCTAAATGCTGTGTGGGATAAAAACAAGCATCCACCCCACTCAAATGAAAAAAAACCTGGAGTCAGAAAGTGAGAGTAGAAGAGACAGAAGTTTAGTGCTTCTTTCTCAGGAGAAAGAGCAAATGCCAGTGCTTGGGCGCAGATACAGACATTATATCAGTGGGGATGTGAGATTCCTCCACCCCTCCTCTGTCCAACCCCTGTTGTCTGGGGGCCAGGGCTTACGGTCTAAGCACAAAGTCTACCCCAATCAGAAAACAGCATGAGCTCATGACGAGCCCCTCCTTGCCAGGGTAGGTTATGGGGAGGTAGCCATGTCCTTGAGAGTGACTTCCTCAGCTTCTAAAGGTACGATGAGTGATATATTGCCTTCCTTGTTTCTTGAGCTGTGTCAGGAGGTCTGTAGATAAGAGGCATGAGGGGCCTCCCATCTCCCAGCTCTCCAGATCTGCCTCCTAAATCGACTAAGTAAAATAATCATGAAGTCCTTGAAACTAAAAGACTTGTTTACACATTCCATTCTTAATTGGGGGAGTAAGCTGGATGCTTTACCTTGAGAAGGATACTCTTAATTTTATCTTATTCACTGCCATGGCTTGGGGCTCCCAGCCCAGAGAGGCCCATGAATCTGGGAGCACATAAAATAGCTTAGAAGTGAGTAGTCCCCCTCTCTGGGCCTAAGCTTGCACAACAGACATATAGGCCAGCACTGGGCCCAGTCTGGGCCTGTGTTTCTGGTTATGCTGGTGTCAAGTCTGTTTTAGTTCCTTGGTGGCAGGAACTAGTTCTGCTTTTCTCTCTATCCCCTGTGCCTAGCACAGTGCCTGGCCAAAAGTCATCAATTAGTAAATGCTTATTGTTTGATGATGTCTTGGTTAACATGGCTCACCCTTTTTAAAAAATTCCCATTAACTTAAAATCTGCACTGAAAGGATTGATTATTCTGTATGATTCATTGACCAAAGTCAGTGCCCCACCCCTTACACTTATACACATATACATCACATAGCAGGCATATTAACCATTAGCCTAAAAACAGTTAGAATTGAAAGCAAAAGACTTCCCAAGTCAATAAAATTACAGCGTGTTATCAGCAACATAATGTAAAGGAAATAAAACATTTTAAATCAAGAGAGCTAGGCTATATTTCTGGTTCAGTCCTTAAGATCAGGTACCTTGAGCAGATCTCTTCTATTCTCTGAGTCTCAGTTTCCCCATTTGAAATATGAGAGGGCTAGAACAAGATATTCTTTCTCTAAGGCCACTTCCAGCTCTGTTAGTCGATAATCAAAGAAAGAATTATGAGGCAAACACTTTTTTAAACCTTTACCTTCTGTTCTAGAAACAACTCTTGAGACAGAAGGGCAAGGTCTAGGGAAATGGGATTAAGTGACTTGCCCAGGGTCACACAGCTAGAAGTGTCTGAGGCCAGATTTAAACCTAGGTCTTCCCTACTCCAGGCCAGGTGCTCTAACCACTTAGCAACCTAGCTGCCCCAAAGCACATATTTTGTAATCAGTAAAAGATAAGGCAGGAATTAGGGGAATTCGAACTGCTGTCATCATTGTTATTATTACCCATCATGGGAAGATGAGCAAATCACTTAGCCTCTTTAAGCCTTAGTATCCTCATATGCAAAATAAGGATAACAATACATGCAATAATAATAGTTAGCATTTGTTTAGTGCTTAAAGTTTTACAAAGTCCTAGACTGAGAGTCTGGAGGCCTGGCTTACCATCACAGCTCTGACACTTAATTAGCTCTGGGACCGAAATTGCCTAAGCATCCAAGCTTCAGGCTCAATACCTGAAAAATGGGATAATAATCCCAGCATCTCCTGCCTTCACTCTGGGTGAGGAAGGCACTTGGTAAACCTTACAATGCTGAGCTAGTGCTAGGAGAGCTTATTCTGGGACGTTCTCTTCTAAATGCCAGGGCTTGGGGTTCCCAACCCAGAGTGTTGAGAAACATGTTCCTCAGAACAACCCTGTGTGAAGTGAGTGCTGTTATGATCTCCACTCTGCAAATGGGGAAGCTGAGACGGAGAAGTTAAATGCCCAAGGTCACACAGCTAGGAAGTGACCGAGAGAAGATTTGAAGAAAGGCAACGGGTTCTTAACCTTTTTTTGTTGTTTCAAGGACCCCCTTGATAGTCTTGTAAAGCCTATGGACCCCATCTCAGAATTGTGCCTAAATACGTAAAGTAAAATAGAGTTTGACAATGGAAGGCAATTACATTGAAATGTAGTTATCAAGGTATTAAAAAGAAAGAAATAGGAGCTAGTTCCCTGACAGTCCCTCACACTCCATCCACTTTGCAGTCTAGTTGCTGGTAGAGCTCACAATTTGACAACTCTACTTTAGAGGAGAGCGAGTGGCAGCAGGCAGTCCAGGGCTTGTGCCCTCTGACTCGGATGGGCAGGGTGGTCCTAGGCAAGGCCCTGAGCTAGCTCCCTGCTGCTTTGGCAGCGCTCAGTGTCAGGTACAAGGAACATTCAGCCCCTCGTCTGGGAGTTTACTAGACAGTATCAATGAAATCCCAGGCCCAGATCCTAGTCCTGCTCCCTCCTTCATCACAAGCTTGCTGAGGAAAATGCTTTGTAAATTGTTAATGCTATTGAAGTGTGACCTGTGCATTGCTATTACTGTTCATTTCTCCCCTCTTTTATCTTGCAACCTTAGATAGATGGATCCCAAGTAACTACCCAATTACTGAGAACATTCGTGCCATATACTTGACATTAGAAAAGTTGATTCAGTCTGAGGAGACCCAAGTGAATGGAATTGTCATCCTTGCAGACTACAAAGGAGTTGGCTTAGCCAAGGCTTCCCATTTCGGTCCTTTTATAGCCAAAAAAGTGATTGGAATTCTCCAGGTAAGGTCCCTACTTGGTTTGGGGAACAATTCATATAAATATTAGTCAGTTGACACTTTCTCCTTTATTATTGAGGTTGAAGGATGGAGTGAGAATTTGGCTTTTCTCTCAGAATCCTGCTCATTCTTTCTCCAAGCTGTGGATGTGGATGACTGGAAAGTTTCACCTTGTGCTGTGGGTCACCAGTGACCCTGGTGGCTTCCTTTTCCTACTATAGTTTGGATGAAATCAGCTCTAAAAACCTAAAGTTGAGAGAGCAAAGAAGGCCAACACCTCAGAAACTGATTTTTCTTTTTCTAGGAGGTAGAATCTCACTTTTGTAGTGATGTATATAAAATTTATATGGATGATATTTTCCAAGCCAAACCTCCTTTAAATTTTTTTTTTTAGTATTTTTTGCCTCAAATTGTATGATGTTTTCTTTTGTACTTTTAGATTTTTTTCCAATTACATGTAAAAATAATTTTTATGAGAGAATCCAAATTCTCTCCCTCTTTCCTCTCCTTGTCTTTGAAAAAGCAAGCAATTTGAAATAGATTATACGTGTGCAGTCATATAGACACACACTTCCATATTGGCCATGTTATGAAAAAAAAAAAAAACACAGACTTCCCCCCACCAAAAAAACACCACCACCCAAACCCAGAAAAATAAATAAAGTTTAAAAAATACTATTTGATCTACATACAAACTCCATCAATTCTTTCTATGGAGGTAGATAGCATTTTTCATATGATTTTTTAAAACTATTTTCTTCATCTTAGTATCATTTCTAAGACAGAAGAATGGCAAGAGCTAGGCAATGGGAGTTAAGTGACTTGCACAGGGTGACACAGCTAGGAAATGTCTGAGGCCAGATTTGAACCCAGGTCTTCCTGATTTCAGGTCTGGTGCTCTATGTACACAGAGCCACCTATCTGCCCCCAGATGATAATGATTTCAAAGTGCTTTTTAACATTTGTGACACAAGGCCTGGTGTTCTTCCCATGCCCTGTGGGGCTAGGGAAGAGGCCTTGCATTCTACCTGGCTGTGCTAGCAGGGCCCTCAAGCTGGAAAGACTTGGCAAACAAAGCCTTACAACCGACTCTGTGCCTGCTAGCTAAGGACCAGAGTCTAGCAAAGGGCATTTGACAATTTGGCAATCAGAAGGTTGTTCTCCAATGAGGACAATTTTTTAACCAGCACTACTCAAAATACCATTGACTGAAGCATGGAGAGGGTTTGAAAGCACATGTTCATAGGAAGCCAGTGCCCATATTGGAAAGCATGGCATTGTTCAACTCCCAGGGACTCCTGACTGATGGAAAAGGCTATCTACCACCATAGAGCTTCCCAACTACCCCTCCTGCCTCCAGGCTCTCTTTTCTGGCCCATCTGATATACTGTCTCATGTTAGTCTTCCTAATACACTGTGCCACTGCCCCAAAGGGTCCTGTAGTGCCATTGTTGTCTGAATAAAGGACAAACCCTATAACTTCATAAAATCTTTACCTTCTGTTTTTGAAGCGATATTAGTATTGGTCCCAAGGCAGAAGAACATTAAGGGGTAGGCAATTTTGGGTTAAATGACTTACCCAAGGTCACACAGCGAGGAAGAAGTGTCTGAGGCCAGATGTGAACCCAGGGCCTCCCATCTCTAGGCCTGGTGCTCTATTCACTGAGCCACCCAGCTGCTCCTCAAAACCCTTTAACTTTAGCCTGGCATTTGAGGCTTTCCATACGGTGACTGAGCTTCTTCCTGTGACTCTCCTACATGCTAGACAAACTGTACTCTTCCTCACAACCTCTGTGCCCTTTCCCCAACCTGGAATGCCCTTCCCTCTCTAGCTTTTTACTTCCAACTCCTGCTCATCCTTCAGAGGCCTGCTCCAATGCCAACTCTCCCATAAAGACTTGACCAAGTCCCCTAGCTCCCAGCCACAATGAATCTCTCCACCCTCTTGAGCAGCATTGTGTACAGTATATGTCCTGCTTGGAGTCACCATTATATATGCAGTGCCTTTCTCCCTTGCTGGACTGTAAATTCCCTGAAGGCAGGGACTGGGGCTCCGTCCTTCAAAAGTCCTTACACAGAGTAGGCATTTGGTGTTTATTGAATTAATGAATCAGGAATGTGGTATAAGGAATGAGAGAGAGAGAGAGAGTGTGGGGGGGGTGGGGGGGGGTGTGTGTAAGCCTGCCTGTTTCACATGGGGGTTATGATCATCAAATACAATATGAAAATGCTCATAAATTGAAAAAACACAAAATACACGTGAGCTATTACTATTTAGTTCCATTAATAGATTTTATGCATGGTGTGATGGAAGATGTCCCAGAAGTTGGGGTTATAGACTTTGTTTTCTACAGAGGTTTTCAGATGTTCTAAAATCAATTTTCTTTCTTTCTTTCTTTCTTTCTTTCTTTCTTTCTTTCTTTCTTTCTTTCTTTCTTTCTTTCTTTCTTTCTTTCTTTCTTTCTTTCTTTCTTTCTTTCTCCTTTCTTTCTCTCTCTCTCTCTCTCTCTCTTTCTTTCTTTCTTTCTTCCTTCCTTCTTTCCTTTTTTTTTACCACAGGATGGTTTTCCCATTAGAATAAAAGCTGTCAATATTGTAAATGAACCTCGAATATTCAAAGGCATTTTTGCTATCATAAAACCATTTCTGAAGGAGAAAATAGCAAACAGAGTGAGTGGTTTATTTCTTCTTGTCAATGATAGCTTTAAATATTGGACTTCTCCCATTCCCTTCCCCTTTTTGAAAAGATTTGGGAGGGGTATGGATAATAGCACTTTTTTAATGTGTTAGTTTTGCGTAACTCCCCACCCTGCTTTTTTATCCTTTCTATAGGGGATAATGACTCTCTGGGAGGGGGAAGAAGAGGGGATGCAATGAGAAATGTAGGTGATGTAAAAACAAAATATATTCATACAAACTTATTTTTAAAATAAAACTTTAAAATATTTTCATTCTTCTATAGTGTGACTACCCCCTTTAGATGTTTTCCTTAGATAGACTCTTTTCCCCCCGACTGTCTTATTTTTGATAAGATGAGTGAATGTTTAAACTTGTTGTTTGTGTGTCTGAGCAGACTAATTATGGAGATTCAAGCTGATAATTTCCTCTGTAAAATGAGGGGTTTGGATTCCACATTATCTAAGGATCCTTCTAGCACTGGTATTCTTATGATTATGAGGTTCCTTCCAGTTCTAATAGTCTATGATCTAGGAATCCCTAAAGTTATAAATATATAATATAAATAAATATACAAAATTATATGTAAGTATATAAATTTATATATAATTCAAATAATTATGCAAATTTATATAATATAAATAAATATAAGTCTCCCTTCTACATGACAGGGGTTAGGGGCATAGGACCCTCACAATCTGGAAAATCCTCGTAAAATTGTTTGATCCTTCCTTTGTACCAGAGAAGGTCTGAATTTTTTTCTTCTTTTTTGGTCTGTTTACAGTACCTTGTTGTAAAATTGGATTAAGTACTTGGTCATAAGCTATATAGTTTCCAAATTTTTTCTATGTCATCTGCTGCCCTTTGTGTGTTATCTGCAGTTTCCACAAAACTCTCTCCAATTCCCATTTAATTTCTTATGTACCCTGTGATGTGTTAGAACTGTGATAGGGAAAGTTTAGAAGGGATACGTGTATATAAAGTTATATATGATATATAATATAGATTTCTTTCTATAAATATGTCTATATAGATAAATATAGATATAAATATAGATAGATATAAAAAATAGTTAAAGATAGATTCGATATAAATATATAAATACCTCTGAAATTATCTGTGATCTAAACCCTACAACCAAAGCAGTCTTCTGGGAACAAAAGAGGAAATTTGTCAAGTTAACATCGGAGACTGCGACTAATCTACGTTCTGCCTCTCCTAGCCATGTGACCTTGTCCTTCTGCCTTACCTTCAATATCTCATCTCTAAAACGAAGGGGTTAGATGATGAATTTGAATGCCTTCCAACTGTAGATCTCTGACCCTATGATTCTAGTGACTGCCCCTTTCTTACCTTTAGTTTCCTTATCTGTAAAGTGAGGGGACCAGCAAAGGTGATCTAGATCTCATCCAGCTCTGAGGTTGAAAGTTTTAAGGCCCCTTCCATCTCAGTCCTTCTGTGGAGTCTTGACTTCAGGTCATCTAGGAATTTACCAGGAAAGCTGCCACTATTTCTGACCCTGTTTACTTTTTAATATCTTGACTTGTGCCTAAAAAGTGAGGTCAGAGGGAAATGCAATTGCTAGAAAGGTGTCTCAAAAGAATTTTGGTGATTTCTTATAAAACAGAAATTTTAGTCATAAATATCTTATTTGAATGATTTTCAAAAGTTACTTACTCAGTTCTTAATGGCTGTGTAACAATCATCAGGACTTTCAAAAACTGGAAATAGAGAACTGAAATCTCTCTCCCTAACTTCCCCCTTTTTATTCTAGTTTTGTTGTCTGGGAAGAAGTTAGCTTTTATATTGTTGATTTCCTAAGAAGTAGCCAACCTAGGGCCTTGCTATTACTAAAGACAACTTTGGGGCCAGTCACTCAAATACTTTTACATAATATTGTCAGAAAGGAATGAGGTCTGGGGTCAAGAGACCTGGGTCTTATTCTTGAATCTTTGACTTGCTATGATTGCTTCCCCTCCTGAGCCTCAGTTAGTACATCTGTAAAAGAGGTGTGATAGCCACTCTTCTACTTTCCTCCTAAGGTTCTTGTATGCCTCAAGGAAAATAATGTATATAAAGTACTCTGTAACAGTAAAATGCTGTAGAAATGCGAGCAATCCCTCTTCTTCACCAACACATCTTGGTCTCTTTGTCCTTGGTGGAATTTTGTAGCAGCAGGAGGAAAAGCAGTTCTGTCCAGACATCCTTATACATATGCTTCATGAATTCTTCCCTCTTTGTTTCCCCTCAGTTTTTTCTTCATGGATCTGACTTGAATTCTCTACACTTGAACCTTCCAAAGAGTATCCTTCCTAAGGAGTATGGCGGCACTGCCGGGGAGCTGGACCCAAATGCCTGGAACGAGGTGCTGCAGGCCTCAGAGGAGGACTTTGTCAAGGAGTTCTGTAGGCCTCTCCCTTCCAGTAGTAGCCTCCTCCAGGAGACCCTGCTGTTGGAGGGAATAACCTCTGAGGTGCCTGGTGATGAGTCCCTTCGGGGAGTAAAGTCGCAGCTATACTCCTGCTATTAACCAAGAAATCATGTAGTTTTCTACATATGTTGCAGCCTTTAAAGTAATTTTTCTCCCTCTTAAAGCATAAAAAGAGAATTTGAAGTCCCATGAGTTTGGCCCTATCCACTGTAATTGAATTAATAGGACAGAATTTAAATTGGCTGAGGCTGCTTTAAAAGACAACTATATATTACCGAAGGTGGCATGTAGGTAAGTTGCTTGAGAATTAGTTTAAGATAACACTTTTGTAGTCTACCTTTATGCCCCTTGCGGACAGTGCCAGTGGTCAAGTTTCATGAACCCCACTTTGAGCTCATTCAATAGCTGTACTTTCAGGACATATACTGTAATTTCTGCCACTTTGGGTATTTCCTTCAGCTCTTTCATGTGTTGGTAGATAGTTTCATGGGCTTTGGGGGCAAAAACAATCTCCCACTTAATGAGCAACCCACTGGTGAGGAAACTCTGCATTTTGTTCTACTGGCCTTTGGATAGCAAGCATAGTCTCTGGCTAGGGCTATACTTGAAGTTCACCCATCTTGATAGGACCAGCTAATGCTTGTGCTCCCCTGGCATAGTCTTTGAGAGCCCAGGCTGATCCAAGGATTTCTGTGAAAGAATCTCAGAGATGTTGCAAAAAGAAAGCCAGTGGAGGGCAGCCCAAGAGTAAGAGGCCACTATCCTGGAGAAATCAACCTGGGCCAGGTGACTGCATTCGATTGCAGTGCAGATTGCTAGCTGAGATCATGAACCAATTAGATCTGTCTGACTTCACAAACATTTACCTTAAAGACCACTTTCTTTGCACTCCTCCTACTATTATCCCATCAGTCTCTCAGTAACTGCTAATTCATAACCTAGTCCCTCTTTCTGGAAACTGGCATGGCTCCTGCTGCAGTTTGGAAGCATCAGGTCACACCATCAGAGCATTTCTTTTCAGAATGCAGGAGCCCAAGACATTGTGACCCTTAGAGATTTCTGCATGAATCTTGCTGCTCTGATCCCATTTTTCCAATATCCCTGAATGTCTCAGTTCTCATTCTTTACTGAATATCATGTCCAGGACAATATGGCACGGCTGTGGAAAGGTCCAATTTGAATAGATCTAAAACCACCAGATTTCAGTGTAGTATCACAGAAAGAGCACCATACTGAGAGTCAGTAGTTCCTGGAGTTTATCCTGGCATCTGGTCCCAGTTCTGCCACTAACCCATTGTGTAGCTTAATCTCTATGGGTCTCCTCATATTCTTTTCATCTGGGATGCAGTTTAGCTACTGAGTAGCATCATCTGTCAGTTTTCCTCTTGTTGGAGAAAGCCGTGGCATAGTAGCAAAAGAGATGGACTCAGGGTCAAGAAGATTTTGGTTCTGACATATACTGGTGGTGGGACCTTAGGCCAGTCATTTAACCTGTCAGCCTCCTAGTCAGTTCTCTAAGCCTGAGTTACAGAGAAGGTGCTGATGTGTAGCTGTAGAGCTGATTCCTCATGTCAGAGTTCCCTATGAAATTGCAGTGAAGTCCCAGGTCTTGTTCCTCTCTCCCCCTACTAAGATGCATAGCTGAACCAGCTCTGGACCAGACCAGGGAAATCCTATTCTCTTTAGTTGTCAGCAGGAATCACTAAGGGGGAGTTCCCACACTGCTTTGCATTCCAGGACTTTAGACACCAAAATCTTTTTTTAAGGATCATTTTTTAGTGTTGTGAAGCCAGCAAAAACTTCTGAGTGCTTAAAAATTCAAAAAGTTTGAGGGACCAAGTGGTTTGGGAAATAGGATGTTGAAAAGGCACATATTCTCGAGATTTCCTACAAGTTTTTTGTCTAGATGTGATTTCTACCTGTTCATTATGATTCCTGAGCTGCTTTGCCACTTTGTCCATGTCCCTTTTATCCCATATCCCAAATTGAAAGCTCCTACAGTGTGTTAGCTGGAGTCAGATCATCCATACTAAGCCTGGGCTGGGAGTTTTGGCACTTTAGGTCCTCAATCTTAGGTTCAAATCTGGCCTCAGACACTTCGCAGCTGTATGAACCTGGGCAAGTCACTTGACCCCCATTGCCTAGCCCTTACCATTCTTCTGTTTTGGAACCAATACACAATATTGACTCCAAGATGGAAGGTAAGGGTTGAAAAGAAAAAACTTTAGATCCTCACATGTCAAGATTTTACCTTTGCAGGGCAGCTAGGTGGCACAGGCCTAGTGTCAGGAGGTGCTAGGTTCAAATCTGGCCTCAGATATTTTCTAGCTGCCATCACCCTGGGCAAGTCACTTAGTCTCATTCATCTAGCCACTGCCTTTCTGTCTTAGAGCCATCACTCCAACAGCCAATAACCAGCTATCTGTAACCTGATAACCTACCAATACAACTCAATATCAACCAATACAAAATCAATATTAGGGTGATATTCCCCATTGCAGTTGTTACTAGGACAGAAAGTAAGGGTTAAAAAAAAAGCTAAATAAATTTTTGATCTTTGCCCCACAGCCCAGTTGGATCGAGGGTTGATGTCTTTAGACCTAGTTTATGCCTGATTTATTGTATATACAAGATTGTCTTAAATCTCAGCCTCATCCTTGTTGTGCCTCTTTTCTCCATGGTAAAACCAAGAACAAGGCAAATGTTTCATTCCCCAGAAGCAGAGCCACGCAGGCATGCAAAAGCCATTGGTTTATACCTTTACTACCAGGTAGTTCATCTGTGTAGCACTTTTTTTTTAATGAAATTTCATTTATCTTACCTCTCTGGTGCCAATTCTCATTCAGGGGAAACTTATCTCCTCATCTATGAATATTGTGTCTTCTAGAAAAGAGATGAGACATTGCAAGCTTTGAGTGCCAAAATGTCTGTGGACAGACATCTCTCCCTTTCTCTCTTCTAATTGATAATGGCAGTGTGCCTCAAATCACCAAAAATGGCCTGGAAAAAACAAAGGCTTTCAGCCTTGGAAGCCCCAGAAGTAAAGATCCATCTATTTCAAAAGGGAAACCCCATTGCTGAAGTTAGGTGCAAGCTTTCATTAAGGCCTGTTTGGTCTAGATTTGCAGCAGGGCCTCAGCCAGAGGTAAGAAGTAGAAGAAGCAGAGGAAAGTTGGAAGAGATTTGTTCAAAGTTCTTCTGGTCACTGGAAGGAAGCAGAGAAGGCAAAGCAAAGAAAATTACCGTGGTTCAAGGTTACCAAGCATTACTGGCAGTCATATAGTGTAAATATAAGATACCCAGCATTTTACTGTTTGTTCATAACCTTAAAAGCAAATCCGAGAAGCCACATAAAGACAGAGGCACGTCCAATTCCCCTCAGCTCTTCTAGCTAACTCACTGAATGGAAATCTTCTCAGCGGGTATCCTTGCTATAATGGGGCCAAGGCCAGAGTATCCTTGCTTGGAATACTGTGGTGACAGGAGGATGTCTGATTGGTAGGGCTATCAGAAGGCTGAGCAAAGACATGGGTAGGGAACTCAATTGGGTGGGAGCCCAGGTGGTCCCTACACACTGTCTCATTGAGGTATTTTAAGGAATTCTTTCCTGGCAGTGACTAGGAATAGCAAAAGGCATCTGTGGAGCAGACTTTTTCCTTTAGCTTTGATGTGATCCTTACCAAGAAGAGGGATGTTAGCATTGGAAGCAGATTGCGCCATAAATCGTATTCAGCATGATTTTTAAGAAGGAGGGTTAGCGTTCCAGCTGTCACAGCTGCAGAGGATGATTTCCTTTGGCTCTCCCTTCGAGGAAAAGTCCTAGACAGTTTTTTAAATGGCTGAAGCTCTTTCATCCATATATTGTGCCATTGCTTTAGCTTGACCGCTGGTGGATCTTAAGGTATCTCTCACCCACTTGCCTCTGTCCACAATTTGGGTCTTAGTTGCTCCATTTGTAAAAAGGAGACTAGAATATCTCTAGGGCTTTTTCCAGCTCAAAATACTGTGACTTTATGACCAACTGTTGCATTTAGAGAATGTGCCCCTTTTATTGATTGGTCCATTCAAACTGATTTAATTTTCGTTTTGGTGTCTCCCAGCTTGGAATTCTAGAACATCGCAATTCCCTCCTGAATTCATCTTGTTCCTTTGTTGAGGATGGTGTAGGAGTTTTAAGAGCAAGTGAAAGTAAGAGGGGGATTTGATTTAGTAGCAAGAGCTCTGGGCTTATAGTTAAAAGACTTGGGTTTGAATCTTGTGACCTGGAGCAAGCTTTCCCCCCTCTTTAGGCCAGAATTCCTTCCTTTGTAAAATATGAATTTTACTAGATGATCTATTACATCTCTTCTAGTTGAAAATTATGTGATCTTTTTTTTTTACTTCCTTTATTGCTGATAAATGTTCATCCTCAACACCTGATGGTAAGCCAGCTTGAGAGAGACAAAACCTGTTCCCTATTGACTCCAAGGAAGGAAAACTTAAGAGCTGGTAGTTCATCCAATTCTCTTTCATCAGAAGTAAGTTTTCCTAGGAGGTAGGCATGGAAAACACCTCAGGCCAGTGCCAGGTCACTTATTAATGAAAGCATAGACGAGGCAGATATATGTGTCTTCTCCAGTCCCATGTAGGCCTGAACCCTTTAGAGCTCTCCCTGGGGAGGTTTTTATCCTCAGATGAATGACGGGGAGCTCACCATCCTTCTGTCCCCAGGTGGGCAGGCAGCTGTTGGGTGGTGTTCTCTAGTACCTTCTCACGTCTATGTTTTAGCTTGTATCTTTTGCCTTTGAAACTTCACTACTGGAGTGAATGGTTTTTCAGCAGTTAAGCTATTGGTGGTGTGGCTGTTCATCCTTCACTCATTGAGAAGTATATGAAATAAGGGAACAGGGATCATCCAGAATAGAAAAGGTTTGATCTTGAATCTAGTACAGTAGAAGGAGCCCGTTCTAGTTCTGGTTTTGTGTGACGTTAGGCAAGTCATTCTCCTGTGTGGGCCTTGGTTTCCATAGCTACAAAATGAGGTTGGACTGGTCTGTCTCTCAGATCTCTTCCAACTTTGAAAGCTGATGTGCTAACATTCCTTTCTGTTCTAACATTCTTGTTGTGTTCTAAGGTCCTTCCAGCTTGGCGGTCTCACGACTCCTAATCCATCCATCATTGCTCATTCTGGGGGAAGCCAGGATTGAAGGAATTTATAGCGACTTGGTAAACCAAAAGTTTCTTTCCAAGCATGTGATCCCAAAGGGAGTGTGTGCCCTAGAGATATTAATCAGGTCCCCACCTGGTTTTAGAAAAAGGTCCAAAGTGGTTCTCAGTCACACAAATATTTCTCTTAAAGGAAGGACCTTTTCTTTGTTACAGAGGGCAATAACTCAGTAACTGTTGCTTGCCTGTTTTGTTTGTTAAATAAGTAATTCGTCTGTGTTATTTTTCTTTCTTCTTATATAACCAAGTACAATTGTTTCCTTGGGCACCAAGTGAGTTACTGCTTGGGGTTAGGCCTGCTTCTCTTGGCACATGTGGAGAGAATGAGTCTGGGGGGGAGATGGGGAGCAGACCCACTCCCCTCTGCAGTTTGAGTACTTGAATCTATGCCATGGCCTAAAGCCTGGCCTGCCTAGTGCAGCCCCTGCTTCTTATGTGGCCAGAGGAGGCCTTGCTTATATCCTTTGGCCAGTTTTAGGCTCAAGTTCAGTCATTTATCACATTCTTTCTCTGAGACTTTGAGACTGTGGGTGTCAGTGTGCACCTGGAGATGGATGGAGTCTAATTCTGTGTTTATTTTGACAAGATATTTATTTTTATAATGCATTTTATAACATGGTGTGGTGAAAATGTGTTGTTTTATTATGCATGACTGGATCTTAAACAATAAAAGTCTATCTTGGGTTGACTGTGTGTGGAGGTCTTTTAGTGACATCATGTCAAATGGCCCCAGCCAGCTCTGATATTCTGTTTTTCCTAATGGATAAGTGCATTCATTTAGTTCAATTAAACAAGAATTTATCAAGTGACTACTATGTTTATATGCACTTAGGTCCTGGAGAATACAAAGAAAGTCAAAATGAGAAAGAGTCCATCATTGAGGAGATTAAATTTTGCTGGAAGTAATTCTAGGGATCAGCTAGTCCATCTCATACACTTTAGTGATACACTGCTTTCCACGAAGAGCCTTGCATGATTGACCTGACCTTTATTAATAGATTCCATAACCCTATTAATAAATGATGCTGTACTGGGACACAGGGCACCAAGTTTAAGTGATTGACCCAAGGTCATGCACCAAGAATGAGTGGGGCCAGAAATTGAGCCCAAGCCTTCCAAATGCAAAGTTATCATTTTTTTTCCACCACACCTTACTATCTCAGACAACTCCAAATGGCTATAAATATCTCAGACATAGATTCCTTGTTTTATATTTCGAGAGGGAAGGAAGAGGGAAAAGTAGAAGACAAACCAAACAAATCTTGGGTTAAAAAGGTGTCATGTGGGGTAGGGTGGTACAGTTAGGTAGCTCAGTGGATTGAGAGCCAGGCCTACAAATAAAAGAACCTGGGTTCAAATCTAGCCTCAGACACTTGCTAGCTGTGTGACCTTGGACAAATCACTTGACCCCCATTGCCTAGCCCTTACCACTCTTCTGCCCTAGAACCAATACACAGTATGGATTCTAAGATGGAAGGTAAGGGTTAAAAAAAATTGTCATGTGATTGTCCAAGGTGCTTCCTGAATCTTTGACAGATGCTGACAATCACACTCCAGGAAAGCCACAAAATACTTCAGACTCCTACACACAGGTTTCATAATTGTCTAAGTTCTAAGTGATCTGGGAGTGAGGAGATGAGCGACTCCCTTCTGTGCTACCAGCTCACTTCTGTGGCATGATTGATGAGCTGCCAGTTGCCCCATTGGTGAAACCCAGCAGAAGGTTTTGCACCTGGGTCACCAAAGAGAAACCTTACCACCGAAGAGGAACCTTCACAGAGTCTCCCCACCTGGGGAGGAAATGCTATTGATTTCAGTTGCTGCTTCCACCAGGAAAAAAGAAAAAGGCGAAAGGGTCAAAGGCTATGTTACTGTGTTCACTGACCCTATGTCCAAATGATACCAGCTGCCAAAAAATCTTATTTCTCTCCCACTTTAGGGTATGTAAAGTGCTTTTGTCCCAACTCTGACATGGATAGTACACGTATTATCTTCACTTTACAGATGAGGAATGAGGCTCTGAGGGATTCGGTTACTCATCTGAGATAGGATTTAGACCCATTTCCAAACTCTTTAAGTCCAGCACTCTTTCCACAACAGGAAAATGCCTGACTTCATGGTAATCAGCAATTTCTGGTTCTTCCCTTAAAGTCTAACCATGTTAAGTGCAGGGCAGTAAACTAGAGGGGAAGAACACTGGATCCAAATAAGGTGGCCTAATCAGACTTGAATACTACCTCTGCCCCTTAACTGCCTCAATGATCTCAAGCAAGCCAATGTCACCTCTGTGGACCTCTGTCTTCCTCTGTTAAATGGAGGCCTTTGATGGCATGGTCTCCAAGGCCCCTTTCAGCTTTAAATCGTATGACCCTAAGTAGACTGTCCATTTCCAAAAGGGCCAAAGTCTATGTTATTGTGTTCATATACAATAATTATATTAGCATTTCTTAGTTTCTCTTCTATACCTACCATAGTTGGGTAGAAGAGTCAGAAGATGAGGATTTGACATCTGTTTCTGATTTTTGCTAGCCATGAGACTTAGGGCAAGTCATCAGCTGTAAATACGATCACCCTATGACCTCTGCAAGGATTAGTTTCCTCCCCTGTGTAAAGAATAATTTTATAGTTGTGACTTAAAATATAAATTAATTGGTCACCATGTAATATCCCAAATAATAAAATACCCAAGTCAGCTGGAAATTATGGTGATTTTAATTAATATAGAGAGAAGGAATTAAGGAGAAGAGAGAGGGAGAGGAAAGAGTTAAACTGCCCTGGCTCAGGCTGAGCCAGGCAGGAGTTAAAGGCCTTGGCCAAAGGGGCCTCCCTGAGCCCAAGGGAAAAGGAAGTCAGTCTTATCACTCACCATGAGACTGTCTCAAGGAAGCTGTCTGAGTGAGCTCCTCCAGGCTGAGTTCCAGGATCGAACTGGTGCCCAGGCTGCTCATAGGAAGTGATCAGCCAGATCCACCTCTCTGGGGAAAGAGTGGTGAAGAGAGGAAGTGACACGCCCTATATAGACGGTTTTACGTCACTTTCCTGCGTCTTATCTGTACCAATGGTAGCTTAGCTTGACTTAGGACAGCCCAGGGGTCAGTCAACTATTTCTGCACATGTCTATCAAAGGCCATCCTCCTAGATACTTAATCCTTAAGTATGGGTGCAGACATTCATTACCTTGTTAGACTAAGTAGGGTGGAACAATGTAAAGTTCCCAAGACATTACTGATCAAGTATCTCCATTGTTATAATCAGGAAATAGCTAAATCAAATCTTCTAAAGTACAGTCTGAGTAGGGTGGAGTAGTTTTAAAATTCACACCTGTAAAGGAAGAATATTAATATTTGAGGCAGCAAGGTGGCACAGTGGATAGCATTGGGCTTGGAGTCAGGAAGACTCTTCTTTCTGTGTTCAAATCTGGTCTCAGACACTTACAATCTGTGTGATGCTAGGCAAGTCATTTAACCCTCTTTGCCCATTTCCTCATCTTTCAAATGAGCTGGAGAAGGAAAAGGCAAACCACTCTGGTATCTCCTTTGCCAAGAAAACCCCCAAATGGAGGCATGAAGAGTTAGACAAGAATGAAATGACTGAATGTTGTACGATCTATGTCCCAGAACTCCTGCTCTAAAGTGCTATAGAAATGGGGACTATTCTTAGTATTACTGCCCATCCTCACAGTGCTTTGTTATTATTTTATAGGGTGTCCCACAGGTCTTATTACAGTTTCAAGCTATCAAGACTTCTCATCTTTGGACACCCAAATAAGCTATTCAGATTTCAAGCTATTAAAGCTGCCCTAAGACTTATGGGGCATGCTGCACCACAGGCAGTTACAGACCTCATCAGGAAAGGCATGATGGTATATAGTATGTCAAGAGTCAGTCTCAAAGTCAGAAAGACCTGGTTTAAGACCCTGCTCTGCCCCAAACTAGTCCTGTGATTCTGAGCAAGGAATTTGGTTTCTTATGTGTTAGGCTTTCTCCCAGACTCTAAGTTGCAAAGCAGGTATACAGTGAAAGATGGGGCTTCCTCACTGGGGGTTCCTCTATAACCAGGGATGGCAACCTTTTAGTGGGGGCAGGTGATGTGAGGAAATGTCCTCAGACGAGGGAGTAGGGAGCAGCCAGATCTCACATTCTTCTGGCTTTCTAGTAATAAACTCTGTGTTGGAGCAATGGTGCACATAACCACAGAGAAGACTCTTGAGTGCCCCTTCTGTCATGTGCCATAGATTTGCTACCATGGCTCTATACTGAAAATCACAGATTCAAAAAGTTCTCACCCTACTCCCAGGATATAAAAATAGCCAAATATCCCTAGGCATTCCTAACCTAGGAAATGGAATCTTAGGGAATTCTTCTATCCAGTTTATAATGGCTGCTAATTATGGTACACCATGATCTCTGAAGAATCACAATTGTAAGCCCAGAGGATACAGGATCCATGCATCATGGATGTAAACAAGCTACCATAATAGAATCATCAACAATGAAACTATTACATGAGAAATGCCCTTGAAAAACATCACTAGGAACATGTATGCCCAGGAAGTTGTTGTTGCTTGCCCTGAGTCTTCAGAGAGGATCAATGACATCATGGGGTGTTGTCTTGACTTGTGCATGAAATGGATTTAAGGGATGCAGAGTTGCACAAAGTATCAACCTCACCCTCTCTTCCAAAGTCATGAAAATCTAATGGCAAGGCAAAAGTCAGGACAGTGATCAAGTTATGAAGTATGAGCAACAGGCAAATTTGGGGTGTTGTACTGATATGCAGATGGGCAAGTTTGAGTGCTAAACTGGTAACCACAAAGTATTAAAAGACTCAGAGGAAGGCCTCCCAAAGAACATCTTTCTTATCCAATTAGGATTCTTGTCCCTGGAAGGATTCCAGTTTGTACTGGTGGAAGGAAATGGCCATACTAGTGAAATCAGGGATCTATTTTCAGCCTTTGATTTCTCAATAATAGGTAAGTAAGCTTATTCCAATTCACAACTGTTTATTAAGGGTCTGGGATATAAAAAGTCCCAAATGAAATGGTCCTCAAGGAAAGTAACAAGAGTGGGGAATCAAAATATACACAAATAAAGAAAACTTCAAGAAAATTTGAGAAAGGAGAGAGCACTAATACTTGGGGGGGGGGGGATGAGAAAAGGTTACATGGACACCTAAGCTGTAGCTCTGAAAGAAAATAACTCTCAGAGGTGGAAATGCTGGTTTGCAAGTATGGGGAATGACTTGTGCAAATGTACTAAGTAGTACTCCAAGTTTCTCTCTCTCTCTTTTTTTGATGGTGGCAGCAGTGGGTAAGGGTAAGAGGACAAGGGGAGTAAATAGCACTCCAGTTTGGCCAGAATATAAGAATACATTGAGGAAAATGATATAGAATAGAATATAGAATATAGATTGGACCATTATGGAGAGCCTCAAATGCCAGGTTTGTTTGTTTGTTTTATCTGAAAAGCAATAGGAATCCAAAGAAGACTTTTGAGTGGAGAAGTAACAGGGTCAGATCTGGGTTTTAGGATCTGGACTTTATTATCCTGGTAGCTGTGTAAAGGATGGATCAGAAATGAGCCTGGAAGCTATGGCTATGATAATCATCCAGAGTAGTGGTGACGATGGCCTGAAATGGGATGGTGGCCATGTGAGCAGAAAGGAGTAGGTTAAGAAATGATGCTGACAATCCTGGCATGACAAGGACAATGGGGAATGAGGAAGAGGGAAGAGTCAGGAAAAACTCTCAATTCTTAAAGCTGGGGCACTAGGAAGGTAGTCCCCTTCATGGAAATAGAGAAATTCAGGAAAAGGGTAGGTTTTCAGGAGGAAATGACAAGTTTTGTTTGGGATGTGAATTTGCAATGCCTATGAGTTAGACTCAATCACTGATGTAGGTCTAGAGAGATCAAGAGAGATTAGGGATGGTTATATATCCAGATACGGACATTTTCTAGCTAATTTGGACTACTCGTCATCCATGCCTTGGCTCACACCATTCCCTATGCTTGTAATTCAAGCATTGAATACTATAAGCTTTAAAAAATTATTCCATTATATAATTCCATTGTATTCCTTAATTACATGCAAGACAATAAGCCAGGTGTTGAAGATGAAAAGCAATAACAGAAGTCAGTTTACTTTCTACTTACGGAACAAAACATATGGAGATATGTAAATCCAAATTTTAGTGGGGGGGGGGGAGGGAGTGACAAAGAGCTCATCAATAAACTCAGGATCAGAAAGGCCTTGTGTAGGAGGAGGTGACCCCTGAACTGAGTCCTAAGGGGACCTAGAAATTATAAGAGGGCACTTTGTACAAAGGCCCAAACGCAACAGATGGAATGGCATCTATGGAAAATATCAAGTAGACCAGTTGGCCAAAATATAGTAGATGATCTTCCTTCTCTGCCTAGTGAATTTCTACCCATCTTTTAAAGCCTAATTTGTGTCATCTTCTAGAGACCTTGTTTGAAATCCATTTAACACCTTCTCACCTTAAACCTCACCTAACACTTTGTATTTTACTGATTTGAGGTTATCATTAGACTCCTAATCTAACCTATTGTTTTGATTTTCAAAGAAAAGCTTGTTTCATAGCCTCAGTGGCCCCAAAGGCACGGCTTACCAACCCACAATTTCACTTGCCCACGGTGACCCAACTTTGATGCCTCTTTCACTGCCTCACATTGACTTCCTCAACATCTGGGAGGAAAGAGAGCCCTGAATGTGAAGTCAAAATATCTGAAGTGAGTTCAGATTTGGCTCCTTGTTAGCCATGTGAATTTGGAGAGGCCCCTTACCCTGAATCTTACTAAGTTTCTCTGTAAAATTAGGAGATCATCTGCCCCAATCAACCTCTCCAGCTTGGTGTAAGGATCAGAATACATACACTCACAAATCACACACACTTCACACATCTTCCAGTACTACAGAAATGCCAGCCATGATCATTACTAAGTAGCTGACTTCTCTAATAGCTTCTCAAAGCACATCATAGAGATTAAACATGCCCGCAGCATTTGGACTAGTTCTTAATCATTTTCCTATTTGTACTGAGGAGGAGGGTGTCTTCATCATTACAGAGCAAAGGAAGGGCTGACAGTTGATTACTGGCAATGGGATGATGCCACCATGACAACAGCTGATGATTCAGAATTTTTTCACACTTTAAAGTGACGGTCCTTGATTTTATTTATAACATGAGGGCTATGTGTGAGTCAAGCTTCAGACACAGCTTTTGTCAGATACTTAAGGAAGCTTACTGATTCCTGTTCTAAATATAGAAGGGACAAAGTGAGGCAAGGTGTTTTATCTATCCATTGACCTATATTCTAAAGCTTTAACTTTTTAATCCCTCTATGGCTCTGAACTACTTCTAATGTATTTGCTTCTGCCTGACTTTGATATCCTCACGTAGTTTCTATTCCAATCTTTTCTTTCATTGCTTATTACAACGTCCTATCCCTCATCCAACAAAAACCTTCATTCCGACAGGCTAAAATCTCCAGAAGCATGAAGTGGAGTAATCAGGATGGTGGTACCCTTGCTAGAAAAAGGGCATTTGCAACTCTGAGACTTTTTTCATGTTTTCTCCTACTTGGAAAAACAGATACTCTCATTTTTCTATTTATCTAAATCATTTTATCACATCCTTTCTTTTGAAGGTCCTACCCTTCTTCCAAATTCATAACCTAGGAACCATCCTTACCTCCTCACCCCATTTATCCAGATGGTGATGAGTTGACTTTCACCATCTCTTTGCACTCATGTAGCTCTCACCACTTCTTACCTAGCCTACTGTCATAGCTTCCTAACTGGTCTCCTTGCCTCTAAGTCTATTCTCTCTCCAATCTGCCCTCCACATAGATGCCAAAGTGACTTTCCCAAAATAGTTTTGACTATATTACTCTTCTACTCCAAATTCTAGCAGTAGCTCTTTATTACCTCTAGGATCAAAAACAAAATTCCTCTCTTTGGCATTTAAAATTCTTTACAACTTGCTTTCAGTTTACCTTCTCACTCTTATTAATACCGCTCCCTACATGCTTTTTCCAGTCCAGGCAAACTCGTCATCTTGCTTTCATCAGAGGCATTTCATATCCTATCTTGGTGCTTTTGTGCAGGCTGGGCCTCATACCTAGAATATATACCCTCCTCAATGCCATGTCTTGGAATCCCCATTTCCCTTCAAAACTCAGCTCAAATATTTGCCACCTCCTTTCTTGACCACCCTTTTCCAGTTGCCAATATCCCTCCCCCCAATCAACTCCTATTTATTATGTGCATACTTATATATGTACATATAATCTCTCCCAAAGGAATGTAAGCTCCTCAAGGGCAGGAATGGTTTCATTTTTGTATCCCTAGCACCTAGTACATTAATACTTACTCATTAATTCAAGGTTTAGCGTAAGTCCAACCACTATAGGAAGCCTTTTATGACTGCTTTAGCCAAAATACTTCTCAAATTCCCATGGCACCCTGTTTGGACTGTTCATTTTGGCCTTGCAATTGTTCTAAGTTCCTTGAGGGCAAGGATCATGGCTTTTCTTGGTATCCTAAACATAGCAGGCACTCAGTAGCTACATCCTCACCTACTGAATTCTAATTCCCTGAAGGTCAGGACCCATGGTATATTTCCTCATATTTTCCTTAGCAACCAATACAATGCTACATACATGGCAAACAAGTTCATACACATTTATTTCATTGGCATAATTAGGTTTTTCCCAAATGTAGATAAATCTTTCCCATCTTCTGGTCTGGCATCTATTTTCCCACAAATCTTTCACAAGAGGAGACTCCCTTCCTTTTGGTTTGTACTCCACGGGCATCAGTGTACAGCTCAAGAGACGTGTCTGCTATCTCTCTCTTGCTGCAAGTAACCCAACTCCTTTCCCACTAATGTTTATTGTACAATCATCAATATGACTCCAGACTATATCAACCCTGAATTGATAAGATTATGTTGAACTATTTAAGGAAAAGCCTGCAAAATTTCTTTAAAATCTTGATATTTTAATCAAATGTTATAATGCAAATGGCTGAAGTGCTGACATAAAAGTTCACATGCATTTTAGTTTTACATATTTTTCTTCTCATGTGAAAAATAGAAGGAGCAGAGTTTTCCAGGCTAATCTTCCACTTATTAAACTTTGAAAAACATCATTGAAATCATTATATTTGGTAAAGTCATAGACAAAGATCAAGTGGCATCAGATTGCTATAGTGTAAAAAATGTATGAATCAGTGAAAAAACTAAATTACAGAGGCAAGAGATGTGCTGTTCAGAGATCCCCAGCCTGGGGAAGGGTGTGCAAGGTTTCTCTTAGGAAAGAGCATGCACACTCCTTGAACCTGCACGATGGAATGTAAGAGAAAACTGGGCTTCCACAGACCAAAGCGTTTGTGAAGCAGTACATTCTTCTTTGTTTTCTAGAGATATTTCAATCTGAATATATTAAGGAGGGTTTCCAACCCCCTCTGTTTTTCTATTAACCATTTAAAATCTAAACTGCAGGGATCTACAGATGTTTTTTCAGAATTCTCATCACAGCACAGCTGTAGTTCTTTTTTTACAAAAAGCAATAATATTCATCTTATACTTTACATGTTACAAATAAACATAATAGAATAAAAAGGAAAAGTTTAGATCCTGCTTCAAAGCATTATTCATCTAGTAACCTTGGGTATATCTGGATAGAGCCAAACTTTTGGAAAGCGTTCACTTAATATTTTAGTTGAAGCGAAATACAAAGATGTTGGCTCTTGGCACAAAGACTGTGAGGGCTCCTGTGGACCCTGGGGGCTCAGCTGAAGTCTCTGTTGGTAAGTACAATAGGTGCCACGAGGGTCCATGTATATAGGAAGAGGCAAACCCAACTGGAAGATATCTTTACCCACACGGGGCTCCACTTGCTGGTCACTGTCTGGAACTCTACATCAGGGCTGGAAAGAGAAGAGGAATGTAAGATAAAACAGTCGACTTATTTCCCAAGATTTGACTAATTTTGCTGACTGAATCCCTGGCACACTGAGGAGGTAGATATCATCTCCTGATTAGGAATTATTTTAACATGAGATCCTGATTGAAAGCAGCTTCCAAATAAATGCTGTTCTCTCACAATACCAATATGGCCAAGAAAAGTTGCTCTTTGTGCCCTTGGGCTTTGAGGTGAGTTGTTCTCTCTATTCCTATTTTATGTAGAAGCAGACAATCTTTTGGGGGAGAGGAAAGTGCTTTCCACAGGGATGCCACTTCACAACCAGTTTGATTGTTTCTTCACTCACCACTGTGTTCCCTGGGGGTTCTTCTGGTTGTCATATCCCCACTACCCATAGACTTTATAGGGACCAGTTAAATTGGACTAGGAACCAACTACCAAAATGTCCCTTGCTTTCTTCCTGCCTTTGCCTAGAATAGTCCCAACTACCTTCACATCCTCTAATTCTTCTCTAAGACCCAGCTCAAATGCCACATGCTCTAAGAATCCTCTAATAATTCTATTATGGAAAATAATGATCGTTCTTTAAATAGACCATGCACAGCCCTTAGTTTGCATGTCTGGGGCAGCTAGGTGACTCAGTGGGTAAAATATCTGGTCCAGAGATGGAAGTTCTTGGACTCAAATTTAGCCTCAGACACTTCCTAGCTCTGTGACCCTTAACCCTGATTGCCTAAATCTTACTCCTCTTCCCACCTTGGAATTGATAACTTATTATCGATTCTAAGACAGAAGGTAAGGGTTTAAAAAAAAGATCTGACCTTAGAGACATATTAACTTGCAACTGGGGCAAGCCACTTAACAACCTGGTGCTCAAGGCAACTCTCTTAAGGCTATAAAGTTGTACAGAGAAGGTGATAATTTATATTAGTGGAAAGAGGTTCCTCACTTGAGAGTTCCCTATATTAATGAAATGACAGCCCTTTGGATTACACATGTGCCTGTGTTATATCTGCCTATTAGATTGTTTGCTGCTTAAGAGGGGACAGGTCTTTGATAGTATAGCTGTTTCCTCAGGAGCATGGTGCTTTGTAGATAGTAGAAAGTTTATGAATTAAATCCACATTATAGTAATAAGGAACCCATAAATTTGACAGTAGGCTCAACTAGATGACCTCCAAGGTCCTTTCTGTGAATAATGAAGACTATACTGCTTATAGATAACATGAACAGATATGTATAAGACAGGAATGTAGCTAGATAGGTATAAATGAGGAGGAGACTGATAGTTATATATCCCCATCTACAGGAAATATGTAGGGCATTATTGAGACTTGTTTAAGAAAATGTGATGCAAGATCATGCTTGCTTAAATTATGATCAGTCAAAATGTTGGGACACAGAGTGGGCACTTTATTGAGAAAGGATCCTCCACAAGTGGACCCATACCCATGTGGGCTGCCCATTCTCCACATTTCTCTAGGGCTGAAGCTGAGGCAGTAATAAGTTAGCTTATTGACTGCACTCACTTAGTATGTGCAACTCACAACTTTCTCTTCATCAGGGATCAGGTGTCCCAATGATAGCATGAGATGGTATGCATGTAGCCATGGAAAAGATGAATAAATCTTTGAGACTGTATTTACATATAAGTAAAGTTATTCTGGTGAACTAGCATTCTAGCATTGGTGTCTGTCCTGATTTTTCCCTCCTCATATGACTTTAGACAAAATTTATAAGTATTAATTTGATGCTTCCAATTCCCAAGATTTGATGTTTGACTTCATCTCATTATATAAGGCCCAGTAACAGTAAATCTTCAGAGGCTCTAGCAGCAGTCAGCAAAGGCAGGTGTTTTTGTCATCAGTCTCAAAGATATTCTAAGAGGGCCAAAATAAAAGGCAGCATTTGGTTCTAGTTTAGATTCAAGCCATTACTAGTTGTATGACCTTGGGCAAGTCACTGAATTTTTGTCTTAATTTGTTAATCTATAAAGTGGGAATGAAGAGGTAACATTGCTTAGTAGATAAAGAACTGGTCTTGGAGTCCAGACTATCTAAGTTCCAGTTCTGCCTGTGCCATAGCTGTGTGACCTAGTCTACTCATCTCAGGGCCCCAGACTAGGTGCCACTCTCCTTCAGTAGAAGAATTTTCCTATACTAATAAATCAAAGGTTGGTACCAAAAAAATAATGAAGCATGCTACCTATATCTTCATATGGATATGAAGATCATATGAGATCATACAAAAGCAGTTTATAAACTATCAACCACCATATTAATGTTAATAATGATAAGGTCTAAAATTTGATTTTTTTGCTTGATACCTATGCCAGTTGGTCAGAGTCATCATGATGTACAGAGAGGCCATGAACATCATCAAATGGAAGAAAGAATAACTGTACTGAACTCCATCTTTCTCATTGTCCACAGCTCGCCGTGGCTGTCCATCCTCTCCATCTCTAGGGCTGTTTGAGGAAGCATCATCCAGAATCACACAGTCACTCCCAGAGAGTGTCAGTTTGTTTACCTGACTGTTACTGGAGGAACGGAAGCTGCAAATGGATCCCCAGAAAGAAAAGTCAGAAGAGAGTCATGCCACTTGATTGTTACCATTACCTGCTGGTATGGAATTTCTCAACTCTCCTACCTATTCTAGGATTCACTGCCTTTTTACAGTTTTTAAGATGCTGACTGCTACAAGACTATTTAAATTGGGAAGAATGCTTCAAACAATTTCAACTACTGTTATCCACACAATATTGGAGAGAGGCAAGGGAGATGCAATGTAGGTCTCCAAACCTCTGAATCACTGGACCCTGACTGGTCCAGAGGAGGTAAGGAGTTCATCCCTCCTGTTCTAATCAGACTGGAAACTTTTCAAGAGGATTCTTTGCTGGCAAAACTTACTTAATATTTATAGGCATATGAGGTTGGGTCAGTAATACAAGTAAGGAACCCAGATAACAATTTTGTACTTCTCTTTCAAAAAGACTGTTGAGAGTTTTCAGCAAGTTATTTTGAAGATGCCTAAAATGGCTCTGTTGCTACTAAACTTAGTGAGCCTTGTTTTAGAAAAAACTAAGGTCCTTTCATTGCAGATGATATCCCAATCTCATTCCGAGTGTGAGGCTGTCTTAACTTAGAGAGCTGTGGTATCATGGCTAAAAGTCAGAGATCTGGGTTCTCCTAAGGCCTTTGCCATTATTAGCACCTGATCCGAGTCATTTCAGTACTTGGGACCTCAAGGTTTCTCCCTTACATAATGGGGGTTTTTGCTGCAACTTCTCCTCAAGTTTTGTAAGTGTGTACTGACATCATAAACTCACCTGGAATACAGGAGGCAGATGACAAAGATTATAAGTCCCACAACATTCTCTCCATCTAGCCACCATCCACCACTCTGTGTCAGTGATGGAGCAAGGGTAGTTGTTGAAGCAGTTGTGTTACCAGGAGTCACAGTTGGTGTGGTTATCTGTGTAATAATGCTAAATAAGCTTCGATTACAGGTGCGATCTGAAATGAGAAGATAACATGTATACAAATGTAGAATTGGTAATATAACTTTCAAGTATCAGCAAGGATCAGTTTGTTTTGCATGTCTTCTATTTTATTCAAAACCAGTATGATAACACTCCAAATGTTCATTTCAACAAGCATAGATATTATTAACTGGCCCTTACCAGGTTCATTGGATATGGCTGACCATGTGAGGTAAATGGTATAGGCTGTGATAATTGAGGACTGGAGAAGGCCAGAGCGAGGTTGATGCTCCTGTTAACAAAAAGAGGGAAATATATATATAATAAATTGCTGACAATTATGTAGCATTTTACAAATATTTGGTCTTTGAAGTGATCTTGTGAGATAGATGGGATATGGATGATTATATATAGTTCATAGGTGATAAAACCGAGGATCAGATTAGAAACTTGCCCCTCTGTGAGGTTAATAGAGAAGCTGGGATTTGAACCTAACATCTATTGACTTTATTAGTCCAATGCTTTTCCCATTACAACAGGCTATCTCTCCAACAAAAATCTCAACACATTTTAAGGCAGTTCTTGACTTTTACAAACCTTATTAGTCTCTTTACTCAAATTTTATCAATTACGGGGTTTTGTATTTTGCTTAAGAGTTTTAAAGCTGACAATTTTTGAACTTAAAGAATGCTAATACAAACCAATAGTCAAGGAAAAAGAGCTAGAACTATATAATTACACCATGGTAGTTAGGGCATCTTAAACCTGTCTTAGGCTCTGCCATAGGGATTCAGTTATTAGAAGTATGCCTCATTGTAGTAGGGCTTTCATTTCTAATACCATCTTATGGCAGGACCCTGATCATGTTACTATGATGAGCCTTTAGCATAATATTAAAAACCCCTTGGTTTTCTAAGAAGTGCTATAATGTTTGAATGAGAATTGGATGACATAGGTTCAGGTCTGGGCTCTGCTCCTGACTTGCTGTCCAATCTCAGTCATCCTATTTCACCACATTCAGTTTCATTTTCCTCTTCAGTAATATAAGACAAGTTGGCATAGGTTATTTCCAGCTTTTATGGTTCAAATAAACCCATTAAAGTGACATATAAAAACCAAATTTAAAAAATAATTGTTATCTAAAAGAAGACCAAACTATCTGTATCAGGTAAGAAAAACAGCAGTTTTCTTTTGGAAAGCTATAATAATTTTAAACATTTGGGATTTTAATAATCCGTAAGGAACTAACCATAGAATTTATAGAACCTTAAGGAAGAAACCTGAGAAGTTAGGTCCAAATCCATAATTTTACAGATAAATAAACCAAGACTCAGAGAGGTTAAGTGAGTGGCAGAGGTGGGATTCAGGTCCTCTCACTCCATATCCAGTACCTATTGCCCTATGTTGCTTCAGTTGCTATGGAGGAGGGGAGGGGTCTTTACCTTTTTGGAGTGTTATGGGCCCCTCTGGCACTCTAGTGTAGTAATGGTGAAACTTTTAGAGATGGAGTGCCAGGCCCCTCCCTTACCCCTGAACTAGTGCTATGCCTGCCACAACCCCTGTCCCCAGAGACCTTCTCCCCCGCACTGAGTGCCAGATACTCCCTGCCCCTCCCCTTACTCTACACAAGAGAGGGAGGAAGTGCTCCCATTGGGCTTCTGGGCAGAGGGGTGAGTGAGGTGAGGAATGTTCCCAGTGAGAGGAAGGGAGGGGAGGGAAGTGACTCAAGCACTCTGCTCCCCTCCAGCTCTGCTTGTGAGCTGCCCACCTTATGCTCTGTGCACTACCATTGCGCTGCTGGGCAGAGGGGTGGAGGATGGGAAAAAAATTCACCAGGCCCGGTGGAGAGGAAGAGGGGAGCAGCTCCACCCAAGACCCTCTGCCTTTCTAGTAATAAATTCTGGGGAGTGGGAGAAGGGCGGCCATGTGCCCACAGAGAGCATTATGTGTGCCATCTTTGGCTGTACCATAGGTTAGCTATCATTGCTTTAGTGGAACCTACAAACTCCTCAAAATGTTTTTAAATGCATAAAACTGTCATAAGAGTTTGAGTCCTCTTATTAATAAACACTTACTAGTTGAGATCCAGTGCTGCCACTTATGCTGGGAAGGTTCTATAGCTGGCTGGGACCTTTCTCATGATGTGTTGAAAATTAGCTAAAGATATTCAGACATTTCTTATTTAAAATAAAGAACCAGGCTAGAGTAAAAGGAATTTATGGCACTTGATTCATGGTTTCTTGACTTCCCAACAAATCTCTCTTTGTTTATTGATATATTCTCAACCAAATTTTGGTTCTTAATTATCTTTTGGCATATAAATCTTTCTCCTCTCACTTAGCCCACTGTAAACTCTCCAAATATAGCTTTGAAGTGTTAAATCTCACAAACCTAGCTCCAAAATAGAAATTTCTTTAGTTTTTTTCTATAGGACAAACTATTTTTCGTAGTATTTCTCCTTTTCCTCCAGTTATGTGTAAGAACCTGCCTCCCCTCTGACATGGGTGTAAGACTAAAAATTATTTCTTTCTCTCTAATGTAACTGAAAACCATATATTCAGCATTCTGAATGGGACCCAGAATTTATCAAGGATTCCAGGTCTGTGCTTAATCATATAATGAAAACCTTGGTTTTGACTCCTAGATACATGTTAATGATTCTGACTGGCAGCAGTAATTATCAGCAGATTCGATAGTTTTCTCCATAATGTCATGTATAGGATTATAAAGGAAACTAGGTATAGTAAAATATAGCTATCAAAAAAAATTTTTAAACAAAGTCATGGACCCTAAGATTAAGAATACCTGATCGAATGCAATGCCTAATACAAGAATGCCTTCTACAACATTTGTGACACATAGTTATTTAGTCTCTGCCTGAATCATCCAGGGATTGGGAACTTGCTTCCAAAGCAATCCTTTTAAAACCATAGGGACAAATTATATCTACACAAAATACAAATGATTCCTATTCCTTTTCCTCTGAGAATCTTGAACGTTTAGAGATGAAAGAGACCTTAAATATCTACTATGTCTTAAATATCTTAATTTTAATCTTAAAATATCTAAGTACAATCTTTAATTCATAGGGGCATTATTCAAGAAAAATGATTTATCCAAGATGTAACAAAGAGTCAGTGGTCCAACGCAATAGAGATCAGAATCCAGGATTTCTGAAACTTTTATAAAAATTCTTAACAAAAAGGACTTAAGCAGGGGAAAAGTAAAACAGAAAAAAAAATGTCAATACCTGAATTTTGGGAAGGATTGAAAGAATGGACACCCCAAAGCAAAAAATCACATTAAGGCTGATGAATAACTTGTTTTCAGTGCAACCATCAGTTCTGGTGTAAAATACATATAAGAGCACCACGCCGACAATGGACAAGAGATAAAAGAAGCTCGTACATGACAGTAAAACTACAAAACAGGAAACCAATGTTAGCTTCCACAATTTAGTAGGATTTAGGAAGGAGTCTTTTTCTTCCCCCTCTGTATACATTGAGATATACTTAATTTTTAGTATAATCAATGATCATAATGTAGAAAGTTCCCAAGGTTATAAAAACATGTTACTTCACTCAAATTTGCCAAGCACTTAAAACCATATATTACATCATGTCATTCTGATTTCCTGAGGTGGAAATGCAGAAGTTTAGCAATACAGTCAGAAATATTTATTACCTATATACATATCTCTACTTGGGATAAACAAATGGTTTAAGGCATTGCAATTTCCCCTTAAGGCCTGAGTTGGAATTTCATCTGACAGTGTTTCCCAGACTCCATTATCTATTAAAATTCATCTTTTTTTGGGAAAAATTGTTTTAAAATTATTTTAAAACACTTTTATACAAGGCTTTCACAGTTGGTCATTGTTACAATTTTTCTATTACTGTGCACAAAAATCTCTCAATTTCTACTTCACTTCACATCCATTCATATAGGTCTTGCTATTTTTCTAAAGTCACTCCATTTGTCATTTCTTATAGCACAACAGTATTCCATCACAATCATATGCTATAATTTATTCAGTCATTCCACAACTGAGGAGCATCCCTTCAATTCCAATTCTTGACAATTACAAAAAGAGATGCTATAAATATTTTTGTATCTAGGTCCTTTATCTTTTCTTCATTCCTTTATTTAAAAGGCTTAGCTTACAAATCTGGCCTCAGTTACTTCCTAGCTGTGTAACTCTGGACAAGTCACTTAACCCCGATTGCCTAACCCCTACCATTCTAGTGCCTTGGAACCAACATATAGCATAGATTTCTAAGACAAAAAGTAAGAATTTAAAAAAAAAAAAGGTTTTGCTCATGTGCTACCTTTCATAAAACCTTCCATGACCCCATTGCCTCCAGCTGAAAGTGATTTCTTTCCTAACAGTACTTTGCCTGGATCTCTCTTAACTACTTATTACACTCTCTCTGATATTCTTTGGGCATATTATAATGTTCCCCCTCTTATGTTATTATTATCTCCTCAAGCAGGGTCCATGTGTTATCTCTCTTTGTATCTTTAGAACTCTGTATACAATCAGAGCTTAATTACTATTAGAAGATGCAAGTTTTCAGTGAGAATCCAGGCAGGATCCTTTCGTCCTCTAAGTAGTTCAGTTTCTAGAATATTGGTTGCAAGGGATCATGCTGAGTGGAAATAGTAAAAATCTTGAGGCAGGCAGGAAAGGGACTTGCACTCCCAGCTGACTCTAGATCCAATCCTACATTAATATGTTTCCAAACATGTGACAGCATCAATAGCTGGAAGTTAACTTAGGTCATTTACTATTACTCTTTCATTTTACAGAACAAAAATGGAGGCCTCGAGAGCCAAAGAGCCTTGCTCAAGATTACATAGGTAGTGACATCTGGGATTTGAACCCAGATGTCCTGACTCCAAAGCCAATGATCTTTCAATATATCACATGAAAAAGTGATTTCAACATGGGATAAATGGTCACAAGCACCACATCAACAACTCTAACCTATGAGCCATTGTTCAGTTGGAAGATCAGAGATCTAGAAAGGGCCCCAGAGGTCAAATTAAAGTCAGTGCCCTGCTCAAAGGATATTTTTGATAAGAAACTTGATAGGTTTCAATAATCTTGATAATTCCTCAGTAATGGGGAATTTATTATCTGATGAGGCAATTAAGTTACCTCCTAAAGAGTAACCAAAAATGTTCCCAAGCTCTCTAAAAAAGCAAGTTAGGTAAATGCAATTGCAATGAAGTCAAAGTGTCTCAAGCTTTTCCCCAACTAGGCCTCTTTTGATGTCATGCCTATTCCTCTGTATCCCTAGGGGATAGAAGGCATGGAGTATAGCACCCTGATCCAAAATCAGAAGTCTGAAATACGGCTTCCAAAACAGGATGCAATTTTTGGCAATGTTTTCATTGTTTAAAGTCTGACTCAGGATGAGGTAAGTAGGCCAGTGTTCCAAATGTGGGATAAATGTAGGGTACCTATTAGATAGGAAGTGAAAGCACATGATTATCTTTTATGTAACATAGACTATCTATTCATCCTAATTTAAGCATATATATTATGTCACACCATAAATACATAATTCTGGATGATCTGTTGCCTTGTGTTATTTAAATTCTTCTTTCTCATTCTTTTATCAATAATCCCACTAATCTGTAAAATGAGAGTTAGGAAAAATGGTCTTTTCTAAATCTAACTTTCTATGTTCTGAAGTCCCATTCAACTTTAAGATTCTATGACTATTCAGTTGAAATGTGTTTGAACTAGGAAGTGATGATTAAAAAAAAAACTTTTCATCATGTAGCTTTTGTACATTTAAAACTAATGAAACTTTACATCTTGTATGACATACAATCTAGCTCTAATAATATCAGTTTAGACACTTACCTGCATGCCAGAGTCTATGGTTTTTTTCTTCCATAAGACCAACCCATTTCTCATTCAAAGAGTGAGCAGAGTCTACTAACAGTATCAACTGTATGAGGATGAAGCAGAAGGCCCCGACCATTCCAATAAAATACCAGACTACAGACCAAAAGGAAGATAGTCACTTAGAACATATTATAGTTTAAGACAAGTCAATATCACATTGATTTCAAATCAGCTGAGCAGATGGTAAAGAGAATCAGGAAATTCTTTGGCTGTTTTAGCCCTTGTTTAACCTATACTAGAAATCCACACACATTATATTATTCAGTGTATGTTAAAGATATCAAATTATAACAAAAACCAAAAGAAAAGTTATTGGAATCCTTGTGGGGAACTATATTAACTTACCTATATTATAAAGAACTTCCAATAAACATGGCAAGAAGACATTGAAAAATAGCCTATTTCCAGACAATTTGCTACACATATCCATTAATGCCCGGCCTGCCTTCAGAATATTACACATAAATGTTACAAACTGATTATTATGGTATTTTATAATTTGGAGGTCATACCTGTAGTAAATGGGCCCCCAGGAATGTAGAAAGATCCAACCATGAGACTAACAATAGCAACAATTTTGAAGAACCAGAACCTATTAAGATATAAAAATGTTATCTCTGAAATGTTTCTGTCCTCATTCAAAAACAGATTCCTAAAGACATATGTATTGCCTAGTTGAATGAAGCTTTAATGAAAAGAATGATTTCAACTGGATTTTTCACACTTGTTTCTTCATTTTCAATCTAATGAGAACTATGACCACAGATAACATTATTTTACATCGTTTTATGAATGAAGTTTTAAATTTTTACCAATTTTGTATCTAACTGTAATTCTTCAAGACTTCAAGAATCTGTACTCTATCAGTGTGGGTACACTTTATATTAGCATAAATCAGAACCTTCAGCACCTTACCAGTATGTGTTCCTAAATTGCTATGTAAAAAAAGTTAGTCAGAGTCTAATGGCAAACTTCTGGTGATAACTAATGGCTAGCTCATAAACCAAACAAAAAATCTGGGGGGTACTAATGATCTATTGAGTTAACTTCTAAAAAAAACCCTGCCTTTTATAAGCTAGAAGGAATCTTACAGATTAATTAACTAAATTATAACCTAACTCTCAGACTAATACTCTTTTAGGGCTAAAAGTCGGGCAAGCATGGGTTTTAGCCCTGAATCTGATGCCAACTATTCCTATTTTTCATTGCTGGGCTTCAGTTTCCTTAATTATAAAAATAAAAGGATTAAAGATTACTGCTAAAGTCCATTTCAGCTAGAAAATTCTGTGATCCTAAGAATACTAGTATTGAAGAAACAACATATGTTTATTTGGCAAGGGGAGGGAGGGCAAGTTTATTTTTATCATAAAGATATTTGATTTTACCAATTACATGTAATAAATTTCTCCATAAGCTTTCCAAAGTTCAAAGATCAAAATTGTCTCTATCCTTTCCCTTCCCTCTCCCCTCCTGGAGATGGCACGCAATTAAATTTGAGTTATTCATTATTATTATGTAAAACATATTTTCATACTGATCTTTTGTAATAAGAGAATAATCATATAAAACCAAAACTCCAAAACAAAACCCCAAATAAACTAAAGTGAAAAATTGCATGTTGTGATTTGCATTCCTACTCCAACAGTTCTTTCTCTGGAGGTGAATAACATTCTCTGTCAGAAGTCTCTTAGAATTGTCCTGGATCATTGTGTAGCTGATAGCAGCTAAATCTTTCACAGCTTATCATTTCATAATATTGCTGTTACTATGTATAGTGTTCTCCTGATTCTGCTTATTTCACGCTGCATCAGTTCATGTAGTCTTTCCAGCTTTTTCTGAAATTGTCCAGTTCATCATTTTTTATAGCACAGTAGTATTCCATCACTATCATATATACTACATTTTCTTTAGCCATTCCCCAACTGATGAACACCCCTTCAATTTCCAATTCTTTGCCACCACAAAAGGAGCAGCTATAAATATTTTTGTACAAGTAGGCTCTTTCCCCCCTTTTTGGATCTTTTTGGGATACAGACCTAGTAGTGTTGTATTACTGGATCAAAGGGTATTCATTGCTTTATAGTCCTTTGGGCATTGCTCCAAATTGTCCTCCAGAATGGCTGGGTCAGTTCACAACTCCACTAGCAATGCACTGGTGTCTTAATTCTGTCACATCCCTTCCAATATTTATTACTCGTCTTTATTGTCATATTGGCTAATCTGATAGTTGTGAAGTAGTACCTCAGAGAACAATATGTTTAAAAAGACTTAAAAGATTTGTTAGAATTCACTATTTACATATTGCTGCAAGATGAGTAGCCAATAACTATGAGAAGAAGATAAGATGATCAAGCAGATTTCATATTCTCAAAATCAATGTAGGCAGATATATATATATATGTATATATATATATTTATGATTCCTGCATGGAGAATATTACAAATCAGGAAAGTTTGTTCTCTTATGGAAGTAAACTCAGAGCATAAATTCAAGAACTCTTGATACTTACATGTCTTGCCTCCTACTTCAGGAGAAGCACTAAACCTTATTAGATGCAACTTCTAAACAAATAGCTTCAGTCTTTTTTGTTACACCTCTCACAATAATTTTAGTTACTATTTAATAGTTTCCCTATTGCTCCACTTTCTAAAAGCACATATATAATGAAATTTAATTAAAGTTTAAGGCTTGTTTCATAAACTTTCATAGTAGAAAATGCGACTGGAATAGGAATAGGTAAAGAGCCCCATATTGGACAGTTAGGTGGCTCAGCACTGGGCTTAGAATAAGAAGGACCCGAGTTAAAATTTGACTTCAGACGTTTACTAGCTCTGTGACCCTGGGCAAGTCATTTAACTCTGTTTGTCTCAGTTTCCTTATATGTAAATAAGTTAGAGAAGGAAATGGCAAACAACTCTAGTATCTGTGTGAAGAAAATCTCCAATAGGGTTATGAAGAATCAGACACAACTGAAATGCCTCAACAAAAAAAACAGGCTTATTATAAAAGAGATGTTTAAGGGTACTAGGAACTTTTACAAATTCTTCTTTGAATTTAAAATATTGGGCTTACTTACATAAAGATGTACTTTGGGTCACATGTCACCTTAGAATGGGTGAAGAGGGAATAGATAATGCCTCATGAGGGAAAATGTGGGCAGAAACTATGTGTGTACCAAAGTTGGTTGGGAATTTGCAAACCTAGGCAACCAGAAGTTAAGTGGAATCAACATTGAGTACAGATTTTGTGGAATACAGGTATATAATAACCCATTCCTGGGTTTGAGAGTAAGCTAAAACAGAATTGCATGACAGGGTTTCTATAGATTACATGGGCAACACTCAAATGGAAAAAATAAAACCAAACTCTCATGGCTCAGAGGCATATTTAGTTTAGTGAGAGGATAGTTTGACAAAACTCTGAGCTACTGACTGACTCTCTCTCTCTCTCTCTCTCTCTCTCTCTCTCTCTCTCTCTCTCTTATATATATATATATATATATATATATATATATATATATATATATATGCACACACACTTTGATTATGATATTTCTGTATTAATTTCATACTGATAACCCTAAGTATTCAAAACTGTTTACTTCAGGAGCAAATCTATTTATAATGTGAAATTCAAAAAAGAGGGGCCTGACCTGGGGAATTCCCTCAGGTGAACCATTCTCTGACTTTGAAAATGATGATCAAATGACTTTAAATATATCATGCCAAAATTATCTAGGTTATATATCTACATGTGTTCCATGATAACATTATAAAGTTTTAACAGAAACAGGGTTGGTAGAGAAATGTGTAAGCAGGAAGAGAAAGAATGTCTGATAAATCAGTAAGGATAACACATACCCATTGTGCACTGCAGCTCTTGGATCTTTACTACTTTTCACTTTTAACATCAGCAGAAAGAATAGAAAGAAAAAGATAGCCAAGGCAAAGTTGATCCGATAGACAGCGTTGTAACCAACCAGTACATCACAAATGTTATCACTCTGGCCATTATCATTCTTGATTCTAAATCCCCCTTCACAGAATCCAGGAATCTGGGGGAAAAAAAACAAACAAACCAATTCCAATGATATGTGTACCCCATTTTCAGAAAACACTATATGAAAATCTAGATTTACAAAGTAAATGAAGTGAGGGTGATGATGATTTAACAAAGGATTCACTATAGAATTCAAGTTATGAATAATATCTCATGGAGGCAGTTAGATGGCTCAATGGATTGAAAAGCAGGCCTATAGGCAGGAGGTCCTGGGTTCAAATCTGGCCTCAGACACTTCCTAGCTGTGTGACCCTGGGCAACCTACTTAATTCCCATTGCCTAGTCTTTACCACTTTTCTGACTTAGAAACAAAACACTATTGGTTCTAAGATGGAAGGTAAGGGTTTAGTGGAAAAAAGTTATGAACATCTCTTAGTACAATGAAATGATATTTATTTTTTTATAAAAGTTTGTTTTACCTATAACTTTCCAGGGATTTTAATATAAAGCAAAATATGTTTCTATGTTAAATGACAATGCCTGGATACAATTATAGCATAAAATGACAAAATCTAAAAAGAAAGCTTACAAATTAGCCCCTTAAGATAATAAAGTAGTCCTGTTATCTGCACTTTGAGCCTCTCATACTAAAAGATAAAAGTCTTCTGATTGGAGGTTACAGAGGTACCCCCTCTGTTTCTACTTCAGAATACAAATGATATGAATTTCTCTCTTTTTTACTACCATTATGTTACTCACCTAAAATCCTGTTACTAAATAGTTCAATAACTTTAACTTTCTAAATCAGATATGAAGTCTTTGTTTTTGGTAAATTAGATCATTTCAGTATGGTTCTCTCTCATCCTTACACCCCATACCTGTAAAGATAATTTTAGGGTTGTGACTTAAAATCTAGATTTAATTGGTCGCCAAGGGAAATCTCAAATAAAATACCCAAGTCAGTCTGGAAATTTATGGTAATTTAATTAATATAGAGGGAAGGAATTTAAGGAGAAGGAGGGAAGAGTATATAGGATTTCTCCTGCCTGGCCTGTGCCAGGGGGAAGTTTGAAATCCCTGCCTCTAGGTCTCTGAAGAAGATTAGAGGCTTCTAAGAGGATAAAGTTGGAAAGTAAAGGAGGAAAACTCAGCCAGAAACTCACCACCCAACTGGACAATAGCTTGTAGCCACGCCAAGATGCCGAAAGGCCCAGCACGCTACCACCAGCCAACTCTCTGCCGCCAGAAAGGTCCCGGAGAGAAGTGAGCCAAATATATAGACCTTTCACTCTTGTGTTTCCTCCTCTACATGCCCATATCTTTAGAGTTCTCATCTTCTTTGATTAGATTATATCTTTTAGAGTTATTTAACACTTCTTTGTTAAGTTTACTTTTTGTGATTAATTTAACCGTTATGGTTAACACTTTTTTGTATTAAGATCTTAAAATAGACTTAACTTAAAGTTCTAGCTTCACTATAAGGTAAGAATTAAGTACTTTCATTGTTCAATCAGGAGATTACAACTTTATCTTCCCCATAAGGTAAGATCTAAGTAGGGTAGAGTAATTTAAAGTTTCACAATCCCCCATGATTTTGTTAGACTAAGACTTCATTGTTAAAATCAGGAAATAGCTAAATCCAATCTTCACATACCTTCTAATATGGGAAGTACTAGCCTTGTTTGGAGAGAAAAATTTTATACACATAGTAAACTAGAGTGACTGTATGACTCTAGCTCTCATTTTGTTTTTCTCTTTGCTATCAGGTCAAGGTATGGATATGCTTACTATGACCATCTTTCTTTGTGAAAGGCAGCCCACATTCTATTCTTTGGAACTTTACTTAATCTCACAATCATGAATATGTAAACAATTAGACCCACATTAGTGAGCCCCAGGGTTCAAAGGGTCTACTGAAAGTATGAAATAATACCTTTGAGAGAAAAAGAAGATCAGGAAATTATGGGAGCAAAGAAAGGAAATGACTTATTTTATTCCTCCCACCCAAGATATTTCATATAATAACAATTTTCTATTTAATATTTTAGAAGGAAAAATACTCCTAACATTAATATTTTCTTATGGAATAGCAGGGTGAGAATTTGGAAGATGCTAAATTAGAACAATAATTAAAACTAGCCAGGTTGGGTAGTGTTAGATTTAAATTACTAACTCCAAGTTCTTATTTTCCATAGAGTTTATTAATAATCACTTGAAATAGAGAACACATATATACAGAGATTTAAGTCTAATCTAACTTAACCCTGACCATGTGGTTCCCTACATGGCTGTCTCCTTCTGTCAATGGTGCTCCACTGCTGCCTCCAAGGGAATAGAGAGAGCTTCCCATGTCTTGTACCACACCTTTATCCTCTCTCTTGACCAGGACCTGTAATCTTTTGTTCCATGTCATGTTCCTAGGGCTCTTCACCTGTGACCACTGTTTGGAGCTTTTATGTGACATCTAGGTGAAGTGGGGCACTTCACAAAATGAGTCCAGGCACCCAGAAGTTCAATTATTGGAACTGATATTTATTTATTAATCGATTGATCACTAAATGTGTCTACCCCCTGGGACAGACTTCCCTAGTGGAAACTGCCCTGATTTGAAGTTACAGTCTGTTTTTTATAGTGTTTCATACATGCAAAATGCAGTGTAAGCTTAATTAATAGAGTGACAGAGTGAATGATATATTAGCCTTATATAATTTCATTAAATGAGGGATATAGCCTTGAAGTTACTGAAGCAAGCTTTATTTTCCAGAAGCCAGATGTGTCATTAGCATTTGAATACAGGACATTCCATAGCATATCTTATCCTATGCTGGATTCATCTTTTCCCCATTAGGAAGGGAACATTTTCCCATGTACATTGGCCATATGTTGTCAACTGACTTTCCCATGAAAAAGTACATTCCTAACGTCCATAAGGAGAAACAGGATTTCTGAGTATGTTAACCTATGGATCAATGACTCAGTTTACTCTATTTCATAGGCATGCAAATGGGATGGGTCAGAAGAGAAGGAAGTTCATGACCCTGGGAGGAAGGGGTTCCCTTTACACAGTAGTAATAATTTCCCAAAGAGCAGTTATTTCAAAATGAAATGATAATAAATTAATACTTCCAAATACCTTTTTCAGCCATGTTTCCAAACTTTCCGTCAACATAATAAAAGAAATGGCTGTGCCCAAGAGGAGAATAATGGCATAGATAAAGCGAGTCAGGGTCGAATTCTTGCTAGGACAGCAACTGTACACCAAACATGATGCACTGCCACACAAGCATGGAATCTGCAAGGGAAACAAGAGAAAACAAAATGTTTTCCTTATACATTGAGAGATACATATGGGAATCACATAAGTGAAAGTTCTTTAGGTTATATATAAAACCCACATTTCATTAGGTTTTTGTATAAACATTACATTTTGGAGCCAATGATATATATTTGGAATTACCAATGATATAACCTAGAGAATAATGCAAATCTGTGTAATAATAGGGTTATAAAGTACTCAGAATGTCACACATGTATTTTTTTTCCTTAGTAAAAAGAAGTTGTCTTCATCTAGAGGACAGGGTAGTATTAAGTCAAAAGAGCCCTGGAACTCTGGAGCCACAAAGCCTCAGTTCAAACACTGGCCCTCCCATTTACTAGCTGTGTGATGATGGGTCATAGTTTCCTTGTAAAAAAGTAGAGATAATAATATGAAGATAGCACTTTGTAAAATATAAAGTACCAAGAAAATGAGAGCTATTATCATCATCTCACTATGGGATAAATATAGTATATTTTGTAACAAAGAAATGCCATTATTTTATTAAAAAATTTTTAAAAGCTTTGTTTTTTTTAATGGGCGTCCTGGTTACCCAGGGCTGCCAGCATAATGTCTGACATAGAACAGCAGTTTTCTGGGAAGGGTTTAAAGAATGACAGCCTAGATTCATCCAATGGCCACCAGGGCTTCGCAGGGTCTTACTAGTCAGCTCAAGACTGACAATAGGAGTTCCAGAAAGATGATACAACATGAGTAACATATATGATTATCTCAAAAATATAGTCTGAACTGTTTGAAGGCATGAACTTGTCAATCTACATTCCAAGGACATATTCATTAAATGACTACTTAGACAGAGCTGCTTAGGTTCTCCTATGTTCACAGGATATGATAAGAAGCTGTATAACCTTCATGGCCTATAAATGATACCTGCTTTTAGATATAAGCTATAGCCACAACTCAACCAAAACTCAAGTCAATGAACCAGAATTGGTATCTATAACTGGCAGAGTTAAAAAAGGTAAGGGGCCACAACTGGAATTAAGGTAGACTGAGGCACAAGGTTCTGAGCACATTCTATTAATAAAGCACAAATTTGCCAATAAATAGGGTCACAACCTCCTCATCAATACTGAAGACTTCAAGGTGGGGCTTAGAGATCATTTTCATGGACAAAAGGAAGAGTATTCATAGTAAAAGGTAGCATCATAGATGGAGAAAACAATATGGGCTGAAGACCCATTAAACCTTGGGTATTCAGGGCTAGCAACCATCCCTCCTTTAATCTTGTTGCTGACTGATTGTGTCTACCTGTAAGGTTAGTTAGTGGTACATGGATAACAAGCCAGTCTTCCTTAAAGAACTAGTGGGACAGAGATAATAGATTTCCTTGACATTAGAATAGAACATCGATTTCACAGAAAAACCCCTAAACTTAAGTGATAATGAATAATTTATAGAAAAGTTGAACTTCTAAACTTAACTCAAAGACAATAAAATGTGACTTAGTTGTAAAAATTGATTGATATTATGTTTGAAAATTAAGGTGAGGGACAGCTAAGTGGCATAGTGGATAGAGTACCTGGCCTGGAGTATGGAGGATGTGGGTTCAAATCTGGCCTCAGACATTTCTTAGATATGTGACCCTGGTCAAGTCACTTAACCCCCATTGCCTAGCCATTGCCTTTCTGTCTTAGAGCAATTGTTACTAAAGACAGAAAGTGGAAAAGAATGTAAACTCAAAGACAAAGTTCCAAGAATGATCAATTAATTAGTTATGCTAGCAGTACCAATACACTGGGTCAATGCCTTCTCTCAATGACCAAAGATCATGAGAGAGGGGCTTGCTAAACTTCATAGAGTTCTGGGAAGCATAAGAAAACAAAGAACGGAGTATCACAAATAGAAATTAGTATGATCGGTTACAAAGTCTGAAGGATCACAGGTGGAGGGACATTTGGGGCTAATAACAGCCACTCCTTCCATCCTGTTGTCAGAAAAGTTTGTTTGATAGAGTCCATCTTCTTGTTAATTGAACAGAGATACCAGACTTCTTGGCCCTCATCAGCATTCTTGTAAGGCTTGTTAGTAGGATAACAGAATCTTTCTTAATTGTACATAGGTACATAAAGCAGTATAATTACAATGAATTTCTTTGAATTACAGTGACTTATAGAACAACTGAATTTTAAACTAATCCAGAGAGAGAGAAAACTGAACTTCTGGGGGACAGCTAGGTGGTTCAGTGGACTGAAGAGTCAGGCCTAGAGATGGGAGGTCCTAGGTTCAAATCTGACCTCTGACACTTCCCAGCTGTGTGACCCTGGGCAAGTCAACTTAACCCCCATTGCCTAGCCCCTACCACTCTTCTGCCTTGGAGCCAACACACAGTATTGACTCCAGGATGGGAGGTAAGGGTTTAAAAAAAGAAAAGAAAATTGAACTTCTGGAATCATGAACTTCTGAACTTAACTCAGGTTTAGGCAGCTATAGAACAGAATCAACTACAGAATTGCCTCAAATATAAGTACAGAATCAATGACAAAATAGTTATTTTGAATTTTCAAGTGTTAACATAGAATACAGTCAATTACAGAACGGACTCAAATATAATATAGAATCAATTACAAATGAGTGGAGTAAGCGACTACCTACTCAAATTAAAAATCTGGAGTCAGAAAGAGTAGAAGGAACAAAATTTATTACTTTTTCATGAAAAAGAACAAGTCTAAATGTGGAAAGTAAGTAAGCAGCACAGATGCAGAAGCAAACATTATATAGATCCCTAATGTGAGACACTCCCTTCCCTCCCCTACCTACCCAACTTCCATGGTCTGTTGGTCAGGTCTTAAAATCTAGGCATAAATTCTACCCCAAGACATATAGAATAACCTAGAATATAGAATAGATCATGAGTTTATCACGAGCCCGTATTTGTGAGGGGTAAGGTTATAGGGAGGTATTCATGTTCTCAGAAGTGACTTCAAAAGTATGAGTTAATGAGGATGAGGTATGGGCCTGTCTTCATGATCAATGGATCATCCTGTTTACATGAGATATGGGAGAGCCTTTATTCATGGCTGATGGACCATTCAGTTTACATGAGATATAGGATTTCATGACATATGAAATATCCAGTTTCTTGGGCAATAATAGGATGCCCTTATGGTGATTTATGGAGCATCCCATCTTCCCAATTCACTGAGCATGTCATCCAAATTTATTGAGCAATAATGGGACATCCTTGAGGCCTATTCTGCAAGCATAAGTAGAATTTCCATATATTCTTTCTATTCCTTATAAGGGGAACAGTATATCTATCTTGAGAAGAACACTCTATTCCCCTTTTTGTTTCTCACACAAAGTAGAATTAATTTGAATTTCTAAGTGTTAACAGAGAATAGAATCAATTATAAAACGGAATAAATTTGATTTTCTCACATGCCCTAAACAAAGTTTGGAAATTATTTCTTTGCTTCTTTCTCCCCACTGAAATTCGAGGAGAATTCTCAATAAAGCCTATTTTCTTTCATTATGTGCCTAAGAATTTGTAACTGTTTAACTGTAAACCAAAGGTTTCAACCCTTCACTACAGCATACATAACTTGAATTATCCCCAAACAAATCCCTAGGTTCCATGGATAAAGGAATTTTTTTCCTAAAAAAAAACAAAAACTTTTGACCATAGCAACCCATGTAGTTATTTATAAAATGTCATATTAGAAAGCATTCTTCATTCTGGCCCCTACTCCATTATCAAGAAGTAGCTGAAGAGATCAGAACTGCCAAATCCTGAGATGACAAATATGGTCAAAGCTGATCCTGGTGGCAATGGTCAACAGACAGTTAAAGCAAGATATAATTGCCAAGGCAATTCATGGCCATATTAGGAATCCACAGGATTAATAACTGAAACCTTCAATAAAATAAATTATTTGGGATTTAGGGGCCAAATTCAGGAGGCAGGAAATTAATTTGGCTTTTTCAAAAAAGCACACTCCCAAGCTCCCCAAATCAACAAAGCAAGCAGATTCATTATCTATATACTATACAACCTTCAGAGCAGGAAAAGGACACTATAGATAAGATAGGTTTAGAGGAAGCTCAGGGAAGCCCATACAACATCATACTTTACAGTAAAGTCTATCTTTTGTACCACATTTCTAGGGTCATAAGAATTATCTCTGTGGAAATAGAACTTGTAATTTGGAATGAACCATTGTGATGCTTATCAGCTGTTAATGAGATAAAGGGTTGAATTGCAAATAAAAGCTGAAGCTGAAAGCCCCAAGATCCAAGAGGCTTCAAGGCTTGTTCCACAATCCATCTCGTCTGTGTTTTTCTGTGCTTTTCCTTTCTCTTCAATTTTTTGTGTCTACAGTTTCCCTTGAAGGCTAAAAACCTAGGTGCTTATACGTTGTGTGGGCCGCAACAGTAGCCAACAACCTAAATTATCTAACTGTAGTCCTGGCTGCAGAAAATATAAATCCTAGCATTCTGATGATTAATGCAATGGCACCAATTAATTTATTCCATATGCAATCTCACATTTAATAGAATAGTTTTGAAGTCAAGATATTACAGCACAGAGGCACACAGACCCCAGAATTGTAGGCAGAAGCAGTTTATTTGATAATGCAGGGTTAGCCAGAGTAGTCTCCCAAAAGCTAAGCCCTGAGTTATAGCAGTTGGTTTATATAGTGTATGCATATGTGCTGGTGCAATGGATAAAGGGAGTAGGAGCAAGGACTGAAAGTAGCAGCTGGAAACAACATGGTGATAAACAACCAGACATACTCAAGACCAGGGCACAGACAGAAGGGAGGGGGTGAGTAGAGATATGCATTGTGAGTCAGAATGCAACTGGTGTGTGGTAAAAGTGAACTGTTAAGGGATGGAAGGGGGCTCAGCTCTGAAGTTTCTTCTACAAAGAGATCTGGGGTCTTTTAAAGGTTTTCTAACATTACTTTGGGTTAATATAAGGAATACAATATCAATCTAGATCTCAATTTCCTCCTAGTAAATGAAGCCATCAGATTAAACAGTTTTGGAGGTTCTCTTCATCTCTGAAATTCCACAATTCTTTGTCATTTACTTATTCTGCACAACTCTTACAATAACTTTCTACATTGTGATATAGGTCTCTGATAAGTAATGAACCTCTATCTGATTCATATATCCCTAGAGTATAATTTGATATTTTGATGCATTCCCATAAAAGAATAGCCTATAATTTGAGGCTATAATTTGAGCCTCTAATTTTATTCTAATGACAACCAAAGGGGAATGATTACCCCTCTAAGTTGGCACAACTGCCTCCCCTTACAATTGAATATGTGGTTGCCTTCAGTAAACAAATGCTGAAAACATATACAAGGCCCTAGAAACTGATCTATAAATCATGACTTTCTGTCTTTGAGTTTTTCCAGATGGTCTAGTTTTTAAAAAACAGGAATAATAGTAGTCTATATTTGCATAGCACTTTAATGTTTGCAAAGCACTTTATAAATCTCCCAAATACAGAGCCATTATTTGGTGAAAACAAATTCGGGGTCACATTAAATGAAATTTTTTTGGTACCATAATTTTTACAGTAACTAAAACAAATAAACTACCTGACTTGGCATTCTAAGGCAAAACCTGCTTTACATTCAATAAAGTTTTAATTGACAAATGAAATTATTTAACTGACTAGATCTTCAAATATGTCATTTTAAGCTAATATTAGTTCTTTTGACTGATCCTGTTACAGTAGCTAACATAGGATTTACATTTAGAATAAAAGAATCATAGAATTTCAGAACTGGACAAAACCTTAAAGATAACCTAATCTACCATCTAATCTACCTAAAGCAAGGAAGGCAATTATCCAAAGCCATACCACAAATTAGTGGGGTTGAATAAGGACAAGCACAGAAGTCTCCTGACTATCAATCCAAAGTTCTTTGCAAAATACTAAGTGTCCTTCAAATTAGAGGCTCAAAACCAAAGCGTTATATTCTACAGTACCATATGCAGGTTATCTGAAATCCTAAATCTTAATGAGGCATGAAGTGATAAAGCAAGGGTGACAGCTAACTGACTCAATGGATAGAAAGCCAAGCCTGCAGATGGGAGGTCTTGGGTTTAAATCTGGGCATAGACACTTTCTAGCTGTGTGATGCTGGGCCAAGTCACTTAACTTTAATTGCCTAATCCAGTGATGGGCAACCATTTGAGCTTAGTGTGTCAAAATTCGCCAAAAAACTGAGCATAACTCAGGTGGTATGTCACTGAGGAAAAAACCCATAATTTCATGATATTTATAGTTTATATAACAAAAATGTATAATTGCAATATATAACTGTATTTAATAAACCAAGAACTAATTATTTAACTTACCTACTTAGTGACTTCTTTGTTCTTCTGTCAGTCAGTTTCTTTTGTTGGTCTTGATATAATTTAACTTGTGTGTTGTGCCCTGAACTAAGATAAGTGAGGGGAAGGGGGAATTCTTTAACTAATCTACCTATTAGTGATTTTTTGTTGCTGAATTTCATTGACTAAATCTTCAATTGAAGGTTGGTATTTTCTACACTTCAAGTACTACTAACTTCATCTGTCAATCTGTTTCTTTTGTTGGTTTTGCCCAGCAGCACCCAAAGGGAGCCCCAGGCTGCCCTACCCCCATAGCCAACACATGGAGCAGCCCTCCCCCCCACCCCCATGGTGTGGTGTGGTGCAGCAACTCCTGGGCCCCAGGTGCACTGAGCCTGCATGCAGCCCTGTGTCATCGAAAATGGCTATGGGTGTGATAGTGCTGACACGTGTGTCATAGGTTTGCCATCTAGTCTAGTCCTTACCATTCCTTCTGCCTTAGAACTGATACTTAGTATTGATCCTAAGACATTATTAGGTAAGGGTTTAAATAAGGGTGATATTATCACTCAGACTGCTAGGCAATGAAAGTAGCTGAAAGCAAACCAGTCACTCAGCTGTGATTTTTAAGATCTCAAACCATCAGCTAGGGATAGAAATGCTTTGGAGAAAACTAGAAAAACAGGAATAATTTCCAAATAGTCCAAGATTTACCCTTAATGTGTTAACTTTTATGAGAAATGTCATAAAAAATAAGGACAGCCAATCTGATTTTAATCTCCCAATTAAAGCATCTTCTTCCTTTGAACCCCAATAAAAAAAGTTTTGTTGTTTGTTTATATGACTTTTTATGACTCTGGGGTTTTCTTGGCAAAGATACTGGAATGATTGGCTATTTCCTTCTCCAGTTCAATTGATAGATGTGGAACTGAGGCCCTGTTGGCCTAATAACCCTGTTGGTTAATTGATTTGATCAGGATCACAAAGCTATTAAAGTATCTGAGGTCAGATTTGAACTAAATAAGACCAGTTTTCCAAATTCCGGGCTCAATGCACTATCCACTGTACCACCCTAACTAAAGGTATTATTAAATATAGCATCTGAATAATTTGCCTTTTGCATTTGGAATAAATAAAATGAAGTTAGAAGAGCGAGCTTTAAGTAAGGTCATTTCATCCAACAACCTTTTTGCTTTATAGAGAATAGGACCAGGAAAGAGGGAGTGACTTACTAAAAATCAGCAAATTAGTGGCAAATTCACTTTTTCTGATTCCTAAGCAAAGATCTATACCCATACCCTGCTGTTACCCATACATATAGTCTGTACATATCTCCTACCTCTGCTTTTGATTGGCTGTTCCTCTGGTTATGTCTCCCAATCCCTTCTCACCTCTATATCTTTCAGAATTCAGTTTCCCTCACCATTAAGTTTAAACACCACTTTCTACCAGAGATCCATCCCTTTCCTGACACCCCAGATACCCTTAAATCACTTTGCATCTATTTGGTATTTCTCTGCTCTTAGCTAGACTGTAAACTCCTTGAATGCTGGGGCTGTTTTCACTTTTACCTTCCAACATACCCTCCTAGCCTTAAAGAGTAAGTGCTTTGATAGTGTTTGTTGACTTATTAAATTACAATGTTATTGCCTTCTTCAGCAATTTTAGAAAGAGAAAAAGGATGAAGAGATTTGAGCTGAGGGTAGAATTAATAGCCAAAATGACTGCAGGATTGGGAAATAGAAAAAGATTCACCATAGGATAACATTAACCATCACACATACACATTCACCATTGGATAACATTAATCATCACACACAGACACAGACACAGACACAGACACAGACACAGACACAGACACACACACACACACACACACACACACACACACACACACACACACACACACCCCCCAAGCCAACCAAAGTCAACTCAGATCAATTCAATAAACTTTATCTTCTAGGTATAAAGTTCTATGCTAGATGCTGTTGGGAATGCAAAAATAGAAAACCATATTGTTTTAGAAAAACACACCCAAGTCTGTGGCAGGGGTCTCACCCCAAGAATGGGAGGCTCAGAACTCTGTTCAATCCAGAAGTACGAAAGAATTTTATTTTAAAAAGAGGTTTAATGTGGTGAAATTGCCGAATAGCTTTTGGAATAGCATTAAGGTCAATGGCTTAAGGTCCCAAGGCTGATGGAGTAGTCCCAAGTGTGGATCAGAGTTTGCATACTTATTGAAGGTCTGGGGGGTTGTCCCTTCTTATTCCTGGGATATCTCTATCTTTTCCCAGAATAGCTCACCCCTGGGTGTCATAGGGCATTACAAGTTGAAATCCAGGTAGAGGTATGTTTGGGGTCTAACATGTCATAGGCAAATTTAGGAATACCAAAAAGGGAATGGGGAGCATGTACAACTTGGGGGGGGGGGGAGTTTCCCTGGATGGCAAGAGTCTTTAGTGTGTATGTCATATGTTCCTTCTATTGTCCCGCCTGCCATCATTTGTAAGCCTAGGAGATGTCTTGCTATCCTTCTGGAATGCCCTCATCAAAGAGAATATAAGGAAGATACAATATAGTAGACGGCCACTATAGATGATTTATAGTGCTTAACAGTTCAGAACTAAGGTAAAAACAGAATATAAGGGGTTAATATATCCAAAACCACAAAGCTGGTGAACAGAATAGTACAAAACCAATAGGAGTGATTAATAATACAGAATAGCTAACTGATTAATAATAGATTTTGCAATTTATGAATAATTAGTGCTAACTGGTGAGAAATGCAAGGTTTCAGAACACAAGAGGGTCTTGCTTCTATCACTACCCATCACTGCTCACTTTCATCAATATCTTTGACAAAGCATTAAAATTTGCAGAATGCCCTCCACACAAAAATCCAATAAAGTTAAGAATTATTTACCTTTATTTTACACATAAGAAAACTGGCCCAGAGAGGGAAAATCAACAATGATAAGTCTATAATCACTAATATTTATATAATGCTTACTTTTGGCAGATACTTGTGCTAAGAGTTTTACAATCATTATCTCACTTGATCCACAAAATAACCTAAAGAAATTGGTACTAATATTATCCCCATTTTACAGATAAGGAAAATAAGCCAACTTGCACAGGGTCACATACATAGTAAATTGTCCGAGACCAGATTTGAACTCAGGTGTTTCCAACTCCAGGCCAGCGCTCTATCCACCGCACCACCTACCTACCCCAAATGTTGCCAAGTACCTTGGAAATATACAGCTGATAAATACTTTGGGCACTCTAGGGCAAGATCCAGAGGTTGTTTTTACGGCTCCTTGCACTACTTAGATCTGTGACCAAAGGCAAGTCACTTAACACAAAGTTCTTAATTTTTAAAATGGTGACATTTATTATACCTAAATTATTATAAGAAACGCACTAAATAAATGTGAATTATTCTCATCTTTCCTAACTCATTCCTGTTTATCTCTATACATTTTTTCTCTTCCTGAAAAAAAGAACAATTTAACGAAGATCAATTGGCAAATAAATGTCAGATGAGATCCAATGAAATAAAATTTGTGAAGTGCTTTCCCACAGTGCTTTGGCACATAGTAGGCGCTTAATAAATGCTTGTTTTCTTCCCCTCCGCCTCCAGAAATGTCAGATGCAAAGCGAAGTGCTCTCTTCTCCGGCCCCAGTCATCTCCTCCCTAGGCTGCCAGGCGCTCTCCGCTCCGCCTCGCCCCGGCCCCTTTCCCCTCCTATGCCCCCGAGGTCCGAGGCGGGCCGAAGTAGGTGGGGCGAGGAGAGGGGTAAATAAACAAAAGGACTCGGCGTCCGGCCGCCGTCCGGTGAGCAAACCTCTAGCACACTCGGAATCCAGAAAAGGCCGCCTCCTTCGGGCGGCGGCCCCCTGACTCGGGCTCAGTCCCGGGACCCGACCCTGAGGTTCGCGGCCCGGGTCTGCAGATTGTCTGTCTGCCCGCCCTCTCTCCTTTCAGCCGCCGAACCAAGCCAGGCCGGCCCCCGCACTCACCCAGCTGGCCACGGAGAAGGCGCCCAGCACGGCTCCCATGGCGGCGGCCGGGCCAGAACGCGTCGGCTATCTGACTCCGACTACGCTCCCTCCGCGGCCGTCTCCTCTTCTTCTTGGTTGTCCTCAGAGCCCGTGGGCGACGGTTCCCAGGGACAGAAACCGCGATCCGCCCCTCTTCCGACGAGCATCGTACGTCACTGCGTCGTCCCGCCTACCCCCGCCCCCTCCCAATTGCCAAAACCGGGGGACCGTCCATTGGTTGAAGTAGGAGGCGGGGCTAAAGGGGCGGCTAGGGGATTGAGCCGTTCGGGAAAGGAGCCGTCTAGTGGAGGAATCTCTGGGGGGCGGAGCCCTGTGGGGGAGGAGTCGTTGGGTAACGGAGCTGTCAGGTTGCTGTGAGCGCGAGTTCGAGCACCGTGGCCTCTGCTCGGGGCCCCTAGAAGGGCCGCTTAACCTAAGGAACTTAATGGCGGATGGTGATTTGCCCTCGGAGGAGCCCCCACACTTTTTTCTTGGCCCTCTTTAGCTCCTCTCAGTCTGGGTGTTAACGCAGGACCGTGCAAGGGTAGCGTTTTATATCGACAAGCTGGACAGCGCCCACCCCCCAATATGAACTCCTCCCCCCACCCGCAAGACCCGAGAGTTAGACGTAAGATACCCAAATTAAGCGCTGTCTGTCGACATAATGCAGGCTGAGCAAAGCCTAGTTCATCCGCCTTTGTGGGCTTTGCTGGAAACTGGAGGAATTCACCGTGATTCAATCAGCGTTTTTAAAGGGCTGGAGTTGAGGAAAGAACTTTAAAGAGCTTTGATTCTGGCACCTCAATCTCTGAATTGAAATAGCTCTTCCAAGACTTAGTCTTGCAGATGTGTGGTTATCTGCAAGTAACATATTGCTATGGTTCAGTTCTTCCCCACCTCCCACCCAAAAACGATTGTAGACTACACCCTCTATTCTTCATAGTCAAAGGAAAGGGCCTCAGAAATCTAGTTCCAAATCCCTTGTTTTACAGCAAGAAAAATTGAAGCAGAAAGATTGTTAAAACTGGGAGTGATAAAGTTGAAATCTGAACCCAAATCCTTTAACTACAAATTCAAGGCTCTTTCTATTTCATGCTCCCAAGCTCTCTGAGAAGGTACAGTCTAGTACCAGAGTAGAGATACATAAAATGAGTACAAATAGTGAGTCCCCTGAAATCGCAGGTTTTCAAATTCACACTATTCATATGCATAATTATATAAAATATGATTATTTGGTCCAGTCTAATGGAAATATGAAGTATAATTTAGAATTTGAAGAATGTGACCACTTCAGTGGATTTATTGTTTGAAAGAATTTATTGCTAACTAGATCAACATAGGAAGGCCAAAGAGATAAGTAAGGTCTGATGAAGGCATAAGAAAAGACATTTATGGAAGATAAGACATTTGAGGCTGGTTTCATAAAATAGGTCATTGTTCCTCCTTTGTATTCTTTTCTTTTTTTTTTTAAACCTTTACCTTCTGTCTTAGAATAGCACCTACTTCATATGTTAAGTAACTTGCCCAGGGTCACATACATAGTGAGTATCTGAGACTGCATTTGAACTCAGGTCTTTCTGACTATGACCCAACTCTCTGTCTACTAAGTCACTGAGTTAAAAGGAAGCATGTGAAGACTTCCCCCAGACAAAAGAGCTGATAAGAACAATTTATTCCAAGGGTTAGGAAGTGGGCTGAAGTGGAGTGCTTAAAGTTTGGTCAGACCTGGAAGAATCCATGGTCATCTATTTTGCATCCTGGGGCCATCAACAGTGTCCTGATTTTTGTTTTACCACTGGAGAGTGAGACTTGAGATTTTGTGCCATTCTGCCTCACTTAAATCCAATTTATTGGCAAGTCAAGATATCCTGTGATGCCACTGGTCCTCTTCCAAACTAAGGAGGGTTAGGGTTAGATTACATGTAAAATGCTATGCAAATCTAAATGCTACAAAATTGCTAGCCATTGCTTCTTTTGATTCCCACAACTTTTGAGGAAAAGTCCCAGTGTTATTCTTCCTCCACTCAGATTTTTTACCTCCCTAAGTTTCAAGTCCCAAATAAAATCCTAACTTCTATAGGAAGCCTTCCTCAAGGCCTAATTCTATTGCTTAAATATTTCCTATTTATCCAGCATATCACTTGCTTCAGGGTAAGGACTATTTTTTTTTTTTGTATCCCCAGTGCTTGGTACATAGTAGGTGCTAAAAATGTTTCGTTGATTGAGTCAAAGAAAGTTTAAATGATTTGCTATGGGTCACACATTTGACAAGTATCTGAAGCAGGATTCAAACACTAGTTTTTCTTACCAAATTCAGGGCCAAATTCAGTGTAACTCAGTTTCCCTAGTAGGCCTGTCTTCTCAGCTATAAACTAAGAATCCTGCACTAGTTGATTTCTAAAGCTTCAAAATGTACAGATGGCATGAACAAAGGTCAAGATTTTCACTCTCCTCCTCACCACCTTCCCGTCCATAGCTATGAAGGTGGTAAACAGAGGCAGCCCAGATGAAAAATTTTAAATGGGTTATTACTGTCAGTAGTTTTTAAATTAATAACATTAATAAGCAATATAAATATCAGTGTTATTTTATAATTAAGATAACAAATAAATATAGCAACCATATCAATGTTATTTATTAATAATTAATATATTAGACAACAGTAATGATATTATGAACTTCATATTATTTAATGAATGTTATGAAGTTAATGCTATGAATAATTATTGATATTTTATTATTTATTATCTCCAAAGCTGCTCTCCTTTTTCATTTTCATTTCTCTGTCCCAGCTTCTTTTTTATCCCTTCCTTGGATCAACCACGGTCTGGAAGCCTGTGCCAGGTTTCTCCTCAATCTAATGCGCCTTAGTTCCACCCACCCAAAGGTGCAAGTACTGCGCAGAGGAAGGGGGCGGACTCTGCTGGCTATGTCTCTTCTCGGCCACCGTAACGCGAGCGCCTCAGGGCCAGAGGGAGCCCCCCCACCCCCGTTGCCCGGACAACCGACTCCACCGCCGCCGGTGTCACCCTGCGGGCGGCTCCCTGGCCCCGGAGTGGCGCTGCTGGCCTGAGGCGGAGGAGGCCCAGAACCAGTTCGGAGGGTGCGAAGCGCTGGTCTCTGAGTGGGTTCAAGGCTCTGCCCAGAGGGACGATCCCCGCCCCTTGCTGATCTGGGTGCAGCAGAACTCAGGAGGTCCGCCTGTTTGGCGGAGGGGTTTGGGGTCAGCAGAGCGGCATCTCAACATCTTCTGTGGGTAAGTGGAAGGTTCTTGGAGAGTCCGGCTGGGGGAGGAGGGTGGGCAAGGGAGTCAGGCAGGGGAATCGGTGACGCTCTATAGTAGTTAGCACCGTTGGCAAAGAAAATCCAATTGAAACCAAGACGTGGGGTGTGTATGGGTGGTGGGGGTGTAATCTGGGATGATTCCCCAAGGCGTGCCGTTTGACTTCTTCACCACAGCCTTCATTCCTGGAAATCCCTCCCAAGAAAGCTCTTGAAAGGTCTTAGGGATTCTAGTGGTAGAAGGGACCTTGGGTCAATCATTCAGCATTTATTAAGCACCTACTAGGTGTCGCACTCACTGGAAACCAAGCGCTGGTTTTCAAAGATCAGCCCTCTCTCACTGTCTGTTTAACGGCGGGGAAACTGAAGCCTGGAGAGGGGAAGGCACTTTAGAGATTGAGCGACAGATGGGAGTTTGTGGCAGACCTGGGGATTTATCGGGGGAAGGGCCGTTAGAAGTCTGTCCGGCAACATTTGTTGGTTTTGGAATTTCTATCCTTTATTTTATTTTAAATATATGTGAGTGTGTGTTTACACATATATTTGTTTAAGCTACTATCATTAGCAAATTCCAATTTTATAGGGCCCTGAGGCTAAGCACTTTCCTCACAGTAGCCTTGTGAATTAAGGAGTACAAGGATATTCTACTTGTTATATTAGGAAACATCCAGGTTCTCAAGAGGGAATGTGAGGAATTACTGGTACTTGGGAAAATCCAAGGTTGGTTTCCAGCCTAACTCCTAAAGACTTCTGATTCCACTCTTCTTGCTGTAACCCAGCAATATCATAGATTTATATCACCAAAATATCATTTTGTCCAGTATACAAACTAAAGTAGAAAAGCATGTTAATATATTTTTATAATATGAGTAAAATAATTTCCTGGTTTGCTGTTAGTTAACTTTTTCATGGTGAGATTAAGCAAAATGCTTCATTTATTCCTTGAATGTTCCAGTAAATGGAAGGTTTATTCAGGAAATGCTTTCATTTTTCAGATTGAGGATTTTGAATGTTCAGAGTATAATTCTGCCAGTGCCATCGATTCAGATACCACTCCTTGGTTCATCCCCAATGTAGCCTTGCCCAAATGACTGATTTTTCTTACTGGAAGGGGTGGGGGGGGTTCAATAATTGAGAAAGAGACTTTCCTTGTAAAATAACCAAACAAAATTTCGACAGTTCAAAATAAAATGATAAGCAGCCAAACAAACTTTTGCAAATTGTTAAAGAGATATTAGCACTTAATTGAAGTCTTTTCCCAGATGTAATTAGGAAAATTAAACATTTTTGGAAAAGAATTTTGGAGAGAAACCCAGGCAAATATGAAGCATTTTCTATGGAAATAAATTCCCCTTTCGTTGCATATGAACTGTCACTAGTAATAATAATAGAATGGCATTTTTTGCATTTTTTTTAAACCCTTACCTTCCATCTTGAAGTCAATACTGTGTTGGCTCCAAGGCAGAAGAATGGTAAGGGCTAGGCAATGGGGGACAAGGGACTTGCCCAGGATCACACAGCTGGGAAGTGTCTGACACCAGATTTGAACCTAGGACCTCCTGTCTCTAGGCCTAGCTCTCAATCCACTGAGCTACCCAGTCCCCTATTTCTTAGATTTTTAAGTTATGAGATCACTAGAAGTATCCCTTAATATGAATGGGAAAGTAATGGCAATTTGGTAGAGTGGATTTACCCAGATCTTTGGATATAGAAGACCCATGGTGGGCTGGAAAGAGCCCCAGGCTTGGAGTCAGGGATCTGGCTTGAGTTTCAGTTTTAGTAGCAATAGCATTTTGTGGCAAGTCACTTTCCTTCTCGCAGCTGCAGTGTTCTCATCTGTAAAATGGAGATAAATACTTTTCTTCCCTACTTCAGAGGGTGGCTGTGAACAAGCATTTTGTAAACTCTAAAGTAATCATAGAAATGCAAACTGTTATGTGATTTTTACTTTTTTAATATTTCTTAAATATTTTGTCTTTCCTGGTGCCCAGCAGTGTTCTTAAGTGTTTGAGAAATGTTTACTGAATTGGTTGGAATTAATAAAATCTTTTGGTGAACCAGCAATTAATTATAGCTCAGAATGGTCTGGATTTGTATGCTTTTTAATTATTGTATCTACTTTTTTATACTTTGAAAGGAACTTGAAAGGCCATCATATTGAACTCCCTCATTTTACAGATGAGGAAACTTAAGTCTCAGGGAGGTTGTCCTAGGTTACACAGGTAACAAACATTATATGGGGATATGAATTGAATACAGGTTCTTTCCCAGAGACAATGTTCTTTTATATCACTGTGATAAATTGATTTTTCCCTGTAGCTAAGTACTACATATATAAGTACTTTCTTAAAAATGACTTTTGGTGGCTGTGTTTCTTTGACACTGGCAGCTGAACCCTGTATTATTCTACTACTGATTGCATTTCATTATCTGAAAAAATATTTTAAAAGACAAGTGTATCTGTAAAAAACATCTGTTTCCAAGAAGAGTAAAAAGACTTGGGGTATATAGCTAATTTTGCTATAAGTAATCTTGGAAGGCTCAGTATTTTATTTTATTTTTATTATTTTTAATTTTATTTAGAATTTTTTTCCCATGGTTAAATGATTCATGATCCTCCCCCTCCCTTCTCCTCCTCCCTCCCAAAGCCAACAAGCAGTTCCATTGGGTTATACATGTGTCATTGTTCAAAACCTATTTCCATGTTATTCATATTTTTCTGTAGAGCAGTTCTTTAACATCAAAACCCTATATCACTTCACACCTAGCAAATTGATTAACATGACAGCAAAGGAAAGTAATGAATGCTGGAGGGGATGTGGCAAAGTCGGGACATTAATGTACTGCTGGTGGAGTTGTGAATTGATCCAACCATTCTGGAGGGCAATTTGGAACTATGCCCAAAGGGCACTTAAAAATTGCCTGACCCTATCTCAAATTCATCTCTCTTCTGTTCCTTTTAAATAAAGTATTCCTTCCAAAGCCATAATCTAGCCAGGAATACTCTCGTGCCAAGGACAGTGATAGCTATTGAAATTGAAAAGAGAGGGAGAGACACTGTGCCTCAAGGCCTGCCAATTCCCCCTTTGGATCTGTCTAAAAGTAATAGGAAAGCATTTCCTTACATTGTCTGAAGTTGCCCTTTTGCAGCCTCTACCCATTGTTCCTTAGTTCTTTCCCTTTGGGACAAGTAGAATGAGACAGTTGTTATATCTCCTAAGTTCTTTTCTCCAGTTGAAACATCCTTATTTCTTCAACTGCTCATTTGGCACCATGTCAAAGCCTAACACCAATCCTGCTTACTCTCCTCTAGATAGTTGTTTTTTTTTTAATCAATTTCCCTCCTAATATCTGGCACCTACCCAGCTGTATGACTCAGAGGAAATCACTTAACCCCAAATGCCTAGTCTTTACCACTCTTTTGCCTTAGAATTGAAATAGAGAAGGTAAGCTGAAGAAACTGTTGAACTAACTGGATGTACTCTGGCTTAGATGTATTTACAAAGGGTACCTCTGCCATAAAGCTCTTGGGAGAATTTACTGTAGGCCAGTTAGTCAAATTGCTCTCAGACCTAGTTTTTTCCAAAAATTGCCTTTGTTCATAGGGGCTGAACAGTTCTGATAGCAGAAATTCTACATCCTCGAAGTCTGGATCAAAGATCCTAAATGGCCATTTAAGCTCCTTGTGGGATTTAAAAGGATTGTCCACAAATTTTGGGAAACAGGACTTTATGGACTCCACTTCCTGTGTGGAGAATTGTCTATGGGCTTTTGAATGAATCACACTAGCATTAGTTGGCTTGGTGACTTCCTTCAGTGGACAGATTTTCTCAGGGGCACTAGCAGCCTGTTTTTCATTTTCACTGCCACCTTTAGTTTCCTGAGGTGCATTCTCGGATTGCCCATTGGCCTTGCCCATAACTAGATCTAGAGCTTTTTCCTTGATCAGTTGTTCAAATAAAGCCTTAATCATGCCCTCTAAGTTGGTATCAGCAGCCATAACCTTCTCTGCCTTCAGGGGTTTCATGAATCTAAATAGTTTCTTCACTTGGGTTAGAGTTTGCAATATAGCCATAAAGATTACATATGCTTGTGCCAGGACTTTCCAGAGAACTAGTTCATGTTGAAAAGGTAACACAGTCATTGTCAAGTTTCCTATATACTCTGTAGTATCCACTACCGTATGCGTTATCCTACTGTATACAAAGTGGTAAACCCAAAAGCAGACAATGTCTGTGATGACCACTGTTCCAAAAACCACTTGTTTGAACATATTTACTATCTTTCTTTCCTGCCTTAAAAGGATGGGGTTCAAGTCAAACTAAAGGTGCCAATTGAAATAGAGAAGGTAAACTGAAGAAACTGTTTCTGGTTGAACTAACTGGATGTACTCTGGCTTACTAAAGAACTGCTAGAGGGGAACCTGAAGCTGCTTGGTTGTAATGGGAGTAGGAATGAAAAATACTGAGGGATGCTAGCACAGGGATGCTGCCACACAGGGGAACTGCTCTAAATAGATACTGGGGAATGCTCTGGGGTTTGCCTACTGATCCCTACTGATGGCTGATGGATCAGTATATCTTCATAACCTCCTCCTCTTTTCACTCCCTTCCTTCTCCAACCCTCTCCTTCCTGCCTCCCTCACCTCCCAGTTCTTCTTGAAGCCTTTGGCTTCTTCCCTCCCCCCTTGAATAAACTATAAATACACTCTTTTTCTTTTCCTTTTCAAGTCAAGGGGTTTATTGGGATAACAGGATAGGAAATTGAGGTAAGAAAGATGAGGATGTCCCTAATCTAAAAATGAGGGAGAATTTGAGGGTTTGAGAAAGTAGTCCAGTCACAAACTGGACTCTAAGAGAGATGGAGAGTTAGAAAGATGGAGGACAACAGCTGTTTAAAATCTTCTTTCTTCTTCACAAAGTTAGCAAGGTCTCTCAGCTTAACTCCAAAGAGAAACAAAGTTCAAAGGCTCTCAGTTTCTCCTGGCCAGCTCAACTCCCAAAGAGACAACCAACTCCAAAAGCCAAGTTTTTCCCTCTTCTCCTCTCTGTGGCCAGAAACCCCCAACTGCCACTCCTGGGAACATTCCTCTTGGAACCTTCTTCTTGATTGACAGACAGGTCCCCAGCCAGTTCTTGCATCTTGGCTTACAAGTCCTCTCTCTCTCTCCATGCCTCTACCACAGAATCAATACTTTGCTTTGATTCTAAGACAGAGGGTAAGGGTTTAAAAATAAAATAAAATATGTTGACTTTAAATGATCACTCTATTGCAAATATTAATAATATGGAAATAGGTTTTGAACATATATATGAACATATATATATATATGTATATATAAAATCCAGTTGAATTGTGCGTTGGCTTACAGGAGGGGGGAGGGAAAGAATTTGAATCATATAACCATGGAAAAATATTCTAAATTAATTAAATAAATAATGAAAAATTAAAAAATAAAATATGGCACCTAGAGCTGAGCACATTGCCTCTTTGCACTTGAATGACTAGTTTACCTATGCTTTGTACATTTTTGTATATTTGTATACAGATGTCTGGGACTATGGATTTTAATTTAATATGCTTTTTAGTCTTCTTTTGTTTTTAGTTATTATTAATTGGTTTAAAAATTTTTTTGTTATGATCTTGACAAACATCAATAAACATTAATATTTCAGTATCCATTGAAGAGAAAAAAGGCTATGTAAAGCTGTGAACTTCTATTCCATTAAAAATATTTTAAATGTAACAAGATAGTAACAAAATTACCTTGCTTACCTTTGTTCCCCTCCAAACTTCCTTTTGCTCTATTATTGTACTCTTTAAATATTTTATCTGTTTTTCTTTTTTGTTCTTTTTTTAATACTATCACTAATCTACAACTGCCTCCTCTCAAGCACCCCCTCCCAAACAGCCAAGTAAACCAAATTCACACATTGGTCCTATCTTAAATGTATGTCTCCTTCTTCTTAGAGGTGGAGAAGCAGGCTCAATCATCAATCTTTTTTTTAAAAAAAATTAGCAATTATACTAATAAAAGTTTGAAATAAGAAGCTAGTGTATTATGTAAATCATTTAAGATATGAGAAAAGGTGTCATGCTGCAGCAGCAGATTTAAAGAGTTAAGACAAAGTAATGATGCTAGATGTCAGCTATTGTGAAAAGTGAAGTGTGCATCCCATGTATCAGTGTGATTATTTTGATTTTCCCTCCCTACATTTGAAATTATCAGATACTTTTAAAACATCTTAAAAATTTGCCACATTCACAGTATGTAGACAGAGTGTGGAATAGAAATGGTTGAGGGGAAAAATTAAGGTGGCTGTACAATTCCAAGAAACTTAAATTGAAAGTCCAAAGGCAGTGACTAGAGAGTACATGATCCTATTCTCCCATCTCACAGTACAAATTCCATCACTCAAAAGCAAGAATTATCTCAAAAGCAAGTGTATGCAGCCCAGCTGAATTCTTTGAAACCAAACAGGACACAAAGTATTTGAATGTTTTCCTGAGATGGCAAGTTGACAAAGTTTGCTCCACTCTCTTTGTGGTCCACTGATTCACTTTGCTGTGTTGATAAACATTAACAATTGTGCTTTTTTTTTGGGGGGGGGGGGGAGGCGCGTAGCTGGGTAGTTCAGTGGATCGAAAGCCAAGCCTAGAGATGGGAGATCCTAGATTCAAATCTGGCCTCAGACACTTCCCAGCTGTGTGATCTTGGGCAAGTCACTTAACCCTCATTGCCTAGCCCTTACTGCTCTTCTGCCTTGGAACCAATACATAGTATTGATACCAAGACAGAAGGTAAGGGTTTTTTATTAAAAACAAACAACTGTTCTTTCTAGGTTTCTTTTACAATATTACTCATTTCATCAACAACAAAAGATACATCTTCTGAATCCTAGAAATCATCCATCTTCCCTTCTTAGCCACCATTATCTGAGCTGTACAGAGACCTTAGAGGCCATCTAGTCAAACCTCCTCATCCTACAGATGGAGAAACTGAGACTGAGAGAGAGGTCATACTCTCTGTAAGTGAAGTTAGGAAACTTGGTGGATACTATTCTATACTCAAAACTCCAAGTTCAGATCTTGCCTCAGATGCTTCCTACCCATGTGACCCTGAGTAAGTCATTTAACCTCTCTCAGGCTGAAGCCATAAATAATATCCTCATCTATATAATGTGGATAATGAGCACCTACCCGATTTAGGGTGATTTTGAAAATCTAATGAAGATAATATATGCACAACCTTTTGTAAACCTAAAGATGCTAAATAAATTTTAGATATTACTATTATTATTAGGTTTTGGCACAAGGGATTCATGACGTTAATCAGATTACGAATTTGTTTTTCTTTAAATTGTTGGAATAATTGTATAAATTGTTCTTTTTCTGCTCATCTAACTGCATATCAGTTCATATGACTAACCCTAGATTTCCATTTTTTATATAAGTATGCTTTATTTATTTAACTTATTTTTAAAAAGTCTCTCCCTTCTCCCACCCACTGTTATAGTATACAATGTTCTCCTTGTACTGCTTACGTCACTTTGTATCAGTTCATATAAGTCTTTCCAGATTTTTCTGAAATCCTCTCTCAATAATTTCTTATAGCATAATAGTATTCTGTCTTAATCACATACTACAACTTGTTCAGCCATTCCCTAATTAATGGACACTCCCTCAGTTTTCAATTCTTTGCCACTGCAAAAAGAGCTGCTATAAATATTTTTGTACATATAGGTCCTTTTCTTTTCATATCTTTGGGGTGAGGTTTCTCTTGAGTGTATAACTTTCTTCATTTCTTACAGTGCAATAATATTCCATTATATTCATATATCATAATTCATTCACCCATTTCCCAAAAGGTGGACAACCTTCTTTGTTTCTAGTGCTTTACTATGAAAAAAAAATACTACTATAAGTGTTTTTGTACATATGATACCTCTTTCTCATCAGGGTATTTCTGAGTCAAATGATATCTATGCTTGGTGTAGTGACTTTTGGGGTATAGTTCCAAATTGCTTTCCAGAATGATTGGAAGGATTCATAATGTTCCTGTCCTCTAACATTCTTGCCAACAACTGTAATTTTCTAGTCAGATGAATTTTGGGTGAAATCTCAGTTGTTTTAGTTTGTATTTCTCTTACTGTTAGTGATATAGAACACTGTTAATAGCTTGGATTTCTTCCTTTGAAAATACTATTAATATCCTTTGAATATTGAGCTAGTAGCTCTTTTTCTTACATATATATATATATATATATATATATATATATATATATATATATATATATATATCAGTTCCCTTTTCATAGAACAGAAAGCTTATCAGTAAATTCATTGCAAAGATTTTTCCCCAACAACTTTCCTTTCTAGTTCTGACTACTGATTTTCTTTGTGTAAAAACTTTTTAATTTTATTTAATCAAACTTTCCCATCCTATTTTTTATGATCATTTCAATCCCTTGTTTTATCAGAAACTCTGCTTTCTTTCCATAGTAAGTTATCTCCATCTCTTCTCTAATTTGCTTATAATATGACCCTTTATATCTAGGTCATTTTTGTACTTGGAGCTTATTGTGGCACATAGTATGAAGTCTTGACTTAAATCTAGTTTTTGCCAGACTACTTACCATTTTTTAGGAGATTTTTTTATCTTATCTAATCAACTGATAAACTTTTCTATTTTGTAATAGTACAAAAAAGTGTAAAATTGTTTTAGCAACTATAAAAATCAACAAACATGAATATGTATACAAAGAATATAAAAAGAATATTGTAAATGAAACTGTGATAATTGTTAAATACATATTACATAAATAAATATAAATTTTAGGTATATATCTGTGTGTATGGGCAGCTAGGTGGCATAGCAGATAGTGCTGGGTCTGGACTCAGGAAAACTCGTCTCCCTGAGTTCAAATGTGGCTTCACACACTGACTAGCTATGTGACTCGGGCAAGTCGCTTAGCCCAGTTTGTCTTAGTTTCCTCATCTGTAAAATGAGTTGGAGAAAGAAATGGAGAACTACTTCAGTTTCTTTGCCAAGAAAACATTAAATGGGGTTATTAAGTCAGTTAGGACTGAAATGATTGAATAAGAATCTCTGTGTTGTGTATATATATACATATATATTAATAAGCCTTTTCCTAATCTTTCTTCCATCCACAAATAGAATTCTTCATGTGTAACAAATGCAGTCAAGCAAAATAAAACTATATTGTATTGATCATGTTTGAAAATGTTCATGATCCTTTTTCTCTTTTGTTTTCTCAAGAACTCTTCTATTGTCCATAGTTTTGAAAAGTGTCTTCTTTCGTTCTTCTCTAATTTGACTAATATGACTCCTGGTCAGTATCCAGTTGGAGTCAATTATGGTATATGAGAATGCTGATCAAAGTCTAATTTTTCTCAATTTGCTTTCCAATTTGCCCAACAGTTTTTGTCTCATAGTTTAGTCCTTACACTAGCAATTTGAGTCTTTGAATTTATTGAATACTATGCTACTATGTTAATTTATTTGTTCAATTGATCCAACTTACTATTTTTTATAAGTATAATTTTTAAAAATCAAATTTTACCTTACTTTCTCCCTTACTGTTAATTCTAAGATTGAAAAGCAGCAAAAGTTAGGCAATACTGGAGACAGCAGGGTAGCTCAGTGGATTGAGAGTCATGCTTAGAGACGGGAGGTCCTAGGTTCAAATCTGGCCTCAGACACTTCCCAGCTGTGTGACCCTGGGCAAGTCACTTGACCCCCATTGCCAGCCCTTACTACTCGTTTGCCTTGGAACCAATACATAGTATTGATTCCAAGACAGAAGGTAAGGGCTTTAAAAAAAAAGTTAGGCAATATCAAATTATTTTGATAACCACTGCTTGATATATGGTAATTGTTATTTAAAGAATGCAAAATTTTTAAATCTCCATTTGAAGAACTATAGGTTTGTTACGTAGTAACAAGCTTACCTTTTAAAATCAGTCTTAAATTTTTCACAATTCTGTTTTTAATCAAGCTCATATTTTCTATTATAATTTAAATTAATTTTAGTGGAATTCTTCTTATTTCATTTTCTTTTTTTTTTGTAAAGTCCAAAGACTTTTGTTCCTATTAATTTTTCTATTAAATCTAGGTTTCTCTAAGCAAACCCTCACATAATCTGTAAAAATCAATTTTTATTTGTTTCTTTTTTTGCCTATAGGAATTCCCTCATTTCATTTTATTGTTTTTCTGCTATTAAAACTAAATCATATAATATTGATGACAGTGGACATCCTTGTTTTATCCTTTATCTCTAATAGTTCTCTTTTTTGGATGATGTTAGCTCTTGGTTTTAGATTAATGCTATTTACATATTAAGAAAAGTCCACTTAATACTGTGTTTTTAATTTTTTTAACCTTAAAATGTCACTTATTTTGTCAAAAGCCCTTTATGAATTTATTAATACATTATTTTCATTGTTTTTATTATTAACCTGGTTTATTATGTTTAAAGCTTTCCTAATACTGAACCAACCTTACATTCCTGATACAAAGCTAACCTCATCATAGTCTGTTATCTATATATTATCACCTCTTACCTAATACTTTGTTCCATAGTTTTTCATTTATATTTATCATATACATTGGTACATGATGATTTCCCCCATATTTTGTCTCTTTCCTAATTTGAGGTATTAAGGCCAGATTTCATTTATTTCTCATAGAAAGATTTTAGTAGGTTGCCTTCTCCATTTTGGTAAACATTTTATGTAAATTTAAAGTAAATTATTCTTTGAATATTTTATAGAATTCAGTTGGATGAAGGAAAATAAGGAGTCAAAAATAGCACTGAGATTATGAACTGGGGAGATCTGAAGAAAACTGGAACCTTTGACAGAAAAAGAGAAGTTTCGAAGAGGAATAAATGTAGAGTGAAAGATATTGAGTTCTGGTTTTGATGTTTTGAGTTTAAGATGATAATATGCAGATGTGTTAATCATCTTCATAGACATGATAATCAAGCCTATCCAAGCTGCTGCTAAGAAAGAGAGAGAGAGAGAGAGAGAGAGAGAGAGAGAGAGAGAGAGAGAGGAGAGAGGAGAGAGAAGAGAGAGAAAGAAATACTTACAGATAGTTATAGTTATCGGGTATGATATAGATGATGAATCAGCAAAGAAGCAATTAGACAAATAAAAGGAAAACCAAAAAAGAAGATTCACAAAAACAGAGGTGAGAGAGAGAAAACCCAGGAGAGAGGGCAGTCAACAATGTCAGATGCAGTAGAGGGGTTTTAAAGAATGAAAACTGAGAAAAGACCACAGATTTGGCATTTAGATCAATGGTAGCTGAACTGAGTAGTTTTAGCTGAATGGTGATGGAAGCCAGAGGAGTTGAAAGATGAATGAGAGGAGATATAGAGGCAGTGAGTATAAACAACTTTTTGTTGGAGTTTAGCCAAGAAATGGAAGAGAGATAGAGGGTGACATAGGATGATAGTAGCTCTGGCGGGATCCAGTGCAAACAGCAATTGAAGGAGCCCAGATAGGTTCAGTCCAGCCTTAGCAGGGGATATGAAGTCAATGGGATACATAGAGGAAGCAGCCCAACAATGTCTCACCTTGGGTGGAAGAGAGCAGTACCCAAAGTTGACCCATCACAAGCAGGATCTGGATGGAATAGCAGCCATTTCCCACAGTATGCTTACTCCATGTGACCCAAGAGGCAGCTGAGCCAACATGGCACCAGAACAGACTCAGAATGTTCCTCCCTCCACCCCAGGAATGGAAATTAGCTTCAATATAATAGACCCCCAAAATTAAAATAGGTCAAATAGAAACTAATAACTCCATAAGACATCAGTAAACAATAAAACAAAGTCAAAAGTATGGAGAGGGGTGGGGGACAGAAGAAAATCTGAATTATCTCATTGGAAAAATGACTAATCAAGAAAAGAGGTCCATGAGAGACAACTTAAAAATCACTGGACTGCCTGAACGCCATTATCAGAAACAGAGTCCGGACACCATATTGCAAGAAATGGTCAGAGAGAATTGCTGTGATATTCTTAAACAAGAGGTGTGAATTTTAGTTTTATTCCACCCTGCTTAGTCTTTAGAATTCTAGCAACCAGGAATGTATACATCCCCAAGTGACAAATCAGAAACAATTAACTGACCCCCTGGGCTGTCCTAAGCCAAGCTTAATCCACCATTGGTTACATGTAAGACACAGGAAGTGATGTAAAGGACTGCCTTTATATTTCACGTCACTTCCTGTGAGAGTAACGCTTGGCAGACTTGACCCTGGAACTCGACAACTCGACCCTGGAGGAGCTCAGTGTAAGACCTCAGACTGCTTTCCTTTAGACTGTCACATGGTGAGTGATAAGGTTGACTCCCTTTTCCCTTTGCTTCTGGAGAGGCCCCTTGGCCAAAGCTTCTGAACTCCTGCCTGGCTTAGCCCAGACTGGAGCAATTCAATTCTCTTTTCCCTCTCTTCTCTCATTCTTAATTTATTCCTTCTATTATAAATAAACCCCCATAAATTCCATTCTGACTTGATTATTTCATTGGGATTTAGAATTTAAATCCCTGGTGACCAATTAAATTTATATTCAGTCTCAACCCCTAAATTTACCCCTTACAGTTGGAAAAATAGAAATTGACAGAATCTACTAATCCCCTCCTGAAAGAGACCCCAAATTTTTTAAATCCCTGGAATGACCTTCAAATTCCAGAACTTCTAGGCCACAAAGAAAATACTATAAGCAACTAGGAAAAAAACCAAACAATTTATTGAAAAGTCACAATCAGGATCATGTAGGACATAGCAGCTTCTAATTAAAGGATCAGTGGGCATAGAATTTGATATTCAGCAAGGCAAAAGATCTAGGATTACAAACAAGAATAATCTACCCAGTAAAACAAAGCATAATACTGCTGAGGAAGAAATGAATGTACAACGAAATAGAAGACTTCCAGGCACTCCTGATGAAGAGATCAGAGCTGAAGAGAAAATCCAGTGATCAAATTTGATACTCAAAAAAAGCATAAAAAGATAAACAGAAAAGAGGAAGCTCAAGGGACTCACTGGTGTTAAACTGATTATGTTACTACATGGGAAGGTGATAATTAAAGTACTTAAGTCATCCATGATACTTGAGATAATTAGGGTTCCTAAAGTACTTAAAATACATAAGATATTGAAAATACTTAAGAACTTTATCATTATTAAAGCAGTGAGTAGGAGCATACATAGAGAGCAGAGATTAAGTTGATTATGATGAGATAATATCCCAGAAAGATAAAATTAAGGGATAAAAGAGGAACACGCTGGGGAAAAAAAGGAGAGAAAGATGGGGTAAATTATCATTTGAGGAGGTGTATAAGAGTGAATACAGTGAAGGGGAAGGGGTGGTGGTCCTGGTAGGCAATGTTTGAACTTTACTCTCATCAAAATTGGCACAAAGTGGGAATAACATCCACATTCATTTGGCTATAGAAACCTATCTTACCCTATAGGAAGAGGAAGGGGAATGGGAAAAGGTGGGGGATGAGCAAAAGGGGGCAGCTAGGTTACTCAGTGGATTAAGAGCCAGGCGTAGAGATGGGGGGTGGGGTTTCTGGGTTCAAATTAGGCCTCAGACACTTCCTAGCTATAGGACCCTGGGCAAGTTACCATTGCTCTTATTCAGTCTTCTGCCTCGGAAACAATACACAGCATTGATTCTAAGACAGAAGGTAAGAGTCTGTTACTTAAAAATTTTTTTTATATTAAAAAAGAGAGAAAGAAGAAAACCAAATTAGCAGTATCAAAAATGAAAAGAGGAAAGAGGAAATTAAAGCAATTATTAGGAGTTATTTTGCCCAGTTATATGCTAATAAATATGACAATCTAAGTGAAATAGATGAATATTTTTTTAAGTATAAATCATCCAGATTAACCAGAAGAGGAAATAAAATACTTAAATAATCCCATCTCAGAAAAAGAATTTGTACAAGCCATCAATGATATCTTTAGGAAAAAGTCCAAGGGCTATATAGATTAACAAATGAATTCTACCAAATATTTAAAGAACAATTAATTCCAATAATATAAAATATTTGGGAAAATAGTTAAAGAAGGAATTCTACCAAATTCCTTTAATGACACAAATAGGATGTTGATACCTAAACCAAGAAAAGAAAAAACAAAACAAAAAATTTATAGAACAATTTCCCTAAGGAATATTGGTGCAAATTTAAAAAATAAAATACTAGGAAGAATATTACAGCAATATATCACAAGAATATCACTATGACGAGGTTGATTTTATGCCAAGAATTCAGAGATGGTTCAACATTAGGAAAAGCATCAGCATAATTGACTATATCAATATCAAAACCAACAGAAACCATATGATTATCTTAATAGATGCAAGAAAAGCTTTTGACAAAACACATCACCCATACCTATTAAAAATATTGGAACAAATGAACTGTTCCTTAAAATGATAAATGGCATATATCCAAAATCTTCAGCAAAGTAATAGGGATAAGCTAGAAGCCTTTCCACTAAGATGAGGAATGAAGCAAGGATGCTCATTAACACCACTGCTATTCAATATTGTACTAGAAATGCTAACAGTAAAGAAGAAGAAATAGAAGGAATTAGAATAGACAATGAGGAAATGAAGCTATCATTCTTTGCAGATAATCTGATGACATACTTAGAGAATCCTAGAGAATCAACCAAAAAAACTAATTGAAACAATTAACAACTTTAGCAAAGTTTCAGGATATAAAATAAACCTACACAAACCACCAGAATTTATTTATACTACCAAGAAAGTCTAACAGACAACTAACATTTATTCATTGTCTGCTATCTGTCAGGCACTGTATTATGTGCTAGAAATAAAAGTAATGAGAAAAAGGAAAAAAGAAAATGGCTATTTGGACTTTTGATATATGCTATGGCAATTTTAAACATCAGAAAGAATTTAACAAATATTTAAGTGTATCATTGTGCATACCATGGTACTCAGTGGTGACAAAATGCAATCTTTAGGTAAGAAAATATGGTCACTACAATTTATGATTATTTGATTATACAGTTTACTGTCTCACAGAAGGATAAGAAACAAGTAGCAATGCCAAATTTAAAGGTGCCACAATTGAAGTTAGGAAACAAGATTTAAATCTTGTAAGTCACTGGAGTTTCTGATGTTCATTTTCCACATTTGTAATGTGGAAAAACTGAAGCTTAAGTTGTGTTCCTCACTGTGTTTTTTCTATAGAAATTGTAAAACTTAAAAGTGTAAGGTCATTGTGAGCTATTTCATAAGTAATAAAAATATAAGATTATCAACAAAGAAGTCCATCAACAAGAGTTAGAAAGAGAAATCTCACTTAAATTAACTGTAGATGATATAAAATATCTGGGAGTCTACCTACCAAGACAAATCCAGGAACTATATGAACACAACTACAAAGGATTTTTCATACAAATAAAGTCAGTCAAACAATTGGAAAAACATTCATTGCTTATGGATTGATCAAGGCAATATAGTAAAAATGGAAATTCTATCTAAATTAATTTACCTATATAGTACCATACCAGTGTAACTACACAATTTTTTTCACAGAGCTAGAAAAAAATTAAAATGCAGGTTAAGAATTTCAAGGGAATTGATGGGGGAAAAATATGAAGGAAGGTAGCATAGTTGTACCTGATCTCAAAATGTATTTTAAAGTGGCAACCATAAAAACAATCTAATACTGGCTAAGAAATAGAGTAGTGGATCAGTGAAATAGATTAGACACTTAACATGAAGTAGTTAATGACCATACTAACCCAGTGTTTGGCAAACCAAAAGATCCAAGTTTTTTGGGGAAGAACACTATTTGACAAAAATTTCTGAGAAAAATTGGAAAACTATGACAGAAATTAGGCATAGATAAACAAGCCATGTCATATACCAAGATAAAGTCAAAATGGATACATGATTTGATCATAAACAAATTAGGGAAGCACAAAATAGTGTATTTGTCAGACCTATAGAAAAGGGAAGAAATTATGATCAAACAAGATATAAAGAACACATTACAAGATGTGAAATAGATAACTGCTTACATTTAGAAAGATTTTGTACAAACAAAACCAATGCTACCAAGACTAGAAGCAGCAAACTGGGGAAAATTTTTTTTTATAGCAAGTGACTGACAAAAGCTTCATTTCCCAATATAGAGAGAACTGTGTCAAATTTAAAAAAATACAAGCCATCCCTCATTTGACAAATGGTCAAAGGATATGAATAGGCAGTTCTCAAATGAAGAAAATAAAACTATTTTTAGTCATATTAAAAAAATGCTCCAAATCACTCTTGATTAGGGAAATTTAAATTAAAACAACTCTGAGATACCACTTCTCTGGTGGTATCTGAGATACCTCTCAGACTGTCTAATATTACCAAAAAGGAAAATGATAAATGTTAGAAGGGATATGGGAAATTGGGACACATACATTGTTGGTGAAGCTATAAACTTTAGAAAACAACCTTTCTGAAGAGCAATTTGGAACTATGCACAAAGGGCCATAAAACTGTGCATACCCAGCAATACCACTACTAGGTCTGTTATCTCAAAGAGATAAAAGATAGAGGAAAAATACTTATTTTCACCAAAACAGTTATAGCAGTTCTTTTTGTTGCAGCCAAAAATAGGAAACTGAAGGATGTTTATCATTTGGGGAATTGTTGTATATGATTGTAATGAAATAGTATTGTGCCATAAGAAATGACAAATAAGTCAATCATAAAAAAGAAAACAAACTTGTATGAAGTGATGCAAAGTGAAGTGACCCAAACCAGGAGAATATTGTACACAATAACAGCAATATTGTATGATGACCAGCTGGTGAATGACTTAACTATGATCAGCAATGTGAGGATCCAAAACCACTCCAACAGACTATGACCAAAAAAGCTATCCACCACCATAGAAGAAGCAGACAGAGTCTGAATGCACATTGAAGTGTACCATTTTCCATTTCATTTCCTTCATGAGTTTTTTCTTTTCTTTTTTTAAAATTTTATTTATTTGATTCATATCAGCAAACCGCTGGATTTCTTCTGCCTTTTTTTCCCACCATCGGTCTTGCATCTTCCTGATCTCACGCTGCGCTGTGGCTTGGAGAGACTTGAATCTGTCCTTTTTAGGAGCAGAGTTTGGGTTATTTTCCCACTCCATAAAGGCTTTGTTCTTCTTGCTCAATAGGTCTTCAATAGCAGTGTTGTTCTCGTCAAACCAGTCCTGGTGGTTGCGTTGTTTTGGGCCTAGGACTGCCTTTGATGTTTCCTTCACTGCGTCTCTGAACTGGTTCCATTTCTCGGTTGAGCTTCCAGTGAGTGGTCCCTTGGCAGACAGCTTGTTGTCCAGGCAGGACTGGAATGTTTGCAAATAAGATGGATCTCTAAGAGGACTCACGTTGTAAAATGTGCAAACTGTCTGGGCGAGTTTTGGATGGCGAGGCGCAATGCGCATTTGAAGAGTCGCTCTAACCAATCGGTGGTCTGTCCAGCATTCAGCTCCTCTCATGGCTCTGGTAATCTTTACATTCTGGATGTCTCGCCGGCGTACAATGATGTAGTCAATGAGATGCCACTGTTTTGATCGTGGGTGCATCCACGTTGTTTTATATTTGTTTGCCATTCTGAACACAGTGTTCATGATGGTGAGTTCGAACTCTGAGCATTTGCTGAGTAGCAGTAGGCCGTTGTTGTTCATTTTGCCCATGCCATGTTTGCCGAGCACTCCTTTCCATCTTTCATGGTCCTGGCCAACGCGGGCGTTGAAGTCTCCCAGTAGTATCAGCTTGTCATTTGTGGGCACTGAGTGCAGGACGGCACTCAGGTCAGAGGAGAACTGCTCAATGATCTCCTCTGTGCTGGTCAGTGTTGGGGCATATGCACTGATGATTGTGGCATACCGGTCTTTCTCATAGATCCCTCAGAATTGTCCTGCATTATTGCATTGCTGCTAGTAGAGAAGTCTATTACATTTGATTGTGCCATAGTATATTTGTCTCTGTGTATAAGGTTCTTCTGGTTCTGCTCCTTTTACTCTGCATCAATTTTTGGAGGTCGTTCCAGTTCACATGGAATTCTTCCAGTTCATTATTTCTTTGAGCACAATAGTATTCCATCACCAACATATACCACAATTTGTTCAGCCATTCCCCAATTGAAGGTCATTTTCCAATTTTTTGCCACCACAAAAAGCAAAGCTATAAATATTTTTGTACAAGTCTTTTTCCTTATTATCTGCTTAGGGCATAAACCCAGCAGTGGTATGGCTGGATCAAAGGGCAGCCATAGTTACAAATTGCCACATGAGTTTTTTTTTTCTAAACAACATGCATCTTCTTTTACAATATGATGAACATGGACATATGTATCACATGATAGCACAGGTATAATCTGTTATCATATCTACTATCTCAGGGAGTAGGGATGGAGAGAGTATGGAATGCAAATTGTAAGAAAACTATTATGAAAAATTATATCTGCATGTAATCTGGAAAAAATACAATAATAATTTTTAAAATTGCCCATCTGTAAAAATAAATGAACAAACCTTCTGTTGAGGTCTTGATAGGCCCCAGATGTATCTTGAAGATCATACTAGCAATGGGCTTCCTTGGAGCCCCAGGGAGCCTCTCCTCTTTGCCTTCCTGGTGTGGCCACCAGATATCACGGATCACACAGGCTTCAGATCTCTTGGAGATCCCATTCCTTTTGTTACACTTCTCCATTTTATTCTTCTTGAAGTAACCTAATAGTAACCTGGCTTTCTCTCGTGTGATTCTGACAGACTAGGGTGAAGGTCCCCTTGATTTTAGGCCCTATTTACCAGATATTGACCTGACTTCTGGCCTAGAGTCTAGCTCTCACTGGCTACTGGCAGTCTTCATGTGCAGAGGTGTTTATTGGTGATTCTCTTTGGTTTGGCTCATTACTTCATCTGGACCTAGGGAATTTATTAGAGCTGTGTTTAGCTATAACCTTTTATTGTTATCTTCCCTGGAATTCTTCTGCTATTCTTCCTATATTGAACCTGTTAGGTTGGACAATTCTATTTATACAATTTTCTCCTTCCTCATTCCTTTTTAGTTTAAAACTCTTGTTTTCATTTCCAAGTCTCTAGGCACATATCAAGTCATTTGCCAAATCCCGGTGTGTAACCTCCTTGTTATTTCTTGTACTTGACTCCTTTCTACTTCCATTGTAACCACATTTGTACAAAATTTTATTGCTTCTCATGTGGACTATTTTACTAAAAAACCCACATAGCCAGTCTCTTTGCCTTCATTCTGTTTCCTCTTTTATTTATCTGATGAACAATACTTACGTAAGTTCTCTATGACAGATCATGTCACTCTTCTAGTAAAAAAAGCACTAGGAACTTTCTTTTATTTTTAATCAAATAAAATATAAAATCCTTATGCTGACATTCAGGACCCTTCACAGCATGGCTATAGCTCACCTCTCTGGGCATATCTCATGATACTTTCATGTACTTTCTTTTGCTATTCTTAAACTACAACCTAAAGTACTAAGCTATTCTTGAGCTTTTTAAAAATCTTTAATTCCTTGTAGATTGGCTTTTGCTGTTTCTCCATGTATGGAATATACCATTTTCCTACTTCATTTGCTACCTGTTGAAATCCTTAGATTCTGAATTTTTATTAGTTTTGTTAAATTCATTTTAATGCTGGTAACAGTAAGAGTGAGAAAAATTATTACCTAACAAATTAGGTAGTAATTTTTAAATTATAGAAACAGGTAAATATTAGTGATATCTTGAAATACAAATGAATTGATTTCTCCAATAAAAAAAAAGGTTTTCAGATCAGATTATAGAATCAGAGATTTAGGACGCCAACATCCAAAGCCCTCTAACCCAACCATCTTCTTTTATAGATCATAAAATGACTTTTCTAAGTAATAAGTAATAGATCTTGGATTTGAACCCCTCTCCTTTGACTCAAAATTTAGCATTCTTTCTGTTATGCCATGATAACTGCTAGCAATAGTCAAGGTACCACTGTATATCAATTTAAAACAGAAAAAAACAATATGTGTACAATAAAATATAATTTTTTGGAAAGAACTAGCTTAAAAATCAATACCTGAAACCCACATAAGTCATCAGCTTTTCTATATATCTCCAACACAGCTCAACAGCAAAAACTAGAAAGAGAAATCCCATTCAAAATCACCTTAGACAAAATAAAATACCTAGGAATCTATCTCCTGAGACAAACACAGGAACTATATGAACACAACTACAAAACACTCTCCACACAACTAAAACTAGACTTGAACAATTGGAAAAATATTAACTGCTCATGGATAGGACGAGCCAATATAATCAAAATGACCATCCTACCCAAACTTATTTATCTATTTAGTGCCATACCCATTGAACTCCCAAAATATTTCTTTACTGATTTAGAAAAAACCATAACAAAATTCATTTGGAATAACAAAAGATCAAGGATATCCAGGGAAATAATGAAAAAAAAAACACATATGATGGGGGCCTTGCAGTCCCAGACCTTAAACTATATTACAAAGCAGCAGTCATCAAAACAATTTGGTACTGGCTAAGAAACAGAAAGGAAGATCAGTGGAATAGACTGGGGGAAAGCGACCTCAGCAAGACAGTATACGATAAATAAATAAATACGATAAATCCCAGCTTTTGGGACAAAAATCCACTATTCGATAGAAACTGCTGGGAAAATTGGAAGACAGTGTGGGAGAGATTAGGAATTGATCAACACCTGACACCCTACACCAAGACAAATTCAAAATGGGTGAGTGACTTAAACATAAAGAAGGAAACCATAAGTAAATTGGGTAAACACAGAATAGTATACATGTCAGACCTTTGGGAGGGGAAAGGCTTTAAAACCAAGCAAGACATAGAAAAAATCACAAAATGTAAAATAAATAATTTTGACTACATCAAATTAAAAAGCTTTTGTACAAACAAAACCAATGTAACTAAAATCAGAAGGGAAACAACAAATTGGGAAAAAATCTTCATAGAAACCTCTGACAAAGGTTTAATTACTCAAATTTATAAAGAGCTAAATCAATTGTACAAAAAAACAAGCCATTCTCCAATTGATAAATGGGCAAGGGACATGGATAGGCAGTTCTCAGATAAAGAAATCAAAACTATTAATAAGCACATGAAGAAATGTTCTAAATCTTTTATAATCAGAGAGATGCAAATCAAAACAACTCTGAGGTATCACCTCACACCAAGCAGACTGGCTAGCATGATAGCAAAGGAAAGTAATGAATGCTGAAGGGGATGTGGCAAAGTAGGGACATTAATTCATTGCTGGTGGAGTTGTAAATTGATCCAACCATTCTGGAGGGCAATTTGGAACTATGCCCAAAGGGCGACAAAAGAATGTCTACCCTTTGATCCAGCCATAGCACGGCTGGGTCTGTACCCTAAAGAGACAATGGACAAAAAGACTTGTACAAAAATATTCATAGCTGCGCTCTTTATGGTGGCCAAAAACTGGAAAGCAAGGGGATGCCCATCAATTGGGGAATGGCTGAGCAAATTGTGGTATATGTTGGTGATGGAATACTATTGTGCTAAAAGGAATAATAAAATGGAGGAATTCCATGGAGAACGGAACAACCTCCAGGAAGTGATGCAGAGCGAGAGGTGCAGAACCAGGAGAACATTGTACACAGAGACTAATACACTGTGGTATAATCGAATGTAATGGACTTCTCCATTGGTGGTGGCGTAATGGCCCGGAACAATCTGCAGGGATCTAGGAGAAAAAACACTATGCATAAGCAAAGGATAAACTATGGGAGTGGAAACACCGAGGAAAAGCAACTGCCTGACTACAGCGGTTGAGGGGACATGACAGAGGAGAGACTCTAAACGAAACTCTAATGCAAATATTGACAAGATAGAAATGGATTCGAATCAAGAACACATGTGACACCCAGTGGAATCACGCATCGGCTATGGGGGGGGGTGGGGGGGAGGAAAAGAAAATTATCTATGTCTTTAATGAATAATGCTTGGAAATGATCAAATAAAATATTATTTTAAAAAATCAATATCTGAATGAGGAAGATCTGTTAAAGATTGAAATTGAAATCTCTCTCTCTCTCTCTCTCTCTCTCTCTCTCTCTCTCTCTCTCTCTCTCTCTCTCTCTCTCTCTCTCTCTCTCTCTCTCTCATATGAATGGATCCCGAACAAGTCACTTTACCTTTTAATTCTACAAATAAGACTTTAAGACTATTAGCTATAGAGTAACCGCTTATCTACATTGGTGGAGAACTTTTTCTCTCTGGGAGTTCTCTACAGATCAGTGTTCTCTAAAGTGGGGATCAAAACCTCTTTGAAGGGCTGTGACAGTAAGATCAGTAAGAAGGAAGAAAAATGGTTCATTACAACTTACCTTTTCTGTCCTGTGATAGATAGCCAGTGGTAGGTCTTGTCTCCACTATCCACTCCACTTTTCCACTGCTCTGTTAAGTTCCCAGCTTCCTCTTCCTGATCCTTTTCAGGGTTCTTGCCAGCCACAATTCATTCTTAGTGCTATCATTCTTGACATGATTCTTATGGGATCATGTTTATTCACTTCCGTTTCTCCTAGGACTTTTTTGATCTTCCTCTCTTCCTACCTAATTTTTAATCTCTTAATTATCCACTGGTTCTTTCCTTGCTTCCTGTAAACATGCTTGAGTCTCCCCCATCCTTAAAAACATCTTCACTTGACTCCATTATCCTATGTCTATCATTTTATGTCTTCCTTCCCTTTTGTAGTCAAACTCCAGGGAAAAGCTATGTACACTTTTTGCATCCACTTTCATAACTTCCACTCACTTCTAAACCCCTTGTAATCTGTTTTCTAGATTTAAACTGTTCATTCCAAGGACACCACTGACATTTTCATTGCTAGATCCAATGGTCTTTTCTTAGTCATCATCATTCTTGACCTCTCTATAGGATTTGTTGGTCACTCCCTCTTGAAGAACATGGTTTCCTCCTTTGCTCTTTGTGACACTTTGTGTGTGTGTGTGTGTGTGTGTGTGTGTGTGTGTGTGTGTGTGTGTTTCTCTTCTGATGTCTGGTCATTCAGTCTTCTTTGCCAGTTCATTGTTGATATGCTATTCCCCTGTACTTGAGATATGTATCCCCAGTTGTCAATAAATAAGCATTTATTAAATGTACCATGTGCTATGTATTTCAGTAAGCCCGGGGGATACAAAACCAATAAATAATTAGTCTCTGATTCATAGAAATTATGTTCTGTGGGCAAAATAATGTGTGTATATATATGTAAAAAAAAAATATATATATATATATATATATATGAGGGGGCAGTTAGGTGGCTCAATGGATAGAGAACCAGACTTAGAGACAGATGGACCTCAGTCTAAATCTGGCCTCAGACACTTCTTAGCTATGTGACCTTGGGCAAATCAGTTAATAGTATTGATTCTAAAAGGGAAGGGAAGGATTTATGTGTATGTGTGTGTGTGTATAGTATGTATATACACATAAATACATATGTAGACATATATATTCACAAGGAAACACAAAGTAATTTGTTTTTAAGGTTAGATCCTTGTTTTCTTGAGTATCATATTATAAGTTTTCTGTTCCTTTTTAGCAGTGGATAATAAATTATGTGATCCTGATTGTGGCTCCTTGGTATTTGAAGTCTTTCTTTCTGGTTGCCTATAAAATTTTTTTCCTTGACTGGGAGTTCTGAATTGTGACCATAATATTCCTCAGTTTTCATTATGTTGTTTGTTTGTTTGTTTTAGTAGATAAGTGCTAGGTTGTTTTAATGTCTATTTTGTTCTCTGGTTATAAGAGATCTGGGTAGATTTCTTGAAATATGATGTCTATGTTCTTTTTTTTTTTGTTACTGTTCATGGCTTAAGGTGGCGCCATGATTCTTAAATTGTTTTTACTCAATCTGTTTTCTAGGTCATTTGTTTTTTTTTAATGAGTTATTTCGCATTTTCTCCTATTTTTTCCAATCTTTTGACTTTTGAAAAATTATTATTTCTTGTTATCTCATGTTGTCATTAGCTTCCATTTGACCAATTGTAATTTTCAAGAAGTTCTTTTTTTCCTATAAGGTTTTGTGCCTTTTTTAAGTTAATTTTTTCATACTTTTCTTCCCTAACTCTCTCCTTTTTTCCTATTCTTTCTTTTACTATTACTTTCATTTGGTTTTTAAAATCTTTTTTTTAAGCTCTAACTCTTACTTTAACTCTTCTAGGAATTCTTGTTAGACATGGCCAAGTTGTATTCCCCCCCCCCCCCCAAGGCTTTGCTTATATAATTTTTCAAATCATTCTTTTCTTTGTTTATGTGTTGAGTCTTCATAATAAGTCTGAATTGTCAGATTGGGGGTTTTTTATTTGCTTGTTTGTTCATTCTTCCAGTCTATTTCCCCACTTTTTTATTGTACACTCCTGGGTGGATGTCTGGCCCGAGTTTCTACTATTTTATGTCCTTCTGGTACTTTCACAACCCTAGGTAAGGGGCCTGCAAGCTTTTCCCCAAAAGTGGTATGATCTGGGGGACATCTTTTCACTACCCTCCTGGTTTGAGGGCTGTAAGTTACTGACCCAGGTTTGGTTATGTCTATTATTTTCTGATTATGAGTTTTAATAGACTAATGCTCTAGTCAACCACTCACTATTGGCTTGCTAGGAGGTTCTGAAGGTTCAGAGTGACTGAACTGCTAACTGCTCCTTTTTTTCTAGAGAAACACTTATTGCTTATGGGTAGGCTGGACCAAAATAATAAAAAATAAATTAATTGACTCATCAAATGCATATCAGTAAAACTGCCAAAGGATTACTTCAAAGAGCTAGGGAAAAAACCAATTCATCCGGAAGAACAAGAGGTCAAAAATATCAAAGGAATTCATGAAAAAGGGTGAAGAAAGGGACCAGTATCAGTATACTACAGAACCATAATCATCAAACAGTTTGGTACAAAGTAAAAAATAGAGATGTTTGTTTATGGAACAGATTAGGCACACAATATACAGAAACAAACAAGCCTAGTAACTTAATATTTGATAGACCTCAAAGATTTCAGCTACTGGGGCAAGAAACACCCCCATAACCCCCCTTTTTAAAAAAAACCATTGGGAAAACTGGAAAGTAGTATGGCAGAAACTAGGAACAGAAACAACATCTCAAACTATATATCAAGACAAGTTCCAAATGATTATATGATTTAGATATTAAGGGTAACATCATAAACCCTGATAGGTATAGAAGAAATTACCTGTTAGATCTATGGGTAGAGGAAGAGTTCATGATCAAACATGAGGTAGGGATGTCCTCAGGAGATAAAATGGACAATTTTGATTACATAAAATTTTGAAAGTTTGTGGATAAGAAAATGTTAAAATTAGAAGAAAAAAGTAAGAAATTGGGGAAATTAGCCTCTGCAGCAAGTTTCTTTCATAAAGGTCTCATTTATAAAATACACAGAGAGGTGAGCCATTCTGCAAGTAATGTGGTCAAGGAATATGAATAGACAATTTTCAAAAGAAGAAATCCAACCTATTAGCCATATGAAAAAATGTGCAGTCACTATAAAGAAATGGAAATTAAATTAGCTCTAAGTTCCACCTCATACTCATCAAATTGACAAAGATGACAAAGAAAGGAAAATCTCAAATGCTAGAGGATCTGTGTAGGAAAAAAAAAGTACATTAATACACTTTTGGTAGAACTGTCCAGCTATACTGGAAGGTAATTCGGAATTATGCTCAAGAAACTATTAAACTGTGCCTACTCTTTTATCTAGTGATAACACTATTATGTCTATATCCAAGACAGATCAAGAAAGAGGAGAAGGGACCCACATATACAAAAAAATTTTTTATAGCAGCAAAGAATTAGAAGCTGTTCTGGGGAGTGGAGCAGTGCTTATCAATTGGAGAATAGCTAAATAAGTTATGGTACATGTATGTGATATAGTATTATTGTGCTATCAGAAATGAGGAAGGAGATGGTTTCAGAAAAAGCTGTCAGGTCTTATATATGCACCGATGCAAAAATGAAGTGACTATAAACCAAAGAGTTCATATAATAATAACAACAATATTGTAAAGATAAACAGTGTTGAAAGACTTAGCAACTGTGATTGACACAACTGCCAACCACAGTTCCAAAGAATGCATGGTAAAAATATAGTACCTGCATCCAGATAGACTCAGAGTATTAATTGAGGCTTGTAGTTTTTGTTCTCTTTTGTTTGGAAGTGGCTGGTGTGGGAATTTATTTTGTTTCACTATACATGTTTGTAATGCTTTGTTTTTCTTGTTTTTCTCATTTGGTGGATGAGGGATGTGGGAGGAAGAGAATTCAGACCTTAAAATAAAATAAAATTGAATTTTAAAAATTAAATGAATAAAGATTGTTAATATCCTAAACAAGAGGTAATGGGGAACTGATAGGTGATAGGACATTTCATTTGAGTGGAGAGAAGGGAAAAGATGTGAGAAATAGTATGGATAGAATTGACACAATTGGCAACTGATTGAATATGTAGGGAGTGGGAGAATAATGAAATAGTCATGGTTATAAATATAATTGGTTGGAAAAATAGCACCCCTTCTTTGTTTGTTTTATACCTTCTTAAACATTACCTTTTGTCTTTGAATGTGTTGGTTCTAAGGCAGAATAGCAGTAAGAGGCAATGGAGATTAAGTGACTCACCCAGGGTCACACAGCTAGCAAGTGTCTGAGACCAGACGAAAGATATTAGAACTCTCAAGAGAAATAGAGAAATTCAGAATATGGATCTGCTTTTTTGGTGGAAAATATAATGAATTTGATTTTGGACATTTGAGTTTGAGGTGCCAACAGACCATGAGTTCAAAATGTCTGATAATGAGGACAGATGTCCAACTGGTAAAACAGGACTCTAAGGCAAAGACTCAGGCAGGGAATGTAGTTCTGGTAGTTATCTGTATAGAGATAATAATGGAAGCCATTCTAATCTGATGAGGTCCCTAAGAAAGAGAATAGGAAGAAGAGAAGAACAGATCTTTGGTTAGGGGATAGGATAGGATTATCAATAATTCAGCAAAAGAGATCATCAGGCAGGTAGGAGAACCAAGAAAGAACTGCATCATGAAAACTCCAAGAGGAGAGAGTGTTCAAGAGAATATTATGGTAAACAATGACAAATGGTGCAAAAAGGTCAAGAAGAATAAGGATTAAGAAAATTGCTCAATGTAGTAATTAAATGATTAATTTCATAATTAAGCAATCATTGGTAACTTTGAAGAAAGCTGACTATCGGAGACTAGAATCAAGATTGAAAGGGGTTGAGAATGAAGGGAGAGGAAAGGAAGTGAGAGAAGAGGAAGTGAAGAGACAAAAAGAATGGATAGCTTTTTCTAAGATTATAGCTGTTTCTTGTAACATGGTGTCTAGGCTCATTTTTTTTTATCATGACTTTCAGATATTCCAATGATTCTTAGATTATCTTTCTGGATCTATTTTCTAGTGAGTATTTTGAGGTGGGTTTGGGAGAGCTTGGAGCATTCCTTGCTTTGGCATCTTGGCTCCTGGAAGCAGAAGTCCTTGGTATAGTTCTAAAATGGGAAAGATATATAGCATGAAGGTGTCATAGGATCAAATGAGTTTTTTTTTAAGAGCAGCAAAGACCTGGGCATATTTGTAGGCAGCAAGAAATGAGCCAGTCGAGAAGAGTTTAAGAATTAAAGAGAAAATGGACAGCTAGGTAGCACAGTAGAAGAGCTCCAAGCCTGGAGTCAGAAGGACTTGGATTCAAATTTGGTCTCAGATAGTTCCTCACTCTGCCACTCTGGGTAAATCAGTTAACCCCTGTTGCCTAGCCCTTAACCACTCTCTTTCTTTGAATTGATGCTTAGTATTTTTTTAAATAAAAAGCATTAAAACGAAAAGAAGAATGTGTGAACAATGTTAGAGAAGATAGAAACAAATAGTATTAAGAGAAAAAGTAATGACTTTGGTGGTGGCAAGGGGCTTTTCTTCATCAGAAACTGTAGTAAAAGAGGAGAAAATGAGGGATACTGTACAAAAGTATGGGGATTATACACTGCTCTGGGAACACAGATATAATCAAAAAGAAAAGTAATCTCGCCCTTGAAGAGCTTATGTTTTAATGTGAAAGATAAGTCCTAAAAGGGAAGCTAAAAGGTGGGGGTTCCTTGGTGTGGAGGTATGATAGAGAAATCCAGAGAAGCAGAGCCAAATGGAAAATGAAGAGATGGAAGGCCTGGGTGCCTCTCTGTAAAATGAAAGTTCAAGGAAGAATCCTTTACTTGCTAATCACAGGGATAGTCCTCACAAGCAGAGGTTCTCATTCATTTCCCTTCTGCATAAAAGCCCAAGTTCCTTTGCCTTGTAAAATATTTTCTTTGATTTTTATACCTTATCTCTTTTCCTAACTCTGATCATGCTCTATGAGGAATGTTTTGACTCTGTGGGTCTGACATAAACTGTCAGGACTCCCTGGGGAGCCCCCACTTGGTCTGAGAAACATGCTAGAATAAATAATATCATGGGGAGCATTCCATACCACAATTCTTTCTCAGCATCTCATTCCATGTTCTTACTTAATCACCCAGTCATCCTTGGCAACATTTCCTACCATTGTTTATTATTATTTTTGTTTATTAATTGTTTCCCTGAAGACAGAACTCTTCAGAAGGACTGGTAGGTCATTTAAAAGGGTAGAATAAATTATTACCTACCTTATGTGAAGTCTTGGAAAGGACCCAAAGCTTCTTCTCTCAGAAAAAACTTCCCTACAGTTGATAGGTGACTAAAATTCTACTACTGCAGACCATTCATTTGGTTTGGTGGTATTTTTTATTGAAATGCAAATGCTCCTGGAAGAGAAAATATTTTGTTATTAATAATGTTCTTTGTTCTAAATATTTTCCAGGGTGGCTTAGAAGGGCTCAAATATAAACTTGACCTCTTTCACAGTTTTACATAGTGTTGACCCACCCCTTGGGTTTCATTAGCTACTTTGAGACATCTTGAAAATGAAATCATTGACTTTTGGGGAAAGTCAGATATACTGTTCTGATGGGAAGCTGCTACATGCTTATGCCCCCTCCTAACTGAGATATATTTTTCTGTTCTTATTGATATCTTTTGTTTTTATATCCCCTTTATTTCCTAATTTATCTCTTCTTGCCTTCTCAGAGAGCTATCTAGGTTGACAAAAAAGAGTGTAAAGAAAAGTAAAAAAAAAAAAACTAACCACAATATCAGGCTGGAAATTATGTGTTTATCTCTTCAAAGTTTGATCATTATGGTTACACAGTATTCCGTTTTGATTTTTGGTTATTTTTCCCACTTAATATTGTTTTAGTCATCCTATATATTGTTTTCCTTAGTTGAGTTCTCTTTGCATAAATTTATATCTGAGGATACAGAGTTACTAAATAAAGTACAAAGGTATTACAATTTCAGTTTGTAAGATGTTTATTTCTCAAAGATACAGCATTTTCATTGTACACAGTATTTTTATGTAAACACAAGGGATTAAGTTAATATCAACCAAACTGAAAGATAAAGAGATAAAAATTGTTTTGCTTAAATGTCCTTTTCCATTGGGGGATTAGTAGAGTAGAAACTTTGTTTTTATTATTTAGCCATTTCAGTCCTGTCCAACTTTTTGTGCCCCTATTTGGGATTTTCTTGGCAAAGATATTGGAATGGTTTGTCATTAACTTCTGCAACTCATTTTACAAATTAGGCACTGAGGCAGAGTTACTGACTTGCTTAGGGTTACATAGATAATGAATGTGTGAGGTCAGATCTGAACTCATGAAGATGATTTTCTTTAATTCCAAGCCCAGTGCTCTATCTACTGTGCCACCTAGCTATCCCAGAAACTTTGTAGCAGAATGTTTAGTTGACTCCATTTCCATTTAATGGGATATTTTACACTTTAAGTGCCTACCAAGTTTAATCCATCATTTCCTTTGCCATTCTTACAAAGCCAGAATTCCTCCAGAAACCTATGTTGCTTTTTCCTTTAAGGAAAAGGGAATTTTATGCTCTCCCCATTATTCTAAAGAATTATAATTATGCAGAGTAGCATTGTAACCTCCCCTCCCCCCACATAGATCTCAGAGGTCTTATTTTTTGGACGCTGTAGTAATAGCAGCTGAGGACTCTGGTAGTTATAATAAACTTCTGCAGTATTTGTTTAGATAGAGTAATCAGCTGGTATGTCCTGGGTGTATGGGAGTTGTACAAACAAGAGTCCCAAAGTAAATTCCTTAACTTTCAATCTCAGGAAATTTAGGGACTGGATTCTACCAATTTTGTCTTAAGACTTAAAATGGCAGATATTTACTGGGTAGAGCTTCTCTGAATAAGATTTCATCAGCATGCAATTTAACCCATTTGACCATGGGACTTTAATTTGGGAAAAAGCTTACAGAACAATCTAGTCCAGACATTGCATTTTATAAATTTGGAAACTGAGGCTTAAAGGAAATAATCTGGCAATGAATGTAGCCTTAGGTCTTAAATCACTCAATTGACATTGTTTTCTTGAAAATTACCAGTGATCTCCTAACTGTCAAATCTATGATGGTTTGTTTCTCAGTCTTTATCCTTCTTGATCTCTCTTTAACATTTGACACTGTTGACCATCTATCTGCATAGCTTCTCCTCTGGATTTTCATTATACTTTTCCTAGCTGACCAATCCTTTTTTTTTTTAACCCTTACCTTCCATCTTGGAGTCAATACTGTGTATTGGTTCCAAAGCAGAAGAGTAGTGAGGGCTAGGCAATGGGGGTCAAGTGACTTGCCCAGGGTCACACAGCTGGGACATATCTGAGGTCAGATTTGAACCTAGGACCTCCCATCCCTAAGCTCTCAATCTACTGAGCTACCCAGCTACCCCCTCTGACCAATCCTTCTGAATCTCCTTTATTGAATCTTCATCTGTATCCTATCTCCAATTGTAGACATACCCAAGTATTTGTCCTTGGTCTCCTTTTCTTCCCCCCCACCCCCCATCTATTCTCTCTTAGTGACCCCATCAACTTAGATGGGATCAGTGATCATTTATATGCAGATAACCCTCAAATTTCTATACCCATGGCCCTGCTCTGTCCTTGTACTCTAGTCTCACATCACCAACTGTGTAATGGATATTTTGAGCCAGATGTCTTATAGGCATCTCAAATTTAATCTGTCCGAAACAGGACTAATTAGCTATTTCCCCTATCTCCCAAGCCTCTTTTTCTGTCAAAGATGCTACCATATTTCCAATGACTTAAGTTCAAAACCTTCAACTCCTTGTCTTTCATTTTCCCCATATATGTAATCAGTCATTTCTACCCTTACAACATATTTCACATTCGTTCCTTTCTCTCCATTCACATGGCCATCACTCTAGTTCAGGCCCAAATCCCTTCTATCCTGAGATACTTTGATAGCCTCCTAATTGGATTTTTTGCCTCAAGTCCATCCCCATATCAATTTACCCTCCATACAGCTAGCAGAGGGATTTTCCTAGAGGGCAGCTCTGATCATGTAAATTCCGTATTCATTAAACTCTAGTGGTTCTCTGTTAACTGCAGGATCAAAGTTAAATGCTTCTATTTGGCATTTAAAGCCTTTTACATACTGGTCCCAATTTATTTTTGCAGCCTTATTAACATATTATTCTCCTTTACACTAGGATCCATTCTAATTGACCTTGTTCCTCACAGAATACTTCATCACCTATCTTCATTCCATTGCATATACTCTCCTCACCTCTGCCTTTAAAAATTCATATTTCCTTTCAGGATCCAAGTGATGCCTTCCCTATGGGATTTAAATTTGGGAAAGACCTTTGACATTACTTTAGTCCAAAAATCTCATTTTACAAATTTGGAAACTGAGGCTTAGATAAGGGAAATGACCTACCAATCTTATTTTAGGTTCCGTTTTTCCTAGTTTTCCTAGCTGCTCCTGCTTCCCCTAAAATATGTTAAAATAATTAGGTAAATTAGAATTAAAAGCATGCCAAGTCCAACTCATACCTGCTCTCTTGGTAAATGCCAAAAAAAGAAAATGAGAGAGAGAGGATAGTAGGAAACAGTCTCTCTTGAGAGAGAAGTGGTGGCCTCAAGTTACAGAAAAAGATATCCTTTGAAAGACATGGGCACTGTTTGTTGTTTGCTTTATTATGCACTTTTGATATAAAAGTTTTTCTTTCAGAAAGAGGGGAGTGAGATGAGATGATGAGAAAGAAAAGAGCTAGGGATAGCCCCCCCCCCATAAGACGGAAAAAGAAAGAAGAAATTATTGAAATGTGTTTTTGAAATGCTGAAAGAAACAGGTCAGAAGAAATCACAGACAAGCTGAAAAGCTTTGAAAATATTGTGTTGAATGTGTTATATACTTAACAGAAAACAAAAACTGTACACAGTAGTTTCAGTTTCATATACAGTCCTCTGTGATTTACTGTATATACAAGTATGCCCTTTGTAATTGATATTTGTTAAGCTCAGAATTTTTTTAAATGGGAGGAAAAAAGAGACTTTGTGACAATTATACTTTAGATTTGGGTAATACCTTCTTCATTTGCCCTAAATTTGTTAAAGGATTCTATTGGGAAAAAAAAAAAACAGCAACCTTGTAACTGTTTTGTTTATCCCTAGATATGTATATGCTGTTTCCCTTGAATAGATGCTATTTCAGGAAGAATTTGGGATAATTGGGGGCAGCTAAGTAGTTTAGTGGATTAGTGGTTTTAGTGGATAGCAGGCTTAGAGACGGGAGGTCCTAGGTTCAAATGTGACCTCAGACACTTCACAGCTAAGTGACCCTGGGCAAGTCACTTAACACCCATTACTTAGCCCTTACATCTCTTCTGCTTTAGAACCAATACACAGTAGGACAGAAGATAAGAGTTAAAAAAAAAGAATTTGGGGTAGTTGATTTTTAAAGTTCCCTTATAACTCTGAAATTCCATCATAATAATAGTGCATATTTTATATTACTTTATTATTAAACACTTTAAAAATCTAACATAAGAAAAGAGTATGTATGTATGTATATGTGTGTGTGTATGTGTGTGTGTGTGTGTGTGTGTGAAATTCTTGTCCACATTTTATAGGTAAAAAAGGGTAGTAACTTGCCCAAGCCATGAAGCTATTAACTGAAATAACCAAGCCAGGATCCCAGGTTTTTTCTAACCTAGCCTAGTGTGCTTTCAACTTGAGTACACTGTTTCTTGTATTCCAACATACAGTTGCCACTCTTTGGTTCTGATTACATACAATTCAAAATGCTCTTTTCTCCAGTTTGGATTGTTTAAACATTTTATTACACATGCATTTTCTATTTTTGCTTCTTCACAAGTAAGAGGGGGATCACAGTGTGTTTTGTTGGTGTCTCTGCTCTTACCACTTCAAAGGAATCAGAATGAACCATGAATAAAATGACATCCAAGAAATTATGGCTTAAAGATTCAACCCCAACCACATATTGAATGTTAGCAAGTTTCTACTTCAAGCAAACTGACAGAAACCTCTTTCAGGAAAAAGTTCTGGGTTTAAGAAATTATAAAAGTTGTTTACTTTGCTCTGATTCTATTGAGAGACAGCATTGAGCAGTGGAAAGAGAACTGGCATGGGAGCCAGACAAATGTCACTTCTCTGATGTATTAACTTTGTAATCTTGAATAAGTCACTTTTATTCTTTGAGTCCCCCTTTCCTCCTTTGCAAAATGGAGGGAATAATTTGCACAGCCCCATAGGCTTCCCCTTCCATATAAAGACATTAGAAAACATTGGAATAAAAGGAGCTTTCCTTAAAGTGATAAAGGACATACCATCAGCAAGCATTATATGTAATGGGGATAAACTAGAATCCTTCCCAGTAAGATCAAGGATGAAGCAAGAATGCCCACTTGTGATGATGATAAATGATAAATCACCACTACTATTAATATATACCAGAATATTAATATTATACTAGAAATACTAGCTATAATATATAATAATATATAAATATATACACTATATAATAAGAACAGAAAAAGAAATTAAAGGAAATAGATGAGGCAATGAGGAAATAAAACTGTCACTCTTTGCAGATGACATGATGGTATACATAAAGAATCCCAGAGAGGGGGCAGCTGGGTGGCTCAGTGGATTGAGAGCCAGACCTACGGGAGGTCCTAAGTTCAAATCTGGCCTCAGACACTTCCCAGCTGTGTGACCCTGGGCAAGTCACTTAACCCCCATTGCCTAGCCCTCACCACTCTTCTGCCTTGGAACCAATACACATTATTGACTCCAAGATGGAAGGTAAGGGTTATTAAAAAAAAAAAAAAGAATCCCAGAGAATCAACCAAAAAAACTATAGAAATAAATAACAACTTTAGTAAAGTTGCAGGATAAAAAATAAACCCACATAAATCATCAGCATTTCTATTTACTACCAGCAAAGTTCAACAGCAAGTTATAGCAAGTAAATACCATTTAAAATAACTGTTGACAATATATAATATCTAGAAGTACACTTACCAAAACAAATCTAGCAATTATATGAACAACACTTTTCATACAAATTAAGTCATACCTAAAAATATCAGGAAAATATTAATTGTTCATGGATAGGCTAAGCCAATGTAATGAAAATTGATTTACTCATTCAGTGCCATACCAATAAAACTATCCCCCAAATTACTTCTTAGAATTAGAAAAAGTAATAATAAAATTCATCTGGAAGAACATACGGTCAAGAATATTAAGAGAATGAATGAAAAAAATATGAAGGAGATCTTAAACTCTACTTTAAAGTGTTCATTATCAAAATAATTTGGTACTAGCCAAGAAATAGAGTAATGTATCAATGGAATAAGTTAGGAAATCAATATATAATGACCATTATAACTGTGTTTGATAAATCCAAAGATCCAAGCTATTGGAGGAAGCACTACTATTTGACAAAAACTACTAGGGAAACTGGAAAACCATGTGGCACAAAGTAGGCATAGACTAATATCTCACACCACACAGAGTATGGCAGACTCTAAGATAAAGTCAAAATGGATACATGATCTAGAAACAAAGGAGTAGAAATAGTATTGCTGGGTTCTATATTTCAAAAACATATTTCAATGACCTTTTCCTTCTTTTTCTTTCTTGCTTTTTAGGGGGCAATCCTATCCCTAGCTCCTTTCTCCCTCTTTCTCCCATCCCTCTACTTTCCAAATGAAAAGCAAAACTTTTATATAAAATATGCATAGTAAATCAAATTCCCACATTGGCGATGTTCATTTCATGGATAGGCCACCACACCTCTCTGTCAGGAGTGGAGGAAGGAATAAAATAGAAAATTGAAACTGCAAAATTGGAGATTAATGATGATGGTGCCCTGGGAATCACATCAAAATTAAGAGAACACATTTGGAGTTAAGCAGCACTTAAGCAGAAGTCAGGGACAGCTAGGTGGCGCAATCAGGAGAGTGGTGGACCTGGAGTCAGGAAGACTTCTTCCTGAGTTCAAATTCAGTCTTACACATTTAATAGCTAAGTGACTCTGAGCAAATCATTTGACCCCCTCTGCCTCAGTTTACTTGTAGGTAAAATGACCTGGAGAAGTAAATGGCAAACCTGTCCATATCCTCTGCCAAGAAAACCCTAAATGGGGTCATAAAAAGACCCTACTGAAATGACTGAATAATAAAATTCAGAAGAACATGACTTGGAAGCTGGTATAGGAGAGAATGAAAAGTCAAAGATGACACTTAGATAATGAGCTTGGGTGACTGAAAGGATGATGGTACCCTCAACAATAATGGGAAAGCTCAGAAGGGATAGGATATGGATGGAAAGATAATGAGTTTTGTTTGGGATATGTTGAGCTTAATTAACTAAGTCTATGGGACAACCCAGCACTAGCTGTCTAATAAGCAATTGGAGATGTGTCTGGAAAGTAGCAGAGAGATTAGGACTGGATAAACGATTCTGAGAATCATCAGTGTACAGGTAATATAATAATGGGAGCTGATGAAATCATTAAGAAAAATAATATATAGAGAGAAGAGGGCCCACGACTGATGGACACCCATTATTAACCAGTATAATTGGATGAAGATTCTGTAAAGGAGATTATGAAAGAGTGGTCAGAGGTAGGGAGAGAATCAGAAAAGAACAGTGTCATGGAAACCTAGACAGGAGAATTTTAAGGAAAAGAGGGTGATTGACAGTGTTAAAGGTTACAGAGAGGTCAAGAAGGATGAGAATTCAAAAAAAAGGTCATCAGATTTGACAATTCAAAAATCATTAATAAGCAGTTTGGGTTGAATAATGAGATCAGAAGCCAGATTGTAGCAGCTTAAAAAGAGAATGAGAGCAAAAGAATTGTAGATGACTTGTTCTAGGAGTTCAACCACCTGAGGGGGCAGCTTAGGTGGCTCAGTGGATTGAGAGCCAGATTTGAAGATAGAGGTCCTGGGTTCAAATCTAAATTCAGACTTATCATAGCTGTGTAAACCTGGGCAAGTCATTTAATCCCCATTGCCTAGCCCTTACTATTCCTCTGCTTGGAACAAATACACAATACTGATTCTAAGATGGGAGGTAAGAGTAAAAAGAAAAAAGACACATATCCATGATAGTTTAGGTGGGATGGATAGATGTACAGATCATAGTTCAGATAAAGATTCAGAAGAAAAAGTATTGCTTCTTGGCCTTTTGACTAAGATCAAGTGTAATAAAAAGCAAAAGCACTAACCCCTCACATTATTAAATGGATAATATGGGGACCAGGTTTATGGTCTTTTCCTAAGTTCTCTGTTTTTCATTTTTTAAAAAGTGGGGAGAAAAGCCAACTGCTTGGAAATATTTTATTATAAAGATAATATAAAGTGCCTCCCAAGAGAAATATTTATTCTATAGAATTATTTTATTTCTTTAAATCTGGTCAGCAACCCAAGGTAAAGTCTATATGGACACATTGGCCTAAAACATTTCATCTTCTCAAATATCAAAATAAACTTGCCTAACTAAAGAGAAATATTCTTTTGGTTTAGGGTAAGTTTAAGAACAAAAACTTCACTCAATTTGAATTCAAATTTATATTCTATAACCATTAAAGACTGAGATATTTCACTAGAAACATCTTGGAAATATTTATATTTTATTTGTACTTTTACTTTTTTTGCATAAACTGTATTGATTTCTGGACTTCATAGTTTGGGGGAATCTTTTGTCCCTATAATAAATAGCCATAGAATCATAGAACTTCAGAGGTAGAAGACTCACAGAGAGGTCCATTACAATATTAACTTTGATTATTAATGGATCCTTGTTAATTACTAATGCATTCAATTAAAACCCCCAAATAAACCTTATCCTTTGATTCTCATATAGCTGGACCTTCTAATATCTCTAGAAAACAAGTTTTTAAAAAACTTAAAAAAAAAAAACAATCAAGAAGGGAGCAGCTGAGTTGCTCAGTGGATTGAGAGCCAGGCCTAGAGACAGAAGGTTCTGGGTTTAAATCTAGTCTTAGACACTTCTTATCTGTGTGACCCTCCTGGACAAGTCACTTATTCCCCATTGCCTAACCCTTACTACTCTTCTGCCTTGGAACCAATACACTGTAATGATTCTAAGATGGAAAGTCAGGGTTTAAAACAAAAACAACAACAACAAAAAAGCAAGTAGAAGATGTGCTTTTACTAGCCAATTAAGAGGACAACTAAGATATTTTTAAGGGCTGATAAAGAAAAGTCCTTAGGTGCTCATATATTGATTGCAAAATTCAAGATTTATATTTGGTCCTTTAGATTTAAACATTAACTAGAAATTTTGACTAAAGTTAGCAGCCAACTAATTTTGATATTGCCTTGGACTGATCTGGCTGATTAGTAAATTCTTGCCTTTCTTTTTTCAAATGTTTAGAATTATTCATGTTTATATGGAAATGTGTTTTACATGATAATACATGTATAACCCAGATCAAATTGTTTATCATCTCTGGGAAGGGGGAAGGAAGAGAAAGAAGGAGACAATTTGGATCACATAACTTCAGAAGAATTATGTGGAAAATTGTTATTGCATATAATTAGTAAAATAAAATATCTTTTAAAAAAAAGAATTATTCATATTCCTGGGGTTGCTACATTTATTTCTAATCTGACTATAAATTAAACTGGCTAAAATGATCAGTTGACTCAGGTTGACATTTGTTTAGCAATAATGTTTAGATGCTACTCTATTTGTCTTGTAGAGTTTGTGACAGATACAAACATGGAATCCATTTATAGAGAAAAGTTATTTAAATTTTATTTATGTTTGAGATTTATTGATGCTTTTTTTTACATCACAGTCATTTCCTAATATGTACCCTCATGGAACTCTCCTTTGTAACAATAATTAAGTAATGACTTAGGTATTACATAATATATGAAATAATTAAGTAAAATGATCTGGCAAAAGGCATCTAGCATTATAGGCAAATTCTGGTCTTATAGCCCCCTCCTCTTTACTGATAAGAAGGGAAATGTGTTTCATCACCTATTCTCTAAGACCAAGTTGGTATCATGGATTGAATGCTGGTTTTGAAGTTGGGAAAACCTAAATTCAAATTCTGTTCCAGTCACTTAATCCTTATTAGCATTAATTTCCCTATCTATAAAATGGGGGGGTAATAACAGCACCTACCTTACAAGGTTATTTATTGTGAGGGGAAGCTAGGTAGCACAGTGGATAGAACTTCTGGCCTAGAATCAAGAAGACTTGGGTTCAAATTTGGCCTCAGACACTTTTAAACTGTGTGACCATAGGCAAATCACTTAGCTCCTATTACCTAGACCTTCCCTCTCTTCTGTCTTACAATTGATACTAAGTCAGAAGGTAAGAGTTTACAAAACAAGGTTATTTTGAGGATCAAATGAAATTATTTATGTTAAAAGTCTTAGAAAACCTTACAGTACTATGTAAATGTTAGCTATTATTAGTAGTAATAATAAAGCATGTTAAATTTAATTAGATAGCAATTGATAATTAAGAATAAAAAATTATATCTGGAAGGATTTATTTCCTGGCAAATTTTAAAGTCTTTAAAAAATTATCTTCAAACTGCAAAGGCCAGAACAGGCATTACTAGAGAGAAGTTGATTGCCAAGGAGAGATAGCTAGAGCTGCCCTGGATGGGTACAAGTCACCCAGTTGATTGGCACATTTATTAAAGGGTAATGCGCTAGGCCCAGGGAATACAAAGTCAGAAGCAAAAACAGCCCCTGCACTTACCTATGAAATCAAGAGGATGACAACACATGTAAATATAATAAGGGTGGATCAAGATTGTTGCTAGAGAGGATCCAGGTATTCACCAACCTTTCCTCCCTACCTGCTTTGGCTCTGGAGTCCCCAGAGTCTCCATCAGCCATATTCTGTTACAATAATTAGTTCTTCTTTAGCCTACTTTGTTCCCACTTCTGTTACTTTAAGGAATTTCTCATATTTATATTTAACAAAAAGGAACACAATCACAATTGTTTAGATAGGACATTTATTTAGGGCTCACCAGTGCCGGTCTGTGCTACAGAGCCAAGATGCTCCCTGCTCTCAAGATGACATCCTAATATATGGAAAGAGCAAAGTTAAAGGGGTAGGGGGAAGGGCCAGCTGTGCAGAGATGGCACAATACAAAAAGGGAGGAGAGCTGGCAGAGAAATGAACAAGTCTGGCCACACAGCAAGCAAGACTCACCAGTCAGGAAGGCAAACCCTACAGTGGAGAAGCATTTCCAGGCATTCAAGTTTGCTGCTGAGGAGGTGGAGAGTGGCCAGCTGGGAGAATTCCTAACATTGTAGGCAGAGATTTGGCTCTGTGCTGTAATTTACATTTATATTTATCTCCAGTTAACCCCCTTGCCTCTTTGTGTTTGCGGAAATTCAGGTTACCAGCAATGTTTGGGTAAAGAATCAAGAAGAACCAGAAGGGGAAGTTGTAGGACAGGGCTTTTCTTGGAACTCCCCTGAGTCCCTGAGGAATTGGATAAACTTGCTGGGTTCAGTGCTGTCTTCTCCAAGCTGCCTGGAGGGTTCTTGGCCCTTTGGGATCTCTGCCTTCTCTGCCCCATCTCTCCTCTTCATGGTGGTGACTTCGGTGATACTGATGTTTTCTGGTACTTAGCTCTTGGTATCTCTCCTGCCTGTCTCCTAGCAGACCCCTGAATTGAGTGCTCCGGACTAGTGCCTGGTTTGTGAAAGTTCCAAGTCCCACATCTACTTGTGGGTGTAGCGGAGAAAGCGCCAGGCCTGGAGTCAAAAAATCCTGAGTTCAAATCCAGCCTTAGAGATTCACTCACTGTGTGACTCTGGGCAAGTCATAATATCTGTTTGCCTTCATTTCCTAAACTGTGAAATAGGGATGATAATAATAACATTTGCCTTCCAGTGTTGTGAGGATCAAAGGAGATATTTATTAAATGCTTAGCACAGAGCTCTTACAGCTTTAAGTCCAGGACACTAGGCATTGGGCTGAGTAGATGAGGCTGATGCTGCGCCCTTAGCTCTCTAAGGAGGAAGATACTAATGGTGGAGGGAAAAAGACAGGGTTCATCTCTGTGGATATGCTGCTCCTAAGAGGTACAACTGGACTTTTCTTTCTTTTTTTTTAAACCCTTACCTTCCGTCTTGAAATCAATACTGGGTATTGGTTCCAAGGCAGAAAAGGGGTAAGGGCTGGGCAATGGGGAGTCAGTGACTTGCCCAGGATCTTACAACTAAGAAGTGTCTGAGGCCAGATTTAAATTCAGGTCTTCCCTACTCCAGACCTGACTCTCAGTCTACTGAGCCACCCAACTACCCCCTACAACTGAACTTTTCTGACCGTTTCCCTGGGACCTAGGCCAAGTCAGGGGGACCCATGGGAAGAGGCCAAGAAGGCCTCTGAAGAATCCATCTTATGTGTCAAGACAGGCTGCATAAATACTGAGTATGCTGGAGAGTGATATTCAGTTAACAGAACCACAATTATTTCATGTGCTACTTCAAAGTTGACTGAAGAGGATATTAACAACATCCTGATATATAACTAAAACTGGTTTTCTTTTTAAATCCTTACCTTCCATCTTAGAATAGATTCTAAGGATGAGTTTTAAAGTAGAAGAGTGGCAGAGGCTAGTGTAAGGAATTAAATTTAGGGGTTTGACTAAAATATATAAGAATTCTAAAATAAATTCTAAATTCTTAAAATAAAGCAAAAAAATAAAAATATTCTAAGCTCAAGTCAAAAGGGTGGAAAGAGTGAAAGTAGAGAAATGCAAAAAGAGGGTAGAGAAGATGTTCACCCTATCACATTAAATTTTGCTTACGTGCTTGGCTCATCCTAGCAGGGCTTGTTATCCCTTTACAGGAGGACCCAGAGTTCCACCCACACAGCCTCCTTCAAGAAGAGAAGGCCTCTCCTCAGCTAATCTCTCTCCAGACACCAGGAAAGGAAGGTCAGTTACTCACCTAAGAGGCAGTCCAAGTCCCAAGTTACCTCCAAGAGGCAGGTCACCAGTCAAAGATACAGACAGGAGAAATTAATAATAGTTTAGAGAGAAACAGCTGAGATTGAGAAGAATTGGGAGGGACAGCTAAATGGTTAGAGCACCAAGCTTGAAATCAAGAGGTCCTGGGTTCAAATTTGGCCTCAGTCACTTCCTAGCTGTGTGATCCTGGGCAAGTCACTTAATTGCCTGATTGCCTAGCCCTTACTGCTCTTCTGTCTTAAGAGTTAATACTAAGACAGAAGGTAAGGGTTTTTTCTTTAAAAAGATTGGGAAAGGCTTCTTACAGTAGGTGAACCTTTAGCTGATACTTGTTAGGAGGAAAGTGAAGCCAGGAAGTATTCCAGGCATGGGCCATTGAAAATGCTTAATCAGGAGATGTAATCCCTATCTGCAGCATTTCTCTTATCAGCCAGTTTAATAACACTGTCAAAAAAGGGAAATAAGATTAATCTGGCCTGGCCTCTCTCTTTTGTGGCAATTGCTTCCTTTTCTTACTGCTTACTATCTTTTTTTTTTCCCTTCCTCCAAAACTTTACTTTCCGTGTTAGAATTGATACTAAGAATGTCAGATTTGAACCCAGGTCCTCCTGACTCCAGGCCTGGCATTCTTATCATCTGTGTCACCTACCTGCCCCTTCACTATCCTTTTAATAATACAATCTGGAATTTTGTTGAGGTGCGAAGTCAAGCTCACTCTTTTGCAGACTATCCTCTTTGCTTTTGTAAAAAGCAAAGACAGTATCTATACTTCCTCAAACCCTGTAGTACATCTCCCTTGTTGTCCGTGATCTTTCAAAGATTGTGGGTTGGCAGTGACATTGGCTTGTTCTTTCAGTATGTGAGGAAGTAGTTCATATTAGACCTTGTGATTATGTATGTATGGGAACATTCAGACCCGTAGTTGGTTTGCTTCGTTTAAACCTTTACCTTCCATCTTAGAATCAATACTATCCAAGGCAGACGAGCAGGAAGGGCTAGGCAAAGGGGGTTGAGTGACTTGCCCAGGGTCACCCAGCTAAGAAGTATCTGAGATCAGATTTGAATCCATGACATCCTGTCTCCAGACATGGCTCTCTGTCCACTGAGCCACTTAGCTTGCCTCCTAAACCCTAGCTTTTCTACTGAAGCCAGTCTCATATCTGAGACCCCTCCCAGACGTTTCAAACTAGATGACCCACAGGCATCTCACACTGAACATGTGCAAAATGCTGGATAAATGTAAAATCTTTCATTTGGGCTTAACAAATCAGCTTCACATGTATAAGATTTGGAAGGCTTCACTAGATGGTAGTTTGTCTCAAAAGGATCCAGGAGTTTTATTGACATAGAAGTTCAGTGTGAGTCAAGAGCTAATGCCAGGCTCAAATTAATATAGGCAGAGTCCCAGGCAAGGGAGGTGGCTCTCCTGCTCCTCTCCTCAGTCCTAGGTCAGCTACATTTGCCAAATCATGCCGGGTGCTGCATTTTAGGAAGGTCATTGACGAGCTGAACAGTGTCCGAAGGAGGAAAACGAGGATAATAAAGGCTCTTGAAATGATATGGTGGCAGGACTGGTTGAAGGACCTAGGGATCTTTAGTTTAGAGAAAGGAGGGGAGGGATCCCGGGCATGGAATCAGATAATTGTCTAAGTTTTTGGAAGATTATTACCTGGAAGATCCCCTTCAATTCTAACAATTGGATGATACTAGCACATGGGAATAGATAGGATGCTCAGTGAATAGAATGCCAGGCATAATGACAGGAGGTTCTGGGTTCAAATTTGACCTCAGATACTTCTTAGCTTTGTGACCCTGAGAAAGTCATTTAAATCCAGTTGTCTAGCCTTTACTCTCTTCTGCTTTGGAACTAATACTTAGTGTGACTTCTAAGACAGAAGTTAAGGATTTAAAAAAAACACATGAAGGTAGAATTTTAAAGTTTGTTAAATAGTAAAGCATTTTGAATATTTTGATTAACTAATTCAGTTTTCTACTAACATTGGGCTTGTAACTTCTCTTGATATTTGATGTTTAAAAATATGCCCATGAAATTACAAACCTAAGTTAACTATTCTCTCTTGTTCTTGCCCCTTTTCTTTCATCTCAGCAAAAGCTTACATCACCTGATCCTTTATTAAATTCTCCTTTTCAATAGAAAGTCTTAAATCACTTTATAGAGAGAGGCACAGATGTCTATCATCAGTATTTAGCTCAGTCACTGCCACATGGTAAACACTTAATACTTCTTGTTGGAGGATCAGTCAACAGACATTTATTAAACTCCACCTATTGCCAGGCACAGTGCTAAGTGCTTAGGGATACCAAAAAAGGAAAGGAAAAGGAAGAAAATAAGCATTTAATAAGACTTACTAATGCCAGCTACTATGCTAAGCTCTTTACGAATATATCTCATTTAATCCTCATTACAACCTTGTAGGGGTAGTAGGTGATGCAGTGGATAGAGTACTGGGCCTGGAGTCAAGAAGACTTATTTTCCTGAGTTCAAATCTGGCCTCAGACACTTACCAGACATTGTGTGACCCTGGGCAAGTCACTTCACTCTGTTTGCCTCAGTTTCTCATCATTAAAATGAGCTGGAGAAGGAAATGGCAAACCACTTCAATGTCTTTGCCAAGAAGAGCCCAAATGGGGTCATGAAGAGTTAGATATGACTGAAAGTGATTTGTGTAAGGGCCAGAATGTAAGAGGTTGGACTAAATTATTTAAGAGTATGGTCATCAGGAGTTTAATCAATTCCAAATGATTTTTTAGCAATTTATTTATAAAATATAGAAAGAGTGCAAGTAAGAAAATCAGAGAGGATAGGGTAAGATATCTAACCTAACACACTAAGTATTTTACTCTGTCGCTGACTCAACCCAGGCAGGGCTAATTAGTCCTCAGCTGAAGGGGCCTCAGCCTTGAACCAAGGACCTGGGAATGAATAAAGCAAGGACTTCAGTCATGAAGCCTCTTTCAAGAGGGAAGGCCTCTCCTGAGGCTAGTCCCTTCAGAAAATCCAGGAAAGGAGACAGTTTTTTCACTCACCCACATTAAAAGGGAGAGATTTAAGAACAATCTCACCAAGTCCAAGGTCTCAGATCCAGTAAGCAGATCCTTCATCAGTCTCCAACTCAAACTCGGAACTCCAAAGAATGACAAATTCCATCACAGGAAGTTATAACTCCTTTTAAAGACACTTCTTTGTGTCACTTCCTGCTCCTTCCTCTACTTTTTACATGGACAAAGTATAGTCTATAGTTTTGCTTAGGACTGCCCAGGGGGCATTCAGTGATTTTTTATTCATCACCCATTTTCACATACATGAGTCACAGACCTCCCCCACTCAAGTGTAATTGGGTGTATACACTTCTGGTGATTAAATCTAAAAATGAGCAAGGGAGAGTTAATCCCAAATTCACATTTGACAACACCAAAAAAGTTACCCTGCAGTATAAGTGTTGTTTTTTGGTGTTGAAAGAATTTGAGGCAAACAGAGATCCCAACTTAATGGAGGAGAGACCATGCAATAAATAAGAGCTATACTTGGTAAACTGAAGGTAATTTCGAAAAAAGACACTAGCTTTAAGGGGGCTCAGGAAAGGCTTCTTTCAATAGGTAGAATTTTAGCTGATTACTTAATGGAAGCCAAGAGGAAGAAATGAGGAGAGTATTCCCAGCTACAGAAACAATTGGGAAAATGCCAGGAATTGAGAGATGCAATGTATTGTGATAGGAAAAATGAAGAAGCCAATGTCCATGAGTGACAGAATCTTTGGCTAGGAGAGGAAAATGTAAGATCTGGTAAGAAAGGAATGGATGAGGTTCTCAAAGGATTTAAAAGCCAAAAAGAGGATTTTAGATTTGATCCTGGTGCTAATGCAATATTGGATAGGAGATGGTTTGGTCAATTATATTTTAGGAAGAGCAGTTTGATAGCTAAGTGAAAGACTAGAATGGAGAAAGACTTAATCAGGACACTAGCAGACTATTGCAATAATCCAGGCATGAAGTCATAAGGGCCTGGACCAGGATGGTGATGGTGTCAAAGAAAAGATAGAAGCATATACAAAAGATGTTAGAAGGTAGAAACTACAGGAATTTGTTACTTACTGGATATAAGGAGTTCTGAAAGAGTGTGAAAAGTTGAGGATGATACCTAGGTTGTGAGGTTCAGGACTTGGGGGGATAATGATTTAAGAAGGATGTTGGGAAGAAGTTTTGGTTGGAGATAATTAGTTTAATTTTGGGCATGTTGAATTAAGATACCCATGGAACATCTAGTTAAGGAGTCTAGTTTTGGAGGTGTAAGACTGGAGATCAGGAGAGAAGTTGGGGAGGGCTAAATAGATCTGAGAACCATCTATATAGGGAAGATAATTTAATCTATGAGAGCTAATGAGGTCACTAAGTGAAATAGTATAGAGTAATAAGAAAAGAGTAGCCATGATAAAGTCTTGGGGAATGCCCACCATTTGTGGAATGACCTGGATGAAGATCCTTTTGAGAGTCATTCCAGCAGTCTCTCAAAGGGGAGGGTCCTTCTGTCTAAGTGTGACAGTTCAGTCAAATAATGGATGAGAGGCACTGCATGCTCAATCTCATGTCAGGCATCACACAGTGATCTGCCATGGCACAGAGGTTGGTTGATTTTATAGGTTCAGTGAGAACAGGCTTATCTGGCACACAATCATTTTTCAACATACACATTTCCATAAAACCTAACAACAGACTGGAAGCCTAAGGAGATAGTTAGTGAAACATTGTTGCTATGACAGAAATAGATGAATGACATAAACAGGGTGATCTGGAGGTTAGTTCTCCCTGACCTATAAGATGACCAGTTAGGAGAATCATTGTTACTTTTGGTCAGCTTTCACAATCAATCACAATTACTTAGGAGATGGTAACAACATTTTGTAACTAGGTACAGGATTAGAGGGTAATTTAATGACAGACCAGTTTGGGGGTTTTCCTCAATTTACAAATTCTGTTTTTCTTGTGTTATTTTAAAGTACCTGGCAATGTTGCCTGGTTTCTGGCCACAAACAGATTCAGTGGAGTGTGTCCTATAGACCTAGACTTGAAAGTGATTGATGTTCTTGATTTGCCTGGCTTGTAATGGGAGTGAATGTAACTCTGTGGAAAGGGAAAGGAGGGGGGTAATGGGTAATGATCTATAGGTTTTAATTTTGTGAATATAATTTTTTAAGGTAATAAGCTGGGGGGATTAGGGTGTGATGTATGTGTGTTAACCCTATAAGTTTTTGCTCTCATTTTTCTCCTATGTTGGGGAGAGAACAATAACCATAATAATTCCATTGGTAATGGAAGTTAGAGAAAGAAGTCAGACAGAGGGGGTTCCTGTGGGTGCCTTATTTTTCCAGAAAGTTGCTTCACAACTCTGGAACTCACATGTTACCATGTTAGACAGCATGGGCTTGATGGCTTCCCACCAAGATACAGCAAAATTCACTAAGAAAGATGAAATACTGATGTAAGGAGAGAACTAGAAGAAAACAGTGTCATGGAAATCTAAAGAGAAAAGAATATCAAGGAGAAGTGATTTACAGAGTCTCAAAGGATACAGAGAAGTCAAGAAGAATGAGGATAGAGAAAAGACTATTAGACATGACATTTAAATAAAAGAACAAAAAAAATTTGAAGATAACTCTTTTAGTTGAGTGATGAGGTCAGGGGCCAGGATTGCCAAGAGTTAAGAAGAAAGTAAGAGTAAAGGAAATACAAGCCTCCCAGACTTTCTCAAGGAGTTTAGCCATGAAAGAGAGGAGAGATATAGGATGAAACAGTGGTAATGGATGGATCAAGTGAGGATTTTTTAAAAGACATTTTTAAAGGGAGAAATGTATGCAACAGAGAAGCAGCCACTAGACAAGGAGCTATTGAAGATTAATGAGAGTGGATTGATAGAGGGAACAATATGGTGGAGAAGACAGGATGTAATTGGATTACTTGTGAATGTGAGAAAATTACCCTTGGCAAAGACTCCCTTCATATGAAATAGGATTGAATGGGAAGATGTTAGGTGAAGGCAGCTGAATGATGTGAGTTGAGAAGGAAGAGGAAAGAGAAGTTTTTTTGCTGAATGGCCTCAATTTCTTTCAGTCAAATATTAGTCAAGGTTCTCTATTGGGAGGATGAGGAAAGGGTAACCATGAGAGGTTTTAGGAGATTGTGAAAAGATGCTAGGGTGAGTGTGATAGTGAATCTATTAGGGAGTAATAAACAGATTACTTCAGTGAAATGAAGGCTCAGTTGATTGTTACATAAATTTTAATGGATCCATTCAGCATGAGTAATATTCTATCTAGGTTTTCTCAGCAGTAGTGAATAGGTATGAAAGTGATTAGAAGTTATGATGTGTAATTTAAAGTATTCAAAGAAACTGTATTCATGACAGTACCAAGTAGCTAAGAATTATAGTAAGAAATAGATATTCTGAAAAATATTGCAACTACTAAGTTAGGGATATTGCAGTATATAAGGTTGGCTGACTACTTGAGGAAGGGTTTCATTGGGTGAATGAACCCTTGAAGTCACCACATGTCAGAGTCTAGTCTTTAGCTTGTTTCTATTCAAGCAGGAGTGGTGATAAGAAAATCATAGACTGAGAATTTTTATCAAGAACTTCAAAGGTCATCTGGTCTAGTCCACTACCTAAACATTGATCTCTTCCACAACATCTCCAAAGAATGGACAACCAGATTTTACTTGAATATATCTAGTGATGAGTTACACTTTCCTGAGTCAACCTGTTCTATTGTTGGACAGATATAATTGTTGTGAACCAGCCCTTAAACTGAACTGAAACAATAGTGGTTCACATTTCTGGAATGCTTTAGAGTTTAGGCAATGCTTTCTTCCCTGCTGCACCATGAGATGGGGATTTAACTCAAATTTAGCATTATAAAGCACTTGTTGGGCACCAGTCACTGTGCCCAATTTATGAGGCTATAGTTAATGCCTATATGTTTTACTGGGGGGCAAAGAACAGTCCATAGATAAGCAAATTGTAAAATATAATACAAAGTAACTATAGGTAGAGAGTACTAACAATTAGGGTGGGGTAGTATCAGAAAAGGCCTTATGGGACCAGCTGAGTGGCTCACTGGATAGAGAGCCAAGCCTAAAGATGGGAGGTCCTAGGTTAATTTAAACCTGGCCCAAACACTTTTTTTCTCTTTTTAAAATTTTCTTTTTAAAAATTTTCCATGGCTACATGATTCATATTGTCTACTTCCCTTCTTCTCTCCCCCCTTACAGAGCTGACAAGCAATTCCACTGTGGCCCAGATACTTCCTAGCTGTGTGACGCTCGGCACTTAACCCCCATTGCCTAGCCCTGTGCTGGTGAACCTATGACACACATGCTGGAGGGGGCTGCTCCCCTCCCCCCTTCCACCTCACCTGAGGACATTTGGGAGCATTTCCTCCATCCCCTATCTAGGGTAAGGGAGCAGCACACATGTATCATGAGGGTGCATTTTGGGCACTCAGTTTCTAAAAGATTTGCCATCACTGAGTTAATTTTTCCCCTTAGAACCAATTCTTAGTATTAATTCTAAGACAGAAGGTAAGGGTTTAAAAAAAATTTTTTTAAAGCTCCTTCTGTGGGAGTTGGCACTTGAGATGAGACTTGAAAAGAAACAGGGGTTCCATTATTACCTATATTTTATAGATAAGGAAACTGAAGCTTTGAAAGAAGGCAGATGACTTGTCCAAGCATATATAACTTCTTTAGCAGATTCAAGATCTGAATTCAAACCTTCTGACTCCAACTTCCACAACCTCCATAGCTGTTCTCACTCCACTACAACTGTTCTGGATAATTGAACCCTGGAAGATTAATTTATAGATCATTAATTTAGGTCTAGAGGGGATTTACAGGCCATTCATTCCAACCTCCTCATGTTACAGAGGAGGAAACCAAATCCCAAGGAAGTTAAGTGGCATGTTCAAGGAGACACAAGTGATAAATGGCAGGTAAAATTTGAACCCAGATCCTTTGATTCCCAAACTAGGGCCACTGTACTGTACTGCCTCTGATACTTTCTTCAGTTCAATGTGATAAAACTGACAAGAGACTGGTTTATAAATTACAATGGTAATTTCTTTATTTCTAATGGGAAATATACCTAATTCTGAGTACTAGACTTCTAAATTTGACCCTATCCTGAAGGTTAGACCCTTTTAGAAAACAGAATAAAAGTTTGCTTAATGAACATAAAAGAAAAAGGCACTAGATGTTCTCAGAAGACATGTCTATGTTTCTCAAGATATACTAGCCTGGGAATCTGATGACTGCCCTTTTCTACTTCATGGAATGAGGCTGGTTATCTAAAACCAGAGCAGAGCACTCTGACTCTGAGTTTAGAAAATATTTATTAAAGTGAATTCCACTCCACAGAAGAAATTATTGTTGTTGTTGTTCAGTCATTTCAGTCATTGTCCAACTCTTTGTTGACCCTATTTTGGATTTTCTTGGCAAAAATACTAGAGTGGTTTGCCATTTTCTTCTCTAGCTCATTTTACAGATGAAGAAACTAAGGCAGAATTGAATGACTGCCTAGGGTCATACAGTGTCTGTGATAATATTTGAACATGGGAAAATGGGTCTTCCCAATTTCTTACCCAGCATTCTATCCACTGTGCCCTAACTGCCCCTCTTAGAAGGAAAACACACTAATAGATGCTCAACAAATGGCTGCTGTGAACTGAATAGGTTGGAAGGGGGCCATTTTTTTTAACAAAAAGGAGTTTTTTTCAATAATATATCAATAAGTATACAATGCTGATTAGAGATTCCTCTCAGTCCCCAAATTTGTTATAGTGGTATTAGTCAATCAGAGAATTATGGTGATGCTCTTCAGTGAAAATTTCATCAATCCTCAGGAGCCCTGACTCTTTATAGGCTAGACCTATATCTTCAGACAGTAAGGAAGACAAGGCAGCCTTCTTCCAAGGGGGCTAATTTCTATAGCCATACTGCAGTTCCAACCTCACCTGGGGGTTTCTTTACTGGATCATCTATTAAATTTGTGCCCAGGAGCTGTTGAATCTGTTGTTCTCTGTACATAGGAATCTCAATGTTTTCCTAGATTTACTTGACCACGAATAGATTGTCTGTCCCCACCCACCTTAATTTACTTATGACAAAAGTTGTTTGTTTGTTTGTTTTTCAGAACAAACTCTAAAAGCAACTAAAAGGAAAATAAGCAAGTTTTATTCAAAATAAAAAGGGAATAATTAACAGGGAAGGCACTAGAATTAGGATGGTTGTGGAATGCTTCAAGTAAAAGATGAGATTCCAGTTAGGACTTAAAGGAAGCCATGGGGATCAGTCGTTGGAGTGAAGGAGGGAAAACATTTCAGGTTTGGAAGAGAATCAGAAAAAATGCCAGAACCCAAGAAATATGAAGTGGAACAACAAGGAAGCCAGTGTCACTGGTTCAAAAAATATGTGTTGGGAAGTAAAGTACAAGAAAACTAGAAAAGTAGGAGTGGGCTAGTTTTTTGTATTTGATCAATAGCCACAGACTAAGGAGGTGACATGGTCAGACTTGTGCTTTAAGAAAATTAGGATCATTTTAGTGGCTGAATGGAAGCTGGATTGGAGTGGAGAGATACTTGGGACAGGGCGACCCACCAACAGTCTATTACAATAGCCCAGACATGAGGTGATGAGGACCTGCATCCAAGTGGTTGCAGTGTCAGAGGAGAGAATGGGGCATTTAGAAGAGATGTTGCAAGAGTGAAAATGATGGGCCTTGGCTGGCAACAGATTGGATTAGGGGAAGAGTGGTGGGGTGGTGAGAGATATGTGACATGTGAAAATTATATGAAATTTAATTTTCATTGTTCATAAATAAAGTTTTATGGGAACACAGCCATGCACATTTGTGGTGTATCATCGATGGCTGTTTTGGTGCTACAATGGCAGAGATGAGTTGTGAAAGAGACCATATGTGGTGCTCTTATCCCTTTGTACTGATGCTTGGTGCACCACAAATCACAGTGATTAAGTTATAACTCCATGGTTTGGAGCTATGCCCAAAGGATTATAAAACTGCATACCTTTTGACCCATTACTAGGTTCATATCCTAAAGAGATCAAAGAAAAAGGAAAAGGAACTACATATATAAAATTCTGTATAGCAGGATTTTTTTTTTGGTGGTGGCAGAGAATTGAGAATTAAGGAGATGCCCATCAATTGAGGGACAGCTAAATATGATTATGATTGTGATCAAATAACTATTATGGTATAAGAAAAGATGAGGGGAATGGTTTCAGAAAAAAAAACCCTGGAAAAACTTTTATGAATCTATGCAAAGTGAAGTGAGCAGAACCAGAACTTTGTAAAAAGTAACAGCAATATTGTGAGGATGATCAGCTGTGAAAGACTTAGCTACTCTAATCAATACTGAAAGACTTATGAAGAAAAATGCTGTCAACCTGTAAGGAGAGAGGTATATATTTTTTCACTTTTTTTTTTCCTTTTGGCAACATGGCTAATATAGAAATATGTTTTGCATGATTTTACAAGTATAATTGATACCATATTACTTGTTTTCTTTCTTCTTCTTTTGTAATCCCTTACCTCCATCTTGGAATCAATACAGTATATTGGTTCCAAGGCAGAAGAGTGGTAAGGGGCAGGCAATGGGGGTTAAGTGACTTGTCCAGGGTCACACAGTTAGGAAGTTTCTGAGGCCAGATTAGAATGTAGGACCTCCCATCTCTAGGCCTGGCTCTCAATTCACTAAGCCACTGAGCCACTCAGCTATTCCCTGCTTATTTTCTTAATGGGTAGTGGAAGGACTGGAAGGAAGGAGAGGATTTAGAATTCCAAATTGTTTAAATTTAAAATAATAATTAAAATAGTCTATTCTCAAGGAGCTCGCAAATTAATGGGGGAGACAAATGAGATATATACAGGCTAAATTGGAAATAATCAACAGAGGGAAGGCATCAGATAAGGTTTCCTGTAGAAGATGACATTTTAGCTAGAAATCCAAGAAGACCAGGAGACCAGGAAGTACAAATAAGGAGGGAAAGAGTTCTAGGCATTGGAGTCAGTGAAAATGTCAGAAGTGAAAGATGGAGTATCTTGTTGGAGGAACTTAAAGGAGGCCAATGACATTGAATTGTAGAATCAGAAAGGGAGTGGTAGTGGCAGGGTCTCTGAATGCCAGAGGATTGTATATTTGATCCTTGATAAGGAACCCCAGAACTTTATTGAATAGAGGGGTGATATGGACAAACTGGGCTTTAGGAAGATCTCTCTGATAGCTGACCAGAGAGGACAGGCTGGAGTGAGGAGAGTCTTGAGACAGAATCCAACCAGAAGACCATTGCCGGGGTCCTAGCCTGAGGTCATGAGGGCCTGGACCAGGGTGGTGGAGAGAAAGGGATGACTGTATGAGATGTCTTAAAAGTAAAATGACAAGCCTTGGAAACAGATTGGATTTGGGCAGTGCCCATCAAGCTTTAAATTTAAATGTGAGCTCATTAAGAGCCTATAAACATTACTGTTTGTCTTAACAAGCTTCATTAGGACTGTGAAGAGTTAGGAAAACTCTTGGAGAAATATCGTTGTTTTCTCTCTGTAAATTAATTGTCAGAAAGCATTGCATTCATTCTCCAAACTATTCCTTGCTCAGTTTCTCAGGGACTCTCAGAGTTCAGGTTGGTCAACAGGCCTGGGAGCCTCCAGGCCTTTAGCCAATATAAATGTTGGTCTTCAACTATTTTCTCTCCCTTTGGAATTAGGCAAAGTAGGACTGGGGGATAGGCTAATTTGCATTGTTTCTGCTGCAAGACCTAAGCATTCAGTGAAGCTGGCTGGTTTTTTTTTTTTTCCAAACAAATCAGTAGGCAAGTGTATAAACCACTTCTGTAAGTTGAAACTGTGCAGAAGGCTCTGGACTTTTTATTTGTTAGAACCAAGCCTTTCCACTGAAAGTATTTGCATACTTTGGGGGTTGGGAGAAGAAGGGAAAAGAGGTGTTACTCTGCACCTGGGGAAGCAGCTGCACCTTTCACCCTAGACAGCCTGGATGATAGGTCTCTCCCTCGAGTTTATATGTAAGTATATCTATCATTTCATATTGTCTGTGAAAGTATAGCCGGTTGTTATCATTCTTGGAAAAACAAGTTTATCGGTAATCTCATTGTTCCAAAATACCAGGAGCTGTCATTCACCAATGGGATCCTAATTTCATTACCAGGACTGATGCATATTCAAGTCTACCCTTTTTGTTAAAGGAGTGATTATGTTGGGAGTAGCTGTTAAACAACTTATTTTTAATACACGTATTTATACATATAATACACATGTTTAGTTTTACTAGTTTTACATGATTTAAAAATCATATTAAATTGAGCAGTGAAGGTATCAACTGATAAAGAGAATGAGATTCACACATTTTAAAAGAGGGGGAAGATAGGTAGCACAGTGAATAGACCACCAAGCCTAGAGTTGGGAAGTCCTGGGTCCAAATCTGACCTCAGACACTTCCTAGTTGTGTGATCCTGAGCCAGTCACTTAACCCCAACTGCCTTGCCCTTACCACTCCTCTGCCTTGGAACTGATGCTTAGAATCAATTCTAAGATAGAGGTGTAGGTTCAAAAATAAAAAAGAAGCTGTGTGACAAATTGTAAAGAAAAATGCACTTGCTTCTTGCCTTAAATAAGGCAGTTAGATTATTTGATCTCTAAGGTAGCTTTCAGCAGTAATGGCCTATGTACAAAGGTCCTTTCCAGCTCCAGTACTTTCTGTTCTGTGGGCTCTTCTAGTTCTGACAGTCTGTGTTCTAAAATCCTTGCTAGTTTTGTGTGTGTGAGAGAGACAGACAGAGACAGAGAGACAGAGACAGAGAGAGACAGAGAGACAGAGACAGAGAGACAGACACAGAGAGACAGACACAGAGAGAGAGAGACAGAGAGACAGACACAGAGAGAGAGAGACAGAGAGACACAGAGAGACAGACACAGAGAGACACAGACAGAGAGACAGAGACAGAGAGAGACAGAGAGGCAGAGACAGAGAGACAGCGAGAGAGACAGAGACAGAGAGATAGAGAGAGACACACAGAGAGAAAGAGAGAGACACACAGACAGACAGACAGACAGACAGACAGACAGGCAGACAGAGACAGAGAGAGACAGAGAGAGAGTGTGTTAACAGAAGCCCACATAAAACTTCCTGAAAGCAGCATGAGTTGAGGAGTGGTCTTGGGGGAACAGTAAGGGGAACAAACTTGTTTGGTGAAACTTTCCAGAAGCAAAACAACTGCTCACTTGAAACACAGAGATTTATCATCCAAATCCATGCAGATTGCCAGGGCTATAAATAGTTTGAACTGCAAGTAAACAGTTTCTTTCCCCCTTAGCTGCTGCTAGCAGCCCATTGTTCAGGAGCCTTAGTAACTGAGCCAAGGAAGCAGCATTTGAGCCCAAACTTGGTCTCCCTCCTCTGCATAGGAATCAAGCTCCTTCCCTGGTTGGGGAAAATGTCAAGAATTTGACAAGGTTGCAGCGGGGCATTTGTGACCTGGAACAAAATTGGGCTGCTTCGCCCAGCCTTTTCTTCCTTCTTTTACACCAGTGCCAACTCTTGCCTGTTGTTACAGAACCGTTTAGATCACAAATTTTATAGATACTATAAAAAGACAGAAACACATGGCTAATTACTGAGAGGCATATTCCATTGCCACACACTCCCTCTTTTCAAGGCAAAAGTGCACATGGCCACTTCCTGAGAAGAGGGAGTCATTTGATTTCAGGGTTGCCCTTAGTAGATCACCGAACACACTCCAGCTGCCTCCTTCACAGGAGAAATTTTCTGCAAGTTGTAGACATTTAAAAAACCTCTTGAATAAGCCAAGCAAAATGTTGCCTTGAGAACAGTTTTGGACATTCCATAGTTTATTTTTAAAATTTCCTTTTGGAAAAAAAAAATCAAAGCCTCCTACATATTTTTCCACTTCTGTTGCTTTCATTTGTAAGAGTCCATTATATTGAGCAATCATAAGTAAGTAGGTTCTGAAGAAACAGTGGTTTAGAATAAAAGATAGGGTGGTACAGTGGAAGAGGACTGGATTTTTAGTCAGAGGACCTAGGTTTGAATCCTGCCTGGGCTAATTAACTGTATGTGTCACATGACCTTGAACAAGTGACTTCATTTCTCTAGGTCTCCGTTTCATCCTCTTTAGGGCTAGGGGGAGGCCTGGCAAGGGGCAGAGAGGTTAGTGAGTCTCTTAAACCTAGAAAGAGCATGAGAATAGGCCACAGCCTTAAGTAAGAGAGTTCTCCAGTCAATACAGAAAAATGTCTTGGGCACTTCAGTAATGTTGTTTTTTTGGGAGAAACTGGTGTGTGTCCTATCATCATCAAAAATGGTTTGGTTTAAAAGTCTTAGTTTTTTAATTGTAGTATTTATTGATATGGACATACAGATCCAGGGAAGGAAAAGGGAAAGAGGAATGACAGGAGCAAAAATATCTAGATTATATTTCAAGTTTGTTTTGTTGTTGTTGTTGTTGTTTTGCTAACCAGCTAGATAGGAACCTATTATAACAGTGGCCAAAATCCTGGATAAAGTGCTGGGACACCTGGCTTCCAGGCCCAGCTCTGCCGTTGACTAGCTTGATGTGTCATGTCGGGGAAGGCCCTGCCTGGCTTGGTACATCACGTTTTTCCTCGGCTCCCTTCTAAATCTTCATGCTGATGATCCTGTATATGATGAATGCTTTGCCTCAGATTTCTTCATCCAAAAAACATAGCTATGGATAATAGTTATTGTGGAGTGATCCAGAGAACTCCAGACTTGAAGTCAGAGGCCCAGGTTTGAATCCTGGCTCTGCTACTTAGGATCTCTGTGACCTTGGGCAAGTGAGCCCTTTAATATCTCCAGGCTACATTTTCCTCCTCCGTAAAAGGAAAACCACCTTGTCCAGTTTACCTCATAGCCTATAAACAAAGCATATTAAAAAAATGGCAAGAAGTTTTCATGTATATTAAATCATTTGGCCCTTAAAAAGTACTAGAACATGGCCGAACAGGTAATAAAAATCTTCCCATTAAATTTCTCTGGCAAGGGTTTGCTAATCAAGATATAGAAGCAATGAACAAATATATAAAAGACTAATAGTCATTTATTTAATGGCCAATGGTCAAAGGTTATGAACAGTACTCAAAAGAACTGCAAGATGAAAACTGTGTATTCACAACCACATGGAAAAATGCTCAAAATCACTAAAAAGAAGGGAAATGTACATCAAAATAACCCTAAGATTTTACCTACAAACCGGCAAAAATAACAAAATAAACAAACAAACAAAAAGGCAGTCAATGCTGGAGAGGTTGTGGGAAAATGGGCATATATCAATATTGTTGGTGAGGCTGTGAAATGGTATTAGAAAGCAATGTGGAGTTATGCAAATAGTGACAAAAATGTCCATGTCCTTAGAACTGGAGACTCCATTACTGGGCTTATACCCTTTTGATATGGAAAGAAAGGCCTAATATACAGTATTATAAAATATTTATAATAGTATATTTTGTGATAACTAAGAACTAGAAGCAAAGTAGATGCTCATCAATTGAGAAATCAGTACAAATTATGGTACATTGAAGTAATGGAATATTACTGTGCTGTAAGAAATGAGGTACATGATGAATACAGAGCAGCATGGGAAGATATGAACTGTTGTAGAATGAAGTAAGCAGAGCCACATATAGATATAGATATAGATATATAGATATAGATATAGATATACATGCAGTAACTACAGTAATGTAAATAGAAAAAACAATGTCACACCAAAAATCAAAAGTAAATAAAGCAAAATTGTAAAGATTAAGAGGAATTAAAATAGAGGCATATGAGAAGACACCTCCAATCCTTTGCGAAGGTGAGAAGTCCACAGGTGTCATACATTGCACATGTTTTGTATTGATGTGTTATGCTGACTTTTTTTTAATCATCTCTAAAAAAAATAATATTTGTCATATGGGATGGCTCCCGGAAAAGAAGGAAAGGGAGGGATACATAGAGTACTTGGATTTAAGAAACAGAAAATATAGAAAATCTTTTTTAAGTATGCCCCTAGTTCCAGCAATACTACTGTTGGATCTGTTTCCCCTGGAGATTTAGGGGAAAGGAGAACCTATATGGTCCAAAATATCTATAGCAGCTCTCTTTGTGGTGACTAAGAACTAGAAATGGAGATGTTCATCAATCAGGGAATGGCTGAGCAAGTTATGGTGTATGATTGGGATGGAATACTACTGTGTTGTAAGAAATGATGAATAGATTAATTAAAAAAAAAAACCTTAGAAACCTATATGAAATAACAAAGAGTTAAACAAGTAGAACTGAGAGAATATTATATATAGCTATAGAATTAAGATTTGAAGAATAATTTGTGAATGTCCATCTCCAGAGAAAGAACCAATAAATAGAAATATGAAAGACATAATTTATATATACGTATTTTTTGTCAAGTGATCCTTTCTATGATGCATGTAGGGGAGGGAGGGAGATACCTGGGAATTTTGATGTAATTAGTAAACAAATTAATTTAAATAGCCATTTTTTAAAAATCCACTTGAAGTATAAGTAGTACAAGTTATATTCTCTGCATTTTACAAATAAGGAGACTGAGGCCCTGAGACAGGAAGTCATTTGCTCAAGGTTACATAAAGTAGGCCTCAAACAGGCCAGCAAACCCAGTTCTGCTGACCCTGGATCTAGTGGTCTTTGCATTGGTACCACACAGAGAGGGTTATAAAGAACCAGATAGTACTTGGAAGACCAAGTCAGTTTAGTGCTGGAGTTTTCTTTTTACAAATTAGTTTATATCTGAAGAACAGTTTTCTCTGCTAGATAAGTTTTACAAATGAAGGGTTGTAAAAGAAGAAAATGATCGCTTTGTGTTTGTGTGTATGTTTCTTAATTCTGGTTGTGCTGATGCATGACTCAGAGCAAAGAAAATAATTCAGTCAACTGACCTGTCTGGAAACTTTTTGTTTCCTGAAGCCCATTTAGGCTGTTGGAATGAAGGCATATTCTACCAATTACAGCATGAATTCAGGCCCTTTAAGTTGAATGTACCTTCCAATGATGCTCAAAAGAATTTTGCTCCAATAGTGTCTTCAGTTTATTCAGTGCCTCTTTCCAGAGATAACAAAGCTTTTGATTTCTTGGATATTGTACGTTCTCACAACCTCCTTAGGACATAGGAAGGGAATATGTGATGGTGTTCTCACTTTATGGGTGGTAAAATTGATTCAGAAAGAGATATTGAATCATAGATTTCTGCGTTTTGTTAGAGCTGAGAATTTCCCTTTGTAATATGGAATATCTAAACTGGGAAAGGTCTTAGAGCTCATCTAACCTAATCCTCTCATTTTACAGATTTGAAAATTGTGCCCCCCAAAAGGAAAGTGACTTGCCCACAATTGACCAATAAATTTGGGACAAAGTGGGATGAGATCCAGCCAGCCCAGTATTATCTTCAGAAGTCCTATAGTCCTTCCTGGTGTGAACCTGGAAAGTTAGCTATCATCCATCAGTTTGTGCTGTTCAACCATTTTGAAATCCATTTCTCTTTTCATTTCTAAAAACTTTTTTAGACTGAATCATGCCTTGTGGGAGACATTGTGATATGATCTAGGAGTCAGTTATTTGGCCCAAATCTCATCTGTGTGAAATCCTGGGGCTGAGTCTCAGTTCCCTCATTTGTAAAGAGGATTACAATTACCTACCTACTTCATATAATTGTGTTAAGCATGAGTGGCTGGTGTCTAGTATCATTCTCTGCCTAGTATATGGGCTCATTACATGTTCATTAATGCACTTTTGTGGGAAACCAAACAACTTCATCAACTTGTCAGGAAGAAGGCAATGGGGAAAATACCTCATCCCAAGGAAGATAATTGAATGCTCCAAAGGAAACACGATAAACTAGTCATCAGGCAATAAGAGACAAAGGGCAGGGATTCCTGGATTCCCGGGCGAATGAATTGTGGATAGGAAACCTTTGGTCACTGACGCAGCAGTGCTGAAAATGGAAGGAAGGATGTCAGACATATGTGGCCAGCCTGGGATGAAGTTACAGCACCGAGCTCATTGTCCTGAGGAAACAGATCTCTGCTGTGAACTTCAAGGTGGAAGCTGGGCAAATGACTGGTTGACATCATCAGGCTGAGCATTGCATTACAGCAAATGGGGACTTGCTTGGCAAGCTACGTGGGAAACTCCCACTAAACCCTCGAAGTGCATTTCATTTAGGAGATAGAAGAGGAAGAAAGCTCTCTAACGGCACCATCTACTGCAGCCAATCTGTCCTGGTTCTTTTGCTGACAGGCTGGCAACTGGCATTCCTTGGTTTATGTGCCTACTTCTCAACTGGTAACTCCCGGGGCCCAGAGAGTTTCATTATTCTGTAAGCTGTTTTTAAAAAGGTGATATGTGTGTGTGTGTCTGTGTGTGTGTGTTTACCCCAAAAATGATGGTTTTACCTGAAACTTCTTAAGGCTATTGTGACCTCTAGATGTGTCCTGTCGTGTTTTGTCTAAAGAACATGGGAATTTAATTTGGGAATGCTAATAAGTTTTATAAAGTTATTTGATTATGCTATAACTATCTGACCTTGGTAGAAAGAATATTGGTCTGAGATATTGGGTTCTAATTCTTGCTCTGCCACTACTAGATGGATTGGCTGTGTGACATTAGCAAAGTTACTTTAACTTTTCAGACTAATGTTTCCTCATCTGTAAATTGAGAAATGCTTGTATTTGTAGGTTTTGTTTGTTTGTTTTTAAGCTTGTAATCTGTTTCTTTAGGTTCCTTCCAACTCTGACAGTCTATGTTCTGAGGACCCTTCCAGTGCCGATACTTTCTTTTCTGGGGTTCTTTGCAAATCAAACATTTTATGGTTCTAAGAACAAATGTAGAAGTACATGGCAAAAACACTGTAGACCTCATTTACTTTTGCCACAGGGTATTTTTCCCCCTACATTTTGGAATTTGCTATTTATTTTTGGCAAATAAACTGAGCATGTAAGCTCATGAATGGTTTGCTTTTCAGTACCTGTTCAGCTGTATAAATATAAGGAGCCACTTTGGTGCTGAAAAGGAGGTTTGCAATCATTGTTGCTATAGAGCTTGGGCAGAATCACAGTGAGTTATAGATACCAGGGGTGGAGTTGGGGGGGGAGGGAGGGAGGATTGGATGAATAATATATCTTAGTATGTTGGGTTTCCCATTCAGCCTCCCTAAAAAGTAGTTTAACTATATTTCAAAAGTTTTACCATTGAAAAGGCAAAAACTTGAGCCAGAACTGACATAAGCTTATGTCAGAACTTGAAAGAAATCGAGCCATAGGGAATAAAATATTTCTGGTCCCTGAGGGACTCTGTACTGTTTAAACTGACACAGATCCTGGGAACAAGTTTCTAGGAGTTTTTCATGTTTCATATGAGCATGTATGTAATTTTTTTGTTTGTTTTTTTAAATCCTTACTTTCTATCTTGGTAACAACTCTAATACAGCAGGACAAGAGCTAGGTAAATGTGTTAAGTGACTTTCCCAGGGCCACAGAGCTAAGAAATATTTGAGGCCAAATCTGAACCCAGGTCCTCCCAATTCCAGGCCTGCAACTCTAGCTACTTTGCCATCTAGCTACTACCCCTATGTATGTGGTTCTTAAAAAGTGAGGAAGAAAGCATATATCAAATAAGATTTCAGGATCTTGACTTGGAAGGGACTTTCAAATTCATCTAATCCAATCTCTTCATTTTATAGTCAAGGAATCTGAGGCCCAGAGAGGTTAAGTGATTGCCCAAATTCTTTTTGCCAATAAGTAGCAGAATCAGAATCAGGTAACTAGGTTTCACAGTGGGTAGAGTGTTAAGCCTATAGTCAGGAAGACTCATCTTCCTGAGTTCAAGTCTGACCTCATTCATTTTCTAGCAGGGGACCCTGGGCAAGTCACTTTACCCTGTTTGCCTTAGTGTCTAAAGGCATTAGACAAAAATGCCCTTGTCATTTGAGCTGGAAAAGAAAATGGCAAACCACTCCAGTATATTTGCCAAGAAAACCCCAAAATGGTACCACAGAATTGGACACAACTAAAAACACTGAACAACAACAAACAGAATCAGAATTCAAACCTAGATCCTTCAACTCTATACCCAGTGAATTTTTCATTATATCTGAATATCTATTTAAAATGTGAATTGTATGTGTGTTTGGGTGGAGAAAGAATTATCCCAATTCAAGGTATCATAATAATAAATAAAAGTGAAATCCTCAAGTGCCTTCGCGGCATATCCAGCCGACCGCTTTAGGAAGCACAAGCTCCAGTTTCTGATGCTGTAAAATGAACAGTGTTAGATGACCTCTAATGGCTCTTCTAGATCTAATTTTCCGGGCTGTTCTTGTGCTCTGTTATCTTATCTAACTCTGAGGTTCTAGGTATACCTGACTGGTTACTAGACACAAACAATGATGACCTCTCCATGGATCATTTTTATTTCTCCACATAGGGTTAAATTGATCAGTGCTGGACTTGAGGAAAGACCCAAGCCCAAGGCATAAATCAGTGGAATTTGGAGATTTCATAGCATTGTAGATCCTTTACTTGTTTGAGTCAGTTTAGTAAATAAAGTCTGGGATATGTTTTGTTGGCTCATCAGGAGAAAATTGTCTTTATTTTACTAGTAAATAATTAACCCTTATGGTCCTGTTATAACTGAATGGAAAATTATTTACTTCTAATAAAGAACTATAGGAATATAAGCTTTTATTAATGTTATATCAGATACAGTAATATGTACTGGCTCATATTTCTATAGTTCTTTTTGGTTGATAAAGTATTTTTTCATAACTCAGTGAAACAGATAACATAAGCATTATTTTCTCCATTTTACATTTGAGGAAACCAAGGCCCAGAGAGTGATTTGCCCAAGGGCACAGAGCTAAAAAATTGTAAAGTTGTAGAGTCTTGAAGATGGGGGAAAAGAGCAAAGATCAGAAATTGTCTAGAACTGGAAGGAACCTTAGAAATTATCTAATTCTAATTTTCTCTGACCCCCTGTCCCACACCCTGTTTCTGGTCTACTCTGTCACTCATGTGCTTTATTCTTTTCACTGTAAACCCTTCTCCCCCTCTCCCTCCAATCTGTCTCATATGTCACTATCACTACAGACCTGTAGACACAAGTACCGTACTTACATACAGATTTATAGCATACAAAAGCCTCAAAGAGAATAATAATCCCAGTGTTCAGCAGTCAACTGCCCTGCTGTAAACAGTGATCAACCTCAAGGTGGAGTTTATTTGAGTAAACTGAAGTCATCTCTGAACTCGATGATGCCATTGCTGCTCTGGGCTGGAGAAGGCCTGGAAATGCTAGAGTCGCCATCACAGACCAGGATTTAGAGACTCGATAGTACCGTGTTTGAGGACTGAGGCCAGTGTGGTAAAGCTGGGCCCAAAGCAGAAGTAGCTTCCACCCCCCGAGCCTGGAGAGACGTTGCTGACAGTATTTAGGGAAGCAGCTAACAGGTGTTACTTCCTGTACACTGTAAAGAAATGGATTCACTGGCCCCCAAGCTCTGCTGTTTGTGCTTGAATGAGAGGTCAGAAGTGATACCAGGCTGGAAACTGATGTGGGCAGCCTAGGACTCTTGCAAAGGTCCTTGGAATCTGAATGTGGGGCTGAGATCACTATTCCGCAGGCCTTTCAGAAAGGCCTCGGACAGTTTTTGAATATTGTTTCATCTAAGGAGAGGGAAGTGTTTTGGTAGTTACCCTCAGTAGCCACTGAAGGAAGTGATTATATTAAAGACGGGAAAGCCTCTGATCTAATACATCGGCTAGCCCTTATTGCCCTTCTGCCTTGGAGCCAGTGATTAGTATTAATTCTAAGATGGAAGATAAGAGTTTAAAAATAACTAAAGAGATGAATGGATGGATGGATGGATGGATAGACAGACAGATAACTATAATTTAATGTAATTGGTTTCTTTTGCAATCCTGTGTATTTTGTTTTATGCATTTAAAAGTATTATTGTAGGGCAGCAAAATAACTTAGTGGATAGAGTGCCAAGTTTGTAACCAGGACGTTCAAATCTGGCCTCAGCTACTTCCCAGTTGTATGATCCTGGGCAAATCACTTAATCTCGATCGGCTAGCCTATATCACTCCTCTGCCTTGGAACCAATCTTTAGTATTAATTCTAATATGGAAGATAAGGGATTAAAAAGAAATAAGCATAGAGATGAATAGATAACAATAATTTAATATAATTGGTTTCTTTTGCAATCCTGTGTATTTTATTTTATGCATTTAAAAATGTTATTGTGGGAGCAACAAGTGACTTAGTGGATAGAGTGCCAGGCTTGGAGACAGGAAGTCATGGGTTCTAATCTGGCCTCAGACACTTCCTAGCTATGTGACCCTGGGCAAGTCACTTAACCCACCATTGCCTAGCCCTTACCACTCTTCTGCCTTAGAACCAATACCCAGTACTGATTCTAAGACAGAAGATAAGGATTTAAAACAAACAAATAAATAAAAAATAAAACAAAGTATGGGTTTAAAATTATTCTGAGAAAGATTCCATAGGCCTTCAAAGGGGTCCATGACACACACAGGGTATAGAACTCTTGCAGTGAACCTTTAAGGCTCCTTTCAACTCTCAACTCTATAACCGTCTGATCATGAGGAAATAAGGTCATTTTTCCTCACAAAAAGGCTGGGGAGTTCTGCACCAGAAATATTTGAAATTCTAGGCAATTTAGGGGAATGGAATGAAAATATGGCACAAAACAATCAATAGATCTTTGATCTAACCATGGTTCAAATTTCATCCTAGTTTGGGCTACATGTTGGCAGTTGCTGAAAACTACTCATATTTGGTACAATTGGATACATGGCATAGTGGAAAATACACTGTACTTCAGCTCTTGTCCAGGCTCCCATCTCTTACTAACTCTGTAACTCCCTACCCTCTCCCTCTTTGATTCTCAGTTTCCCTGCCTATGATGGAACTGGTCTAGATAACCTTTAAGCTCTAAATCTGTATGCTGATAAACTCTGAACATGTAAATTTAGAGGAAGTAAAAGAGTTATCTAGAAGCGAATTAAGGTATCTTCCATTTGACATCCAGCGCAACTCCATTTGCTCTTCAGGTTCTCCTGTAAAATGAAAGATTAAACTAGATGACTTCTAAAGTAAGTCTCTCCCTTTCCTGAAATTCAGTACTAAGGCCCCTTCCAGTTCTAACAATAAGTCCTAAGGTATTTCCTATGTAGCATTCAATATTTTTTTCTTTTCTTTACAGGAGAGACAAACTTCCTTTGGATTTTGTTTTGTTTTGTATTGTTTACTCCCTGGATTAAACTATATTGCACCCTTTTTCCTTTCATTAAATTATGAACTACAGGGAGCAGCGAGATGGTTCAGTGAGTAGAGAGCCAAGCCTGGAGATAGTATGTTTGAATTCAAATCTGGCCACAGATACTGCCTAGCTTTATGATTCTGGGCAAGTCCCTTAAAACCAATTAATTGTCCAGCCTCTTCTGCCTTGGAATCAATATATAGTATTGATTCTAAGATGGAAGGTAAGGGTTTAAAAGAATTATGAACCACCCCATTTTATTGTTTATCCTCTTCCAAGCACTGAGAAAGACTCACTTGATTGAAAGGCTGGAGAATATACCACAACTGAAAATTACTGCTGCTGGATTGTAGCTCACCAGCAAAGCCTTACTGTCTTATGAGGAAATGCCTTTAACTGGGTTTGTAGGACAAGGGCATAGTATTGCTTCTAAGTATTGTGAAAGTGAATTCACAACATGAAAGAAGGATCACTCCCTCCCAAATGGGTTTTTACAGGGCACTAACTCAATGTTTCTAGAGTTAGACTACATAAGTTTAAGAGTAATTATATAATTCACTTCTCCTCTCAATGCCATTCATGTTTCCTTTTTAAAATGAAGAGATCTTAATCCGTGATTTCTGAGAACCCTTTCAGCCCTGACATTCCATTCTAGCATCTGTTCCAGTTCTGATATTCCATATTCTAGGATCTCTTCCGTTTCTGACATTTTTGTGACTAAAGTCCTAAGACAAGGCCCTGGGCATCTTTTTAGTTTTTAAAAAGTAAAAATTTACAATTTATCAGAAAGATAAAAGCAATAGACTTAAGTGAGGAAAGCAAAACCAACCCTCTCAGAAGGATAACTACTATATAACACAACTTTCTGACCTCTATCCCAGGCCTAGTTACACTGAATGAGCATGGATACTAAGGAGATGGTAAGGCAGTTCTGCCCAAGACTATGGTGTTTTCTTAAAACCCAGGCATCTCCTATGGAAGAATCCATTCACTCTTCCTTAGCTTAGAACTTGGAAACATTTGTCAGAGCAATGGATTAATTTATTGCTGTCTCAACTCTTTACTCTGTCATTCAAGGCCTTTCACAATCTGACACCAAGTAGCTTCCCTTCATGGTCTCTACAACCAATTCAGACCATACACTCTTCCTAACACACACTTCCCCACACCATCAAGATTTCATGTCTCTAGATCTTTGCCTTCCCTGCTTTGTAATATGTTGAAAGTTTGTCTATCTTTCAAAATCAACATGCTTGCCACATAGTGAGCCTTTAATAAATGTGTGTTGGATTTAACCACTTTTTTCAGGCATTAACTTTTTTTTTATCCTTTTGTTTCTCAGGCTGTCCAGAGTGATTAATCAAAGGCTAAAGATCTGAAGGCATGATGGGAAGAGAAAAAAACTAAACCAGGTGAGAAGTTATATACTTTCTCTCCTTATTTTTTTAAACCTTTACCTTACATCTTAAAATCAGTACTGTGTATTGGTTCCACAGCAGAAAAGTGGTAAGATCTAGGCAATGGGGGTTAAGTGACTTGCCCAGTGTCATATAGTTAGGAAGTGTCTGGGATCAGATTTGAACCCAGGACATCCTGTCTTTGGAACTGGGTGTCAATCCACTGAGCCATCTAGCTGCCCCGATGCACCTCCTATTCTAAGTTTACAAATATTTTCTTAAGCACCTATGTTTCTGTTTGTAGGGAAAAAAAATGAATTGCTACATAATGTTAGAGACTTTCATTTGTCTTGAGAAAAAGACAAATTTGATGCCCTAAAATTTTTAGCAATACTTCAGTATTTAATAAAAAATACATTAATTTATTTAATGTCTGAACAAGAGATAGAGGTAAAATGTGTAGCCAAAAATTAGAAGGAAAGCAGGAAACTATAAAAAAGAATTTATAGCAAGTTTCTGTGATAAAGGTCTCATTTCTCAAACATATAGGGAGCTAAACCAATTTATAAAAATAAGGGCCATTCCCCAATTGATACATGGTGAAAAGATATGAACAAGTGATTTTCAGAAGAAGAAATCAAAGCTTTCAATGGTGATATGAAAAAGTGCTTTAAATCACTAATAATTAGAAAAATGCACATTAAAACAACTGGGATACCCACCTGGCATTTCACAGATTGGCTAAAATGACAGAAGAGAAAAATGATAGAGGCAGTGTAGTAAAATAGAGACACTAATGCACTGTTGGTTCAGTTATTAACTGATCCAGTCATTGTGGAGAATAATTTGGAACTATGCCCAAAGGGATGTAAAACTACCCAACAATATCACTACTAGGGCTATATCTGAAAGAGACCTAAAGAGGGGAAGAAGAAAAAAAGAATGACACAAAATTTTTGGACATACCTTATATGAAAATTAGTTTCTTTTGGATAAGCATATTTTTTATAATTATACATTTATAACATCATATGTATTATATTATTGCTATGTTACAGATTACATTGTTATATATAAAAATTAAAATAAATGGTAAGAAACAAAAGGGATCAAAGAAAAAGATTTTATATATACAAAAATACTTATAGATACATAATGGATATTATTATATCTTTTGCCTTTCAATGGTATATAATTGAAAATCTGTTACCTTAAAAAAGAAGTACATTTCCCAGAAGCCCACTGACTTCCTGTTGTTACGTACTTCCTGTAGACAGGGGATATTAGGTGGGGATGTAGAGGGTCCCACCCCTTTTTTGGCCCTGTCAGCTAGCATGGCGGTGGTGAGTGGGGATTTTGAAATGGCTAATTAGCCATGGGCACTTGGTCTTTATTTTGTATGCCTCTTATTCCTTTATTTCTAATGATCATTAATAAATCTCCTAAAATATAATATTTCATTATTTGAGATTAATTTTAATTCTTACAATGGAAAGGAGAGAAGCTAGAGGGAGAAAGAATTTAGAACTTAATTTTTTTCATTAGTATTTTAAAGTTTACAAAAATTATTATTTCCATTTTATAGATGAGGAAACTGAACCTTGGAGAGGTGAAATGCTTTACCCAGGATCACAATTAGTATTTGATATGACATTTGGACTTAATCTGCTATCCAGGGTTATTCTCACTATACCATGATGCCCCCAAAGTGAATATTTCATATCACTGTATTTCATGACAGAGCTTGTTTATTTTTTAATTAGATGTGAATAATTCCATTACAAGATGGACTGATGTAGACTAGATGAGATTACAATTGGGTGGACTCAGAACTCATTAAATGCTAGACCTATAGGTTGGTCATGAATTGTTTAATATCAATTTGGAAGGAGGTCTCTGCAGGAAAATGCTAGGTCTTGTCCTTATGCATGAATTTTTTTTCTTATAATTAATGTCAGGTAAAAGCAAAGAGCACGTACTTATCAACTTTGCAGGTGACAGAAAGCTGGGAGAGAAAGAGGGATAGATAACAAATTAGATAACAGAATCAGGTTCCAATAAGATCTTGATAAACTAAAATATTGAGCCAAACGTAGTTTGAAATTAAGTGAAGGAATTTTAATAACAATGAATGTTAAATTGACATTGAACCATTAACCAACTATTCTTTGAGTCTGACCATCCAACCAGCCTGACTTCATCTAATTGTTTAATTATTTAATCCATATCTCTTCATCTTCTCCACAAGGATAGTATGAGATATTTTATCATAAGTTTTGAAAAAGACTAGCAAAACTATATTTTGTCCTCACTTCGGAGTTTAGTATCTTTTTTAAAAAAAGAATGATGTTAGTCAGCATGATGTGTTATTTTCATTGTTTTGTTTTTTACCAACTCATTCCTTTTATTAATTTTTCAATTACATGTAGAAGCAATTTTTTAACAATTGCTTTCTGACCTTTTGCAATCCAAATCTCTTCCTCCCTCCCTCCCTTCCCCCCTCCCAGGCCACAAACAGTCTAATATAGATTATTCCAGTGTTGTCATGCAATAGAAATTTCCCTGTTCCTCATGTTGTGAAAGAAGACATATCTTGCACATGTAAGAAAAAATTATGAAGGAAAATGGTTGGCATAGTTCAATCTGCATTCATAATCTGACAGTTCCTTCTATGACTGTGGATAGCACTTTTTATCATGAGTCCTTTGGGGATATCTTGGATCCTTGCATTGTTGATAATAGTTCAGTCCTTCACAGTAGATCTTTGTATAATATTTCTGTTAATATAGTGTTCTCCTGGTTCTGCTTACTTCACTTTGCATCAGTTCATAGAAATCTTAATGAGTTTTTTTTTAAATCATCCCATTCATCATTTGTTATCATACAATAGTATTCCATTACATCCAAATACCACAACTTGTTCAGCCTTTCCCCAACTGATGGACATCCCTTTGTTTTCCAATTTTTTGCCACCACAAAGCTGCTCTAAATATTTTTGTATATGTAGGTCTGTTTCCCTTCTCTGTGATCTCTTTGGGATATAGATTTCATAGTGGTATTGCTGGGTCAAAAAATATGCACAGTTATATAGCATTTTGGGCATAGCTCCAAATTGCTCTTCATAATAGTTGTTCACAACTCTATCAATAGTATATGTGTTCCAATTTTCCCACATCCTCTTCATCATTTATCATTGCTGAATAGTTTATATTAGTCAATCTGATGGATGTGGGGTAGTATCTCAGAGTTGCTTGAATTTGCATTTCTCTAATCAATAGTGATTTGGAGCATTTTTTTCAGATAGTTTTAATTTCTTCCTCCTGTTCATACCCTTTGACCATTTAGGCATGATGAATTCTTTCCTTCCCTTTCTAGATATTTGCCATCCATCTATTTAATAAAAGACTTGCTCTGGATTACTGCAGACCTTGTTCTCTTTTTTGGAAATTAAGACATTTCCCTTTTCTAATCTTGATATACCTTTCTCATTTTCCACACTCTTTTGATGCCCAAAGACACAGGGCTGTCAAGTGGCTGAATAGCTCAGGCATAATATAATGACTTTGTTTCCCTTGCCTTGAGCTATAAGATACTATTTAAATGCTGGCTATTATTTTTGATAATTTTAAATAAACAAATTAAAAATGTTATTTTTAATCATTACTGGATAATTAATAATAATAAATTCTCCTACTGGACATTTAACTTTTTGAAGGAAGGAAGAAAACTGCTTCTTATTTATCTTTATCTCTCCCCTGCACCTAGCAAAGGGCCTTTTACCTGGCATTTAATGAATGTTTGTTGAATAAATGTTATAAAATATAGGCAGATTCCTTTCTTTCTTGTGAACCATGAAGGTTTACTTTGGGCACAGATGTTCTGTGTGGAGCCATCAAAGAACAAAAGTCTGATCTGGGACTTCCTCCAGTTATGCAGAGACTATGTGGCCTCTGAAAGCTCCTCTCCATGATGACGCAAACCAGGATCATGCCTCCCCCAGTTCTGGCAGACTGGCCTCTGAACCTCCTCTCCATTCCATAGCTGGCAGAGAGAGGAATGAGCACAAAGTGTGTCTGGGCCAGCCCCACATGAGAGTGGCCTTGTCAGCTTTGAGATTGCACAGGCACCAGCCCAGCCCAGCTGTGAAGTCTCTTCTGGTGACATCTGGTGACATGAGAGGCAAAGAGGGAAAATGAAAATGTGAAGTTATTGAACAGAGATATTGGCCTTCGTGCAGACTATGTCCGTAGGAGGGGCGGTGGGAAATGGAAAGCATGCTGGACTCAGAGTTAGGGTTCCAATCATGTCCCACTCTTTTACTGGTGTGTGAGTTTGGGCAAGGCAGGAATCTTCCCTGAGCCCCTCTCTGCTCCTCACTGAGCTGCTGAAAAGAACTCTTGAGACAATGCTTGTTCAGAGACTTGCTTTGGTGCTATGGGCTTGACCATTACTTGGTCACCGAGCACTTCTTTGAGGCTCAGTTTTTCATCTACAAGGGACTGAACTCGATGGCCTTTGAAGGACTTCCAGTTCTGTGCTCTATGCTTTAAGACATGTCCCTTCAAACTAATCTATTCCAAGGACCCTTGCAACCTCAATATTCTAGGATCAGCAAGGCCCTGAGTTATCAGACAAGCAGAACCAAAGATGCACTTGAGCATTAAGAAAATGTAAACTAATCTGTGGTGAGTCCCCCAAGAGAGCAGTATCTTGATAGGCCCAAGCAAACTACTTGAGCCAGCAGAGTTCCATCAAGTGGTGAATTGTTGAAATAAGTTACGTTTATACAGAGCTTTATAGTTACATAGAATCAAAGGTTCATAGAATGTTTAAAGCTGGAAAAATCTCTAGAACACAGAGCATGGAGGGAAGGGACCTTAGAACATAGAATACAGAAAATTAGAGCTGGAGGGGATCTTAGAGAATAACCTGCAGTGTCAAATATATGAAAGGACTCATTGAACCTTGAATTTTAGAGCTTAACTGCCTCTCTAGTTCAATCCCTTTGTTTTACATATGGGGAAACTGAGGTCCAGAGAGGGGAAGTGAATTTACCCAAGATCATAGAGTGAGTTAATGGTCAAGCAGGGAATAGAACCTGTCTGTGGAATCCTCACCCAATATTTCAAACTGTAGCTGCCTGCTGTGTTTTCAAGATAGCTCTTTAAACTCTTTGGGTTTTCAGAACTCCAATGCTTCCCAACAGAAAGTTGCGAGTTAATTTTTCACATAGAGCAATGGTTCTCTCTATAGATAAGTTTGTTTATAGACTATAGATCAATATCAATGGACTTCAAAAATTGCTCCATATGCAGTGGGGAGAAAGAAATGAAAATGAACACTCAGAAATAGAGAATGAGGAAGGGATGTCATGTATGATTTTATTTTATTATTACAATTCTATGTGGGAAGCATGGTGGAAATCATTATCTTTTAGAAAAGAGGAAACTGAGGCTAGGAGATAGGGGGTGTGACTTGTCCAAGATCGAACAGCAAACAAATGGCAGAGCCAGTGTTTGAACCTGGTTTTTATAACTTAAGTTCAGGACTTTTAAATTGGCAAATCTTCAAATGTGCTTTATTTTAATTTTAATTTTTATTTATTTTTAAAACCCTTACCTTCCCTCTTGGAGTCAATACTTTATATTGGCTCCAAGTCAGAAGAGTGGTATGGGCTAGGCAATGGAGGTTAAGTGACTTGCCCAGGGTCACACAACTGGGAAGTGTCTGAGGTCAAATTTGAACCTAGGACCTCCCATCTCTATACCTGGATCTCAATCCACTGAGCCACCCAGCTGCCCTCATTCAAATGTTCTTTAAGTATGCCTGATCCTCATTTAGAATTTTGGTTTCTCTAAGTTTAAAGTCAGGATTTAAAGTCAGGATTTTTCTGAGGAATTCTTTTTTTTTTTTTGTGAGTTCTCAGCAACCCAATTTTAGGAATTTTTTTAAAATCAGTGGTTGAAAAAAGAAAAATTTCGTTTTGAGGAGATAGGGAAGGATGTTTTTCCTCTGGTGATCTGAGTGATTGGAAGCTTAGTACAGGATCATCTTACTGCCATCTGAAGCCCTGGGGTTGGCTTCTGTTTCACTGGTTTCCTGCTCCAAAGAGGTGTCAGATGAAGGGTTCAACTCATCACCTATCTATCAGAGCCACCAGACTTTGAACGATATGTGAGACCTAGTAAGTACTCAAGAATCAGGAGGGCCAGGTTCAAAGCCTGGTTTGTGTCACCTAATTGTGACCTTTGAGGGACCTTAGAACAGAATGCTAGAGCTGGAATTGATATCAGAAAATAGACTAAAGAACATCAGAGCTAGGAGTCTTAGAACATCAGCTCCCAGAGCCAAAAGGGAGGGGAGAGATGGCCTATTCCACTTCGGTCATTTTATTAAGCAGGAACAGAGGCCTTGAGAGAGGAGGCGGTCTGGCCAGGGTCACAGAGCAGAGCTGGGGCCAGTTCAGTACTCTTTCTACTTGGTAACGTATCATGCCGCCTCGGGACCCGAAAGGCTCCTCCAGATGGTCGCCGCCCTTCCTCTTTTATGCCAGGCCCAGGCCCCAGATAACAGACCTAACTAAATGATCATCTCATCGGCTCTCCTGGATTTAATTACCACGGCTATGCTGATAATTCTCAAAACTGCCAGCCTTGCCCCAGACTCTCTGCTGATCTCAGATCTCCAACTGCCTTCCAGACGTCTCATCCTAAACTCAGCCCATGCAAAACAGAACTCATCTTCCCTCTAAACTTCCCTATTAGTGTAGAGGGCAACACCATCCTGCCAGTCCCTCAAGCTCAAAAGCCAGCTGTCATCCTGGTCCCCCGTCTCTAAACCCTTGCCAAGGGAACAACTACCTTTCTTTTTAAACCCCTACCTCAGGTCTTAGAATCAATCCTGTATATTGTTCCAAGGCAGAAGAGTGGTAAAGGCTAAGCATTTGGGGGTTAAGTGACTTGCCCAGGGTCACCCAGCTAGGAAGTGTCTGAGGTCACACTTGAACCCAGAACCTCCCATCTTCAGGTCTGACTCTTTATCCACTGAGTCACTCAGCTGCCTCAGAAACAACTCTTTCTTGTTACCCAGGTTCACACATCTTGACTTCCCTGACTCTTCTCTCTCCCTCACCCTCAGCCTCATAACCAATCAGTTTTCAAGTCTTTTTAATTCTGCCTTCACAACAACTGCCCTCCTCATCTCTCGCCTCCTCACTGGTTTCCCTGAGCCTGGTTTCTCCTCCTTCCATCCACTCTTGTTGTCAAATCCATATTCCGACAGCACAATTCCAACATGCTCTCCTCTTTACGTAGATGTTTTCCAGTTGCCTTAATAAGTTGATACAAACTCCCCAGCCTGGCATTTGTACCCTTCACAGTCTCATTCTGACTTTTCTATTCCGATTTCATATCGTGTCCTCGATACACTCTGTGTTTCAGCAAAGAGGCCTCTTTGCTACTCCTTCCATCATTCCTTTCCACAGCCTGTCTCCCGTGCCTAGAATTCTTTTACTTTTCACAACTACCTTTTAGAATTCCTTGTTCCCTTCAAAGCTTAGCTTAGTGAAACCTCTTCCTGCAAGATTTGTGGGGGACTCCCCTTCCTCGCATACCCCCACCTTATTTTGAATAGATTTTTAGTTTACTTACATGTTTCCCCCCCCATCAAATGTCAGCATCTAACTAAGATCAAGGACAATTTGACTTTGTCTTTGTATCCCCAGAACCCAGCATGGTGACTGGTATACAATAGGTGCTTAATAAATGTTTGTTGATTTGAATCAAATTGAATTTTAAGGCATGATTCCAAAATCTAGGTGGGATTATCATGTTCACACTAAGTGATCACATCCATATCCTGAGAAGCAGCAGAATGTAATACAAATAGTCCTAGTCTTAAGTCCTAAATCCTTAGACTTAATAGACCTGCTTTTGAGTTCTAATCCTGCCATTTACTAGCCATAAGATTCAGGCTAATTCATTTCCTCTTTCTGAGCCTCAGTTTCCTCCTTTGGTTAGTAGATATGACAATACTTGTATATTTTCTACTTTACAGAATTTTATCAGAAAAATGCTTTGTAAGCCAGAGTGGGCAAACTGTAACCCAAGAGCCAAATATGGCCTACTGCCCATTTTTGTAAGACTTGAGCTAAGAAACGGTGAGATTGCATTTTAATATACAGTAGGATTTTATTTTAAGACATAATAACCATTTTTGGCTCTCGGGCCTTACAAAAACAGGCAGGTGGATTTGGCCCATGGGCCCTAGTTTGCCCACCCCTTCTCCATAATGTGTCATGTGAACTATGAATATTATCCATTTGACCACAGGGAGATGACCTTAAGAACTTTCCAGCTAAGAGAAGGCTTTCCCAGTGGGATAAGCCCCACTTCTATTCTCCTTATCCTCTAGAAAATGGACTCTTTTCTCTTTGTGGATTTTGGCAAATATTTTCTTCCTTAAAAAAACAGGAAATGACCTTTCCTGATATATTATTTGGAAAATAGTTTTAAAATGTAATGGAATTTCTGGTCCAAGGATGAGGATTAATAAACCACAGTCCAAAAACAGAGCTATGTAGTTCTTGGCAGACACTAGGGGCTCTTCAGTTTATAAGGTCTTGCATCCCTTGGTGAGTGGGGCAGAATATTAAAAGCAGAAGTCTGAGGCAGTTTGATGGGAAACCTGAAAAAACCCCTACTCTCTGAAACTTAGCAGTCTCTTGACCCAGTGATATGAAGTGACCCATGGAGCAAGAGTAAACAGACTTTTTCATTTCTGACCCTGGCAGAGCCATAGAAGTGATCTGGGAACATGAGGCAAATAACAGTGATATCCCAGAACTATTTAGTCTTGCAAAACTATGTTCTTGAAAGCAGCTGGAAATTCCTAAGGGTTGGAGAAGGGAGAACCGCCTTTATTCTTTAGCACCCACTGCACTGTGGCTTGGACTGAGAAACTGATACAGAAGATGGAAAGAAATAATTGAAAAGACTACAGAATGGTAGAACCTCATGGGATTTAGAAATAGCTGGGGAAATAGCTTTGGATATCCCCATTTGTAAGTCTAGTTCTGTATATCTGATGCTTTCTTGATTTTCAAAAGCTGATTGCCACTGAAGTGATCACAGTTCATGTCAATTCAATTAACATATACTAAGTTAAGCGGTATGCTAGGTGTTAGAAATACAAAGATACCTGAAGAGCTGTCAATGTAATCAGGAGATTACACATAAATAACTGTTATAGAAGAGAGAGAATGAGATGTGCAAAAGAAGTAATCTGCCCATAGGTGTTGGAAAAAGTCAACCTTTTTGGATGGACTTCTGGCAAGATGGTGAAGTAAGAGGTTATTACCAGCTCCCCCACAGCATCTCAGAACAGCTAGAAAGGCACCAAATCAACAACAACAACAACAACAAAAACAAAGGACAGAAATTTTCCCAAGAAAATCCTGACAGGAAAAAATGGACAGATTAAGGAAATTAGCCAATGAAGAAACATTCCTCAATACAATATTAAGAGGACACTAGAAACAAGGCATTTAGTTCAACAGGAAACATTAGCAGAGAGGACAACTTTGAAAGTGACCTGCTGAATTTATTATATATATATTTTAAACTAAGCTGTAGAGATTATTAATTTCACATGTCTTCTTTTTCTATTCTACTTTGAACATGAAAATTTTCTTTTTGTAGTATTCATTTTATTCAGAATTAAAATTTTTAAGAAAAAAATACCAGAACAAAACTCTGAAAAAAAAAAGAAAGTATTCTCCAAGAACTACAACTGGAACACCAGAAAAGAGAATATAATAACCATAGTAATGTCCAGAATAGTTAGAAGATCCAATAAAAGACTTGAGGGGAGAGGTAAGAAGTGAAATTTTCACTTAAAAAAATTATCCTTACCTTCTGTCTTAGAATCAATACTAAGTATTGGTTCCAAGGCAGAAGAATGGTAAGGGCACAATTGGGGCTAAGTAAGTTGGTCAAAGTCATACATCTAGGAAATGTCTGAGGCCAGATTTTAACTTGGGACCCCTTATCTCCAGGCCTGGCTCTCTATCCACTGGGCCACCTAGCTGCCTTGAAATTATCACTCTTATCCATACCCCCAACAAACAAGAAAGAAAGAAAGAAAGAAAGAAAGAAAGAAAGAAAGAAAGAAAGAAAGAAAGAAAGAAAGAAAGAAAGAGAAAAACATGGAGAGGGAGCTCAAAAATTAAATGATTCAAGAAATACTAAAGCAAAGACAAAAGGTGGTGAAATGGGAAAAGTTGAGATCTACAGTAAAAAAAGAAGAAAATGACTTTAGAAACAGGGTGTAGAGCAAGAACTTCTGAGAATCCAGGAGTCTGAGAGTTAAGTCTATGGTTTTGCAGCCAGCTGAGAATCAATGCCCCAAGGATTATGGAGTTACCCTAGGGACTCAGCCCAGCAGCTAAGATAAGGATTCATCAAGAGGTCATCTCTGGACATGAACTTGGTTGCTAAATTTAAGCTCATTCTCACCAGAGACCAAAGTAATATAGGAAAAAGTTGTCCCACTGAAGTATTATGGGAAAGTGTTTATACTTTTATTTTTGATGTACCTCCAAAGTAGATATCCCTTTCTAAAATGTAAGTGACCAAACAGAACAAGGTGCCAGTTAGTTACTGGTACCTAACAGTGAGGCGGCAGAATGTGAAAGCCCAAGCTTATGGAAATAGAGAAGAGATTTGGAAAAACTCTCAGGGTAGAGCCTCCCTGAGAAGGGGAGATATGTTGTAGGCTTTACTCTCTGACAATGATGCCAGAGCCTACCTGTGTAACTGTAAAATCCTCCAGTCTGCAAATAAAACAACTGAGGCAGAGCTCCAAGCCAATAACTTTACTAAACGGACCCGGTTCCCTCCAACAAATAAGATCCCAAATGTTCCTCATGGTCTGAGACCCCTACCTTCTCCAGAATACAAGTTTTATCCCCTTCAGTGCCCAGACTCATCCTTATATGCCTGGTCAGTTCAGGCATCAGTACATTATCCCATTGAAGGACTCCAAACTCTCAGTACACCCCAAAGACACATTGCTACCAAATAATGAAGTGGGCATATAGCCCATCCACATCCCATCTTTATGGCAACTAGCTTATCTACTTTTCATTCTCAAGAAACCTACTTTTAGCAATGGGCCCTGGGAATCTTGGCAACAGACCTTGAGCTGATATGGTCAACTGTTCTTAGATCCGGCCTCTTGTCTAGGCCTGCCTGAGATGGGTAGTGAAGAGGATGTGATACAGCATGGAGGGGCTCATAATTTATCCTGAATGTTTCCACTGAAATTTATGACATCTGAGTGGAAGATCCCTTCAAGCTATACTGACAAATTAAAGTTTAACATGTGAGGAGAGACCCTTTTTACAGGAAAGAACCTACTCAACTTTAACATATACCTAGTTACTTCTGATTATTGCCTACTAATAATAAGTAGTGAACCCCATTAAACTGGATAATATTGATTAGCCTAGAAATAACAGAGATAAAATTATTAACTTAAGAAGGGCAGGGGTCTACTAAAATAGAGTAGGGGTCAAATTATTTCTCACACCTGCTACCTAAGAATCATTGGTTTCCCAGGGGGAAAAAAACCATAATGAAACAAACAAAAACTTGAATATAAAATATTCAGTTCATGGTTTCAGAATTTATGGTTCCAGGAAATCATAAAAGGAAATTGCCTGGAAATATAGAACCAGAGGACAAGTGCACTTTGAGGGATCCACAAAATGCTACCAGAAAGGAATCCCATATTGAACTTACCCAAAAATATGATTGCCACCTTCATGCAACTTCTAGGATAAAGAGAAAATATTATACATGACCATGAAGAAACAAAGCAGATAGCAGGAAATTCCAGTTATAATCATGCAGGTCTATCCATTATCAATAAGAAATAAAAGAAAAAACTTGAATATGAGATTCTTAAAAGCAAAGGAAAATGTCTTATTTCCAAGAATAATTCATCATGCTAAGGCAATCAGAATCTTACAGAGAGGAAAGGGACTTTTTATAGAATTGATGACTTCCAATCATTCCTCTTGGGGAAAACTAATGTTGGGAAGAGTACTTGAAATATGAACTTCCACGTCACATTGTTAGTAAGATGGAAGTTTAGACTTTTTTTTTTCCTCGATCCTCATGACCTCTCAAACCTCTACAAAATAGGAATTATGCACAAGAGAGAATGCAATTTCAGCTGCTTCTGTCTAGGACACCAAGAACACTGAGGCAACAATCCAATGAACAAATGCACTCATTCAGTACCTCCTCCCACCTAGGCTACCACAAAAGCAGGGATACACACACTAATCAATGGGTATGCAACAGAATTAATTTCTAATCCCTCTTCTAAACACAGTAAACAAGCGCCAGTTGAAAAAAAAATTCCACAAGTCACCTCTAGAAAAAAAACACCCTCTGTTGCAAAACTCAAAGATACAGTGATTAAATTTAACAATTTCGGTAACAAACAATAAATTCTTTAAGTGACCAGGAGGAAGATCTTTAAATATTAAGGTAAGGAAATTTGAATAACACAAGACAATTTTTCACCAGTCAGAAACTATGGGAGGGAATGAAATTATGTATTCTTAAAAGCAAAGGAGTTCAAGATGCAACTCAAAGAGACATACCTGCAGAGCTGAGTCTAAAGTTTGATTAAAAAAGTTATTAAGAGGCATTTGAAGCATCCCAGGCAGACCTGGACAAATTATTTGCCTTGCAAAAAGGCCAAACAACAGAAACACGAGAAAGGTAAACAAATACTAAAACCAAGAACAAGGACAAAATGACAGAAAAACCATTAAGAGATTTCTTTCAAAAAGCACACAAGGAGACAAAGGTTAAAGCAGATGTTGGACAGAAATGATGGTGGAAAAATAGGCTTGAAACATCATAAACATAGCACCTTGACTTACAACAGATGAATGTTTTTATGGGACTAAATTAAAGAATTGGAGTAACCAGGAAGTACATTGGATAGAGTGCTGGACTGGAATCAGGAAGACCCAACTTCAAATCTAGCCTCAAACATTTAGTAGTTTTGTGACCCTGGATAAGTCACTTAATATTCCTCAATTTCTTCATCTGTAAAATGAAGATAATAATAATAGCACCCACTTCCCACGGTTGTTGTGAAGATCAGATGAGATAATAATTGTAAACTGCTTGGCAGGAAATATATAAATGCTAGTTACCTATTAGGGAGAGAAGAGAAGAAGGAGATAAAGGGATTATAGAGTGCATGCTAATTAAGTCACATCAACAATGATGAATAATTCCTGTAGTCTTTGGGGAGAAGAGAACCTACCAAAAAAAATGGGTTGGGAGACTTCAGAAGGGATTGAATCAGGAGAAAAATCTTGTTTTATGGGTGACAGAGTACCACCAATGAATGTTTCCCTGTTATATAAAGGGAGATAGGGACCTTACGTTAAATATAACCTGTCGGGGTTTGGTGCTTAGACCATTCATCATATGGTATGAACCCAGGGTTTCGAGAGCCAAGCCTGTGGTCTCCCAAAGTGGAGGGTCCTTCTGATTAGGTGGAATGGTCAGATGAATAAGAGATGAGAGATGACTGAGTGCTCAAACCTGTGCTTATTAATCACTCGGTGTTCTGCCATTACATAGGGTTTGGTTTATTTGCTATTTCCTAAAGGTAAACACTAAATAATGAAGGGGACAGAGAGTGTCATAAAAACAAACATTTGGGTAAGAAAAGAATTCTAGACCAGTGATTTTATAGGTATTATACAAAGAACTGCTTCCCCAGATTGATATCAGCAACTTATTTGTAACTTGGACTCTGGGAGTTGTTTAAGGCTCTGAGAGGTTGTGATTTGCTCAGGATCACACAACTGCTATGAGCTGTCAGAGCTGGAAAGGGACCTTAGAGATCGTCTAATCTAGCCCCTGTGTTTTACAGTTGGAGAACTTGGGGTTTAGTGAGAAGTGTCGCACAAAGGTCATCCACTTAGGAACAGACAGAGAATGAAGAAAGGTTCATAATTTGAATTCCAGCAGGCACTCTGCTGGAACTTGGACTAGAAATCAGTCTGTCAGAAAGCAGTTCTGGTGTACGTACTCTGGGATGGAGCCCATCGTTTACCACCCAAGATAAGCAGCTGCCCTCTGTCACACCCACTACTCACTTTGTGAAGCTGGGATTTCCCAAATAGGATGGAGTGTTCTTTCCTCTGGACAAAGCAAGTGCTTCCCAGGCAAGAGGTCTTCTGTGCTTCTGTGGCCCAAAGTCTTAGTCCTGTTCTCAGCTCTCTGTTGATGAGCCTCCTCAGAATGAACCTGGCTGGTCCTTGAGTAATAAACATCTCCAGGACTGTACTCGTCTTAAATTTTTTTACTTAAAACTTACTTTGAAAAGCATTTATGCTATCCTTTCTATCCTGCTACTGAAGGAATTAGGCTTACTGAAGCAAGTTGGGCTTCCAGGAGAGTGTGTATTTTGTAAATTTTTATTCGATGAAGTGAATTGCTAACCTACCAGAGCTTGTCAGCCATGGTATAACTTTTGAGAACCCAGAGTTCCTTAGATTCCATGATGAAGCCTTGATTCCCTTAATAATAAAATGTCTTGGGGTAACTAGGGGGCTCAGTGAATTGAGAGCCCAACCTAGAGAATGGGAGGTCCTGGATTCAAATTTGGCCTCAGACACTTCCTAGCTGTGTGACCCTGGGCAAGTCACTTAACCCCCATTGGCTAGCCCTTACTGTTTTCTGCCTTGGTATCAATTCTAAAATAGAAGGTAAGAGTTTCAAAAAAAGAGAAAAGAAAATATCTTCTCTTCCCCTTGTGCTAATTCTTCCAAACCCAGCACTATTAAAAACCCTGGCTCTGTCACTTACCTGACTTTGAAAATCATCTTATATCTTTGGACTTCAGTTTAACCTTCTATAAAATGGGTACAATCATATTATCTCGAATAATCATACAGCTGCTATTATATAGTTCAAATTATATAGAGGGTGTCCCCAAGGTCTTGGTACAGTTTTAAGCAATTAAAGCTTAAATTAAGACTTACTTGTTGTACCCTGTATGAAAAACTTTTTTTTAAACCCTTACCTTCCATCTTAGAATCAATTTTGTGTATTGGTTCTAAGGTGGAAGAGTAGTAAGGGCTAGACAATGGATGTTAAGTGACTTGCCCAGGGTCACAAAGCTAGTCAGTGTCTGAGGTCACATTTGAACCCAGGACCTCACATCTCTGGGCCTGGCTCTCAATCTCCTGAGTCACCTAGCTGCCCCCTATGAAAAAGCTTGATAAAAAATAAAGTGCTCTCTAAATGCAGAGGTAGCAGGACATGGCAGAGAGAGCGCCAGACTTAGAGTCAAGAGGACCAGGGTTCTAATCTTTCTTTAGACACTTAACTTGCAATGTGACCCACCCTGAAACATTCAACCCCTCTGTGCTATTAGGATTAAAATTATCTTAAGAGGCTGATTTGGGAGTAAGAATATAAGTTTATTGATGAAATCAGGTTATTGGTTAGGCCAGTATCATAATTGATAAAGTGATAGAGGTCTCCATCATTCTCTCCAGGCCAGGGACAATCCAAGCTGGGTCAGACAGCCTAATAAACAGATTTTTAGGAGTTCATTATTCAACACCTCCTTTGAACATCCCAAGACACCTTGTGCTAGCCAATTAAAAGGTAGTCAGTCCATCAACCTATCCTCCCCTCCATACACCTATATCATGGGGAACACAGGAAAATAACTCATCTCCTTCAATTATTAAACAAATTCTGTTTAAAAGGAAGACTTCAGGGGCAGCTAGATAGCTCAGTGGATTGAGAGTTAGGCCTAGAGATGGGAGGTCCTGGTTTCAAATCTGGCCTCAGACACTTCCCAGCTGTGTGACCCTGGGCACGTCACCTGACCCCCATTGCATAGCCCTTATTGCTCTTCTGTCTTGGAACTAATACACAGTATTGATTCCAAGATGGAAGGTAAGGGTTCTTTCTTTAAAAAAAAAAAAAGAAGAAGAAGAAGAAAAGACTTTCCTTGAGATTCCCAAGAACAACAACAAAAAAAAAAATGCAAAAAGTCGCAGAATGAATAATATCTGTGACCCAGATCCCAGACCCAGGAATACCCAGTAATTCTTCTCAATATGTAGGAATTAATACAGTATGTGAAAAATAAATTCTCACAGTGCCTTAGTTTCAATATCTGTAAAATAAGGGTTTGGAATAAGTGTAGTCTATGATCCTATGATCCATGATCTTATTCCTCTTCCTGGAGAAGTGGGGACCTTTCTTTTTCAGGACATAGTAATGTCTGACATTACCATGAAAACCTCCTGAAGCAGCAGCTCATTTGTCCTCATTTTGTGTGTCTTTAAAAAAAAAATCAATGACAATGAAGCTAAATGTCAGAGGAACAATTCCAGGCCAGGGTGCCTGAATTTGATGGAAAATAGCTAATGGGCACCATCTGCTGGAGCATCATGGACATTGCCTCTGATGAAGTTTAGGTACTCCTGGAGACTGCTGATGGCATCCTAGGGTTAGAGAATGCTACAGCTAGAAGGACTCTTAAGATAATGAGGCAAGAATATGGCAGCAAAGGAAAGTAATGAATGCTGGAGGGGATGTGGCAAAATTGGGACACTATTGATCCAACCATTCTGGAGGACAATTTGGAACTATGCCCAAAGGGCTTTAAAAGACTGTCTGCCCTTTGATCCAGCCATAGCACTGCTGGGTTTGTATCCCAAAGAGATAATAAGGAAAAAGACTTGTACAAGAATATTCATAGCTGTGCTGTTTGTGATGGCAAAAAATTGGAAAATGAGGGGATGCCCTTCAACTGGGGAATGGCTGAGCAAATTGTGGTATCTGTTGGTGATGGAATACTATTGTGCTCAAAGGAATAATAAACTGGGGGAATTCCATGGGAACTGGAATGATCTCCAGGAAGTGATGCAGAGTGAGAGGAGCAGAACCAGGAGAACATTGTACACAGAGACTGATGCACTGTGGGACAATTGAATGTTCTGGGCTTCTCTACTAGCAGCAATACAATGATCCAGTACAATTCTGAGGGCCTCATGAGAAAGAAGCTATCCACATCCAGAGAATTAACTGTGGGAGCAGAAATGCATTAGAAAAATATATGATTCATTATGCATTTCGATGGGGATATGACTGGGGTTTTGATGTTAAAAGATCACTACTGCAAATATGAATAGCATGGAAATAGGTTTTGAACAAGGATACATATATAACCCAGTGGAACTGCTTGTCAGCTTCAGGAGTGGGGAGGAAAGAGTGGGGTAGGGATCATGAATCATGTAACCATGGAAAAATATTCTAAATTTAAAAAAGGAAAAAAATAAAAATTTTAAAGTGTGGATACAAAAAAAAAAGATAATGAGGCAGGAGCCCAAAGACATGAGTTTTTGTCTTATTTATGCCACCAATTGGCTCTGATCTTGGGCAAGTTGTTTCCCCTTTCTGGTCTTGCTTTGAATAGTCCAGCTATATTAGATTCTCCAAACCTGTAGGCCTTTACTGTCTGTTCTACAAATTAAAACCTCAGAAATAGCTAACATTACATTTTTGTACACATATATTTATATTGCTTTGGAATAACAAAGCTCATTCACATTCATCATCAGACATGAGAGTGGTAGGGGAGATGGGATACTCCTGGTTCCCTAATGCTACTTCCAAACTCACCCTCTATCACCACCATTCAGCAACTCCTTTACCTTTGAGGTTCACTTAGTCCATATGTACCACCCAATCAAAATTTTTGAAGCTCTTGTCTACCAGCCCCGAGACACCCTGAGTTTCACGTCTGGGTCACAACCTTTCCTCTCCAACTCCTGCTTTCATATAAGGGATTTTGTACATACTGGCATTCCCTCAAGCACCCTATCTCCCCAGTTTTTCATTTATTCATTTCCCATGACCTACTCCTCCACTCCACTGCAGCTAGATAGAGAGCTAGTCATAGCCCTGATGTTGCCATCACCCATAAATGTACCAGTTCCGTGCTCCAGAACTCTGAAATCTCCTTATCTAAACCTAATCTAAGCTGTTGTCATTCCACCTTTCCTTCTGCCTTTCAACCCCAAATTCTGTTGTCCTTACTGTGACCTCTAGTCTTCCTCAGGGTGAAGAGCAGATTTGAGAGGAAAGATGGGTTCAATTTGGAACATGACGAGTTGAAGATATCTTCTGAACATCCAATTCAAGATGTTCAAAAGACAGATCTGAAACTATTAGGGCAGGACATCAGCATATCAATGAACATCAGCAAATAAATGATGCTTAAATCTATAAGAGATGATAAGATCTCCCAAATGATGTCCTAGAGGGAGAAGGTGCAGAACAGAACTCTATGGGACACCTATAGTTAGAGGACATGGAGATGGGTCCATTGGAATGAAAAGAAGTGTAATAGGTAGGAGAACCAGGAGAGAGTGGTGTCTGGAAATCCAAGAGAAAAAAAAGAATATCAGGAACAAGAGGGTGGTCGACAGTATCAAAGGCTGCTGGGAAGGCAAGAAGAATGAGGGATTGAAAAAAGGCTTTGGCAATTAAAAGAATATTAATAAATTTGAAGAGAGCTGTTTCTCAGTTGAATGGTGATGTTGGAAGCTAGATCCTAAGAGGTTGAGAAGAGTGCAGGTGGAAATGCTTGTCACGGTTGACCTTCTCAAATGATTTAGCCGCAAAGGGCAGAAGAGATAGAGAATAGAGGTGATGGAAGGATCAGCTGAGGCTTTTTTGAGGATGGGCATGTTTTTAGACAGTAGGAAAGGAGTCAGTAGGCAGTGAGAAATTGAAGATAAAAGAGAATGGAGATAATCTGTTGGAGACAGGATGGAATGGAATCGCTTGTGTTCATTTTGATAATGCCTCTTCATGTGAGACAGAAACGAAGAAGATAAGAGACAGAAGGCATCGTGCGCAATAGTGAATTCAGAGGGAGAAGCAGGTATAGGTGGAAAAGCAATGGGCTCAGTTTTGGACATGTTGAATTTGAAGGGCCAGTGAGTTATCCAGGTGGAGAGGTTGTGAAGATGGGGCTGGAATTCAGGGCTAGAAATATAGGTACAGTTGTCTAGAGGTAACAGTTGAAATTGGAGTGTGCTAAGAAAGAGAAAGAAAAAAGTCAAGGATGGACTGTCAGAGAACATCCACTTGTTATGAATGGTTTGTTTTAACCCATCATTCTCTCTTAGAATTAATACTATGTATTGCTTCTATGACAGAAGAGTGGTAAGGTCTAGGCAAGGGGGGTTAAGTGACTTGCCCAGGGTCACTCAGCTAGGAAATATGGAAGGCCAGATTTGAACCTTCCAGGACCTTCAGTCTCCAGAGCTGACTCTTATATCAAGTGAGCCACCTAGCTGCTCCCAAAAAGATTACATCTTTTATTTTTCTAAATTCCCTCACAACACCTAATAGCATCATACACAATATAGTCAGAATCTCAGAAACTGAGACCTCATGTGGCAATAGTGCCAACATCCTCCCAAAGCATGAATCTCCCTCCACAACATTCCCTCAGCTTTTACCTGAGGACTTCCAGTTATGGAGGATGTATCCTTCAAGGTGGGACAGATATCCCACCATTCCACCCCAGTGGCTTTAGCTATTAGGAAGGTCATGATATTCCCACCTTTTAATTTCCCTCCCACTGGTTCTAGGTTTATTACTATTTATAATCCTTATTGTCTGTCTTAGAATTGAGGCTAAGTATTGGTTCCAAGGTGGAAGAGCAAATGGTAAAGGCAAGGCAGCTGGAGTTAAATGACTTGCCCAGGGTCACACAGCTAGTGTCTGAGAGCCAGATTTGAAGCTAGGACCTTCCATCTCCAGGCCTGGCTCTATCTACTGAACCACCCCCTGTCCCTAGTCTAGTTCTTCCTTCTAGAATCTAGCAATGACTGTTTTATTACATGATGAGTAATTGATTTCATCGTTCTCAGTCCGAAGGCCCTAAACCCGAGAAAGCTCCCCTGGGGAGCATCACCAGCAGACTATAAGAATGCTCACTTGCCTACTTTCCCCTCACCACAGCCCTGCTCAGCAATGCAACAGGCGTGATGGAGGTTGAATCCTCATACACAGACTTCATCTCCTGTGACCGAACAGGCCGGAGGAACGCTGTCCCAGACATCCAGGACGACTCAGCGGCAGTGAGCATGAGGAAGCTGACGGGGGACATGGGGGACCTGGCACTAGAAGGAGCAGGCAAGTGCCCCCTGGGGGATCGGAGAGAACCTTAGTCATACTCAAAACACGGACCCCACTGCGGACTTAGGGCCCAGGCCATTGGAACTGGAAGAGAGCCAGGACCCTTAGAACACAGCACACAGATACTAAAACTTTGGAGCCTTAAATGTCACCATGTAGAAGGGTTGTCAGGTCATCTAGACCAGTCTTCTCTTTTTAGAGCAGGAAACTGAAGCCCATCCAGGGGAAATGACTTACTCAAGGTCACACCAAATAGACCTTTCCATTGGCTTAATTTAGGAATATATTGTTCATCCTCTTGTTTTAACTTTTTTTTCCCCCCCAGAAGGACAGGCAGAGAGAAGCACATCTGACAAGGAAACTGGTACCAGGCCTGAGGGGAGTGAGGGGACTACCACCTCCTGAGAGCTGCCTTTGCCCTGTTCCCTTTGTCCAGTGGCTGAAGGAAGAAACAAGCTGCCTGGGCTTCCTAAGAGGCAAACTTTCTGGCATTCTCCCCAAGGACTACTTCCCTGCCCTACAGCAACTCTTCTGGGCACAGTGAAGCCATGTGGGCTTCTGCAGACTTCCCTTTTCTTCTGCTCCACCCCCCAACCACAGAGGAAGCCTGTACTCCGGGCAGCTTTGCCCTGCTATGGGGCCATTGGTCTGAGGTCAGCCTCCAGAGGTGCTTTCCGAGCCCTCCCCCAGCCTAGGGAATTGTGTGGCTTTGCCTACCAGGAATTCCCTTTTCCAGGTCCACTTAGATTATATACTGTATTTGGCAATTCAAAACGTAATTTATTTGGTTTGTACCTGTGGCACGGGAATGGGGAGGTGCCACCTGCTCCCTTCCTTTGGAGGGCAGGTGGAAGCTAGGTCCCCTCCCTGGTCCTCTTGGGGGAGCCATCAGCAGAGGCTTCATGCCTCACCTTGACCCACTCAATCCAGCTCATTAAATTCTGAGTGCCTACTCTGTTCAAGGCTCTGAAGAAAGCAAAAGATGAGTCACATCTGATTGCTGGACTTAATGTTTCATCGCCCTTAGGACCAAAGGAGGGATCCTTCCCAGCCCACATATCCATTCCTTTTTACTCTTTTTAAACGTTTGACTTTAAATATTAGCCACCTTTTTTTCAGGGGGAGGGGATGTAAAAAGGGGAGGGGGAGATAGTGAAGACCAGCAGTTTATCTCTGTGGGTTGCAGGGTGGTGACAAAGCACAGGGTGAAGGGGTGGGGGGTGGGTTAATCAATTCTTTGATCTGTTTAGCTCAGACAATGATTCTCAAACTTCCAGACCCATTCTTAAGGGAATAACTTTATTTCTCAATTTGACTAATTTGTGTCACCTTTCTACAAAGATACTTGATGCCTACCAGTTGGAAAATAAATTCAAACCTTTTGTGTGATTGATTTTCCTTTTCTCCCTGAAATAGTAATTCTCTCTAGGTTACGTTGCCCTTATAAAAACTTCAGCTGTGACCTGTCCTCTCCCACGCCCTGAGCTCTAGGGGCATTTTAAATGGCCAGGAAGGGAGAGGATAGAGCCAAGATGGTGGCTCGCTGCGAAAATCCTCCCAAGCCAGTGCTCCAGAAAATGCCAGCAGTGGCAGTTAACAAGCAGCAGCTTGGGAAGGACCCTGAGTAGGCAGTGAAGACCTGGTTTCCAGATCTTGGTGTGTCCCTTTATTAGGTGTGGCTTGTTGTTCAGAGGCTTTTCAGGCATGCCTGACCCCATTTGAGGTTTTCTCGGCAAAGGAGGAAACGGAGGCAAACAAGGTGAGGAGTCTTGGCCAGGATCACCACCCAGGAAGTGACTGAGGCCAAATTTGAACTCAGGAAGACAGATGAATCTTCCCAACTCCAAACCCAGCACTATCCACTGTGCTACCTGGCTGTCCACATAGGTGTGATAGGTGTGCCACCAGCTATACCTTGATTCCAAGTAATCACTTTCTCATAGCACAGATGATAGCTGGTGGCACAGTATATAGAGCACTGGGCTTGCAACCAGGAAGACCTGAATTCAAATCTAACCTCAGACACATGTGTAATCTTGGGCAAGTCTCTTAGCATGTTTGTCTCAGTTATGTCATCTGTAAAATGGAGATCATACTAGTACCTGCCTCCCAGTGTTATTGGAAGAATCCAATGGATCATTTGTAAAGATCTTAGCCCAGTGTTTGGCACATAGAGTGATCTATAAATGCTTATTCCTTTTCCTCTATCACTAAATTGGAACTGCTTTACAGATAGCAGATGGGAGCTCAGTGGAAAGGCCCAGAGGTGGGAGGTCCTGGGTTCAAATATGGCCTCAGACACTTCCTAGCTATGTGACCCTGGGAAAGTCACTTAACCTCTATTGCCTAGTCTTTACCACTCTTCTGCCTTGGAACCAATGCATGGAAATGATTCAAGACGGAAGGTAAGAGTTTAAAAAAAAAAAGATAGCAGATGGGAAAAGTACTTGGTCGTTATAAAACACCATGAAAACAGTCAGGATGTTTCCCTAATAGTGGACTTCCTCCCCACTCCTTCCCTGCCTGCTTCCAATGGTGGGGAACCCAAACCTTTATCTTTGTTCCCCAAACTACTCTGATGCCCCATGGTGGTCGCTGAGAAATCTCAGTGCTACCAGACCATGATCCTCAAAGAGAGCTCCACAGGCTGAAAACTGAGCCCAGCGCCAGCCCAGCAGAGTTGAGGCCCACCTGGCACTCTGGGAAAGGGCCAGTGCTAGCCTGGTCTGAGGCCTTTCAGAACAAGTGGCAAGTCCAAGTCATGTCTGCACAGCCATATCCTTCCCTCCCCATAACAACCCTGGAAACATTTCAATCTGGGGCAAACAGCCACACAAAAACTAGATTGATTACTTTATTGATTCGAGCACCCCCACCTACCCACACCCAGCAGACTCCTGGGATTGCTTCTTCACAGGTGCCTCAGATCTGGCCCCTGGCAAGTTGGTCATCTAGCACAGTTGTTTTTAAATGATGTATAAGCCATAGCCCGAGTCACGTGGATGGTGAGCACTTCCATACTAAATAAATGTTTCTCATCGAGGTATATTAATTAAAGCACAGCTGGCTACTTGTATAGCAGGAAGAGTTGATTTGTTCATTGGCATTGCTCCATGAAAGAAAATGGTTAAGATTATAGTACCCCCCACCGTACTGGGAAGGAAGCTTGAATCTGGTTCCTGAGTGCATGGTAGTTACTGAGGCATTCTGGGGATCAGTAGTTTTTCTCCTGCTCTGTCCTGCAGAGGCATCATCACTCTGACTCTGTGGGTGGATCCAAAAACAATCCAGTTAGGAGATCCCTACCACCCACCCATGACCCGGGTTTGTGTCCTCTCTACTACATACTCCCAATATGAGCTTAGCATAGCATAGCAGCACTTAGCAAGAGCCTGAACACAGTAGGTGCTTCATACAAGTTTATTGATTGACTAAAATGATGGGGGGAAGGGAACGCCTTGAACTCTATTTCTAGGGTTCCTTCCAAATTTAGGTTCTATGACTTTCAAAGATGAGCATGTTCTTTTGAGCCCCAGCTTCCCCATGTAACTGAGTCCTGGCCCTAGATTTAGCTCAGAGAAAACCCTGCTCCTGTGGGGACACGAACATCATGAAATCTATTTCTGACTTTCCTTAGCCCCTCACCTGGAGATACTGTGCTTCTCCAGGGGAGGAAACCAAGGCCAGAGATGGCCAATGGCTTGCCCCACCAAGGATTAACGATCCTTAAGGAAAGAAGAACATGGGGCCTGGGGGAATTTCTGAGAATGGTCAAGAGACACAGCGGACCCTAAGCCAGGAAGCAAACCTACCTCTGGAGGTTGACTGTGGAATCTGATAGGCCTTGTACAGTAGGTCAAGGAGCTCCTTTTTCTCATTGTCTGGAAGGAAGCTGGACTTGGCTGCATTGATATTCTGGAAGAATGAATGTGCCATACAGTGTTAGAATTAGACCTTCAAACTCTGAACAAAGGCTGAGCTCCCTCGACTTATGGAGGAAGGAGCAGACTGAAGTGACATGTACAAGGCTGCACAGTTAGCAGTATCAGGACGGAGGCCCAGCTCACAGGTCACCTCCTGCTCCACTGTTGTCTCCATCTGCTCTGCTCCAGAGAGATGTAGGAAAACTGGTGCAAGCCAAGGAAGAGGGAAAGGGCTTGTGTATAATAGGAGGGTTGGTGTCAGGATTTCTGAATCCCTTAGACTGTAGCAGGGCAAATGTTATCTAAAAATGGGAACTGGTAGCTCCAGCCTAAAGGGGTTGTGAGGGGTACACTTTCCCCAAGGGAAGGCTGTGGAGGAGCTCAAGAGCCTTTTCTAGTTTGAAGAAGCAAGCAGCAACCCCATGGCCCCTGGAGGACAGCCCTGCTGGTTCCCCCTTTCCCAGGGCTAGAGCTCCTGGTACTTCCTCTCAGGCACTCACCAGTCTCATAAACTCTTCCTCAGTTAAGCCCATTTTTGTTTTAACCATGCGGTAATCTGTGTCAATGGTAGACTTGAAGATGAGGGGGTCATCGGTGTTGAGTGAATAGTTAGCCTTATCGTCTTTAAATCTGCATGAGTGAAATGAAAAAAAGCCCCCGGTGAATCCATGGCCGTCTGCCGTTCACCCTCATCAAGGCAGAGCTGCTGGCTCTGGCCAGCTCTCACCAGCTCTCATCCCCTTTCCCATGCCCTGCGGAACACAGGATTCGCCCACCACTACTTCTGAAGACACAGTTATTAATTCATGCATGTATTCAACATATTACTAGTTTGCAGAGTACCTCATTTAACAAGCAAAGTTTAGATAAGATGAAGTGGTTAAACAGCTTTCAATCACACACTGTGTATAAAGTTTATTAGTCACATGATGTGGGGCACTTGCAGAAAAGTGGAAGCACTGTGTGGAAGGGAGACGCTACTAGGAGGAGGCAGTCCGAAGGCCCAGAATCCCTGGGAAGCTGCCCTAAGGTGAGGGAAGCAGCAAAGGGGAAAGTCCAACATTAGGATCCTGGCAGGAGCAAAGAGAGCCAAGAAAGTAAATCAGCAGGGCTACAGGGACCGAGCTCTAGGCAAGACCCACACCATATATCAGCGCAGCCCATCAAATGTGAGAAAACTACGACTGCAGGCAGCACTAGTGTACAAGGAGAAACCACCATTGGCCTTGCAGGAGATGGATGCCCCAGGCGTTGCAGAGACAAGCCTTCCATGGCTAATGAGGTGCTGCTGGTCTGCACACTACTAGAAGCTTAGAAGGGCAAAGCTAGCCCCAACCCGGGCAGATAGATGAAGCCCTCGGAGGACCGTAACCAGATGCATCCACAGAGGTCGTGGCAGGGATCAGAAGAGTGCCAGCTCACCGTATGACCGCGTGCTGGGTGTCTGGTTTCCAGGCTCCTGTGAGATAGCTCGACCAGGGACATACCTAGGTGGAAAATGATGACTTGAAGAACAAGAAACTATGGGGAGGAATGTGGGATGCCAAATATGGAAGATGATGAAAGAGATCATTTAATCCCACCCTTCATTTTACAAACAAGGAAGCCCAAGGAGGCAACGTAATGGACTGAACACTGAATCCAGAGTCCAAAGACATGAGTTTAAATTCTGATTCTGCTGCTTACTACTTACAATTCACCATCCCAAGATGGGTCTCTACTTACCCATCTGTAAAAGGAGATAGTTCGATTAAAAGATCAGCCCTAATTATCTAAGAACCAGTAAAATGACTTGTCTAAGTCACACAGTGAACAAATAGCAAAGTCAGAATTCAAACCCAGGTGCTGACTCCAAATCCAGTGTCTTTTCTGCTACACAAGAAGCACTATATGCAACCTGCTGTGTCCACCCCAGGATAAGTGGGGAAGGACTAGGTCTTCTTGAGGTTTTCTTTGCTCTAAGGCAGTGGTTCTCAACCTTTCTAACGCCGTGACCCCGCAGTACAGTTCCTCATGTTGCGGTGACCCCAAACCAAAACATTATTTGGGTGGCGACTTCAAAACTGTAATTGTGCTACATTATGATTCAGAATGTAAATGCCTGATATGCATCATGTATTCTCATTGCTACACATTGAGAGGTTGAGAACCGCTGCTCTAAGGCTTAGACCATGGATGGGAGAATGCCCCAGGTTTATACTAGAAGGCTCCGTTTAGCCAGCCTACTTACCTCAAAATGCATGTCCTCCTTCAGCAATTTGTTATACAGGGTGGGGTCTTCCAGAGTGTGGTAGCCATGGCCAATCCTCTCAGCATGGAGAACATCCACTGCCTACCGTAGAAGGGAAGAGGAGAGTGAGAGCAGGAGCCAGACACAGACACCCCCAGCCTCTCTGCCCTGTGTCTAGCCTCACCTGCTGGACAACCTTGGGTGGCCCCACTTCTCCGGCATGAACTGTCCGATGAATGCCACTTTTCACAGCTTCCTGTAGAGGCATTCGAAGGGAAAAGAAAGAGTCTGGAGGGGTAGGAGCTGAGGGAAAGTTTTTAAGGATGCTGCACTGCGTCCAAGGACCCCATCAGCTCCATGGGGTCATAGGAAATACAAACCTTCAAAGAGCCTCTGTTAATTCACTTTAGTCTGGACCTAAGAGGGCCTGGAACTTCGGTCTTCCAGAAGCCCTTGGTGTTATTCATAAGAGCAGAGCATGGTCTCCTTCGGTAATTCATAACACAGGGGAGACTGAACTGCTTGGGATGAGGGAGAGAGGACATGGAGAGCCAGGAGGAAAAGGAAGAAATGGAGAAACGGGAATAGTAGAGATGAAAGGGACCAGAAAGAGCACCCAGTACAGCTCTGTCTTTTGAGGTGCCATAGTTAGTCAACAGGGGAGCTAAGTAAGACATCAGACAATACTCTGACCAGAAGTCTAGGATCTGTTCTCTTCTCGATGCTAAATGTCACCCTCACAACCTATAGCAATGTTTGCAGCTAACAGTTCAAAAGCTCCATATTTTCTAAACGTCTTTTATAGCAGGGGCGGCTAGGTGGCTCTGTGGTTAGAGCACTGGACCTGGAGTTAAAGAGGTCCTATGTTCAAATCTGACCTCAGAGACTTCCTAGCTGTGTGACACTGGGTAAGTCACTTAATTCTAACTGCCTAGTCCTTGGCACTCTTCTGCTGGAGAACCAGTCTTTAGTACTGAATCTAAGGGAGAAAGTAAGGGTTTAGAATAAATATTTATTCATGTCTCTTGGCTAGGAACTAAGGCTAGTTTCATTGTGCATAAGCCATTGCACCCCAAATACACACTTGCAGAGGCCCCCATCACCCATCCTTACCTCATAGGCCTGTACATGCCCAGTAAAGAGGCTACTATCCTCGATGGTCTCATCTCCAGCCAGGTCGATGGCCACCACGGTCTGGTGGCGATACTTCTTACACAGTTCCACCACCTCAGGGGACCAATCTGTAGGCAAGGTCCACATCATGTGTCAGTAAAGTCTATCTAACCTGAGGGGAAAGAAGCTACAGGCAAGGCAGGCCCTTGACACTAGCACAGAAGAAGGCATCACCACTCCCATGTGTCCATCTCCCATGGGCCTGGCAGGAGACTTGGGGATGGAGAAACAAGCCTTCCAAGGCTAATGAGGTGCTGCAGGTCTTCAGACTACCAGAAGGGAGTCGTCAGTTGAGGGCAAGGCGAGCCCCAACCCTGGCACAGACATGAAATCATGAGAGGGCCATAAGTAAGGTATTCCATGCTGCCCCTATCCACTTCCGACAACAAGAACATCCCCAAATCCTAGAATCTCATAGCTGAAAGGGATCTCTGAGGTCCCCTAACCCATCTTGTTTTACAGTCATGTCCAACACTGGGAACCCATTCTTGGCAAAGATATTGGAGTGGTTTGCCATTCCCTTCTCCAGCAAATTTGATAGATGAGGGAAATGAGGCAAGCAGGATGAGGCCAGATTTGAACTCAGGTTCTTCTGACTCTAGGCCTAGCTGCCCCCCTAACTCAATTGCTCCTCAAATAGAAATCCCTTCTGCAATGTACCCAACTGGCATCTTCTTGAATGCTTAGATTAGACAGCCCACTTCCTTCCAGGACATGACTCTCATGAGAAAGTTTCCTAGGTTTGCTCTAGGCCAAATATGCCCACTTCCATTAACCATCCCCAGCTCGATTCCCCACAAATCAACCCTGGCGCAGATACTGACACCACCACGTTCAGCCTTTCAGCTTTATGTTTAAAGAATTAACACAGTTCTGTAATTTAGGGATGCATTTTTCCACTTTTGCCTAAAGAGAGGGAGCAAGAAACCATTACAAGATTGTGGGATGATGGAAAACAGTAGAACATGGTTGAATCCCAAGGTGTGTGACTTTGAGTAGGTCATTTTCTCATTGAGACTCAGTCTCTTTATCTGTAAAATGGGGTCAACACTCTGAGGTCCCTAGCTCACAGGTCTATCATTTTCTGATTCAAAAGGAATCATGACCACGAGGCCAGGACAAACCAAATCCTATCAAGACTTCAAAAACATAAAGAACTGAGAACAGGTAGTCCAACTCCAGAATATCAGAGCACCTGGGTCTGGCTCACTCAGCTGGGTCCTGACCATGACTCGGGTAAAGCTGAGCTAAAAAGACCCAGAACAGAGAACCCCCAAACCCCACATGTCTGGGAGCTTGAGGGCTTTGGAAACCCACATTCATATCCAGCCCTGCTCAGAGAGAAGCAATAGCTTCCTGACCTCTGCAATGGACCCAGTTTTCTTGTCGGGGATGGGGCAGAGGGGAGACTGGAGGCATCCAGGAAAAGCCCTGAACCTAGCTGCCCTGTGGACTCCTGGATTTGTCTACATCCCTCTTTAGCATATCTGTCAAATACATAGCTACTTGTGGCTGGTCCAAAAGAGACTATTAAATTTAATTAATTTTTCTTTTTAAACCTTGCCTTCCATCACTTCCATCACTACTGTGTATTGGTTCTAAGACAGAAGAGAGGTAAGGGCTAGGCAATGGGGGTCAAGTGACTTGCCCAGGGTCACACAGCTGGTAAGTATCTGACACCAGATTTGAACCCAGAACCTCCCATCTGTGGGCCTGTCTCTCAAACCATTGAGCCACCCAGCTGTCCCCAAGAGACTTTTTAATGAGAAAGACTAAGAACTAGTCAAAAATACTCAATTTCTAGCTGCTGTGCAAATAGAAATTTGCTACACCTGAACTACATTTACCCAGCATCCTTTTAAGTTAATCTTCATTTTAAGTATGGAGGCTTGAGAGATAAATTTGGCTGAGAAACATACTGTGGGGCCCTTTTTGAACTTGTGCTTTGGTAAAGCATGGCAGGTGTGGGTTTTTAGACTTGTGATCTGCTCTCTTGACTGAATTAACCCCTTTCTCTCTCACTTTTGCTGTTATTAAATCCTACATATTTCAAATACTTGGATTTTTATTCATTTTTACTCTCACATCGCTAGTATGTCTGACAGCTGCCCCTTCCCCTCCTTTACTTTCCTGACTGTCTCGCTTGTCTCTGGCCTGCAAGCTACTCCAATTCTTAACTCTAGTGCTGGCAACCTCAGACCCCAAAGAGGCAAAGGAGGGTCCAGGAAGCTCCCAGGATCATCCAGTCAGTCTTCCATCCATCTCCTGCTCTCCTTTCAACTCCTTACAACCCCTTAATTGAGGGATGTAAAAGTAAGGCACAGTCTATGAGACAAACCAGCTCCAGGCTTAAGGAACATGGAGGTAAGTGAAGGAGACAAGCCAGAAGAGAAGAGAAAAAACAAAGGGGAATCTCTAACAAGAGATCCTCGAACTCTTCCTGGCCTAAGGATCTGTTACACCCAGTGTAATAGAAGATGGAGGGGAATAGAATGGAAACCACCAAAAGGAGAGAGAAAGGAGATGGAATGAGATCACAAGTGGGAAGGGAAGAAGGAAATAGGGAAGGGAAGAAGAGGGATGAAAGAATAGAGGGAAGTGAGGAAGGGAGAGATGAGCAGGGTGGAACAGATGGAGGGGATGGATGGATGGACAGATGAATTAATTAAAAAGCATTTCCTAAACACTTACTATGTGCCAAGCACTGTGCTAAGTGCAATGGATAGAAATAGAAAAGTAGGACAGTCCCTGTGCTCAAGTTGCTCATATTCTAATTCAGGAGACAACACATATTGGCAGTTTCAGCTGGAAGGGTCCAGTAGTCCTTAGGAAGACAAAAAGAAAGGAAGGAAAGAAAAGAAGAAAGGAAAAGATGAATATGTTAGAGGGGATGGAAAGGAAGACCAGGGTGAGAGGAAGAAAGGGGAAAAAAGGAGGGAGGAAAATAAGGAAGAGTGAGGGAGGAAGGGAGAGAGGGAAAGAGTGAAGGAAGGCAGGAGGGCAATAAGAAAGTAAAGAGGAAGGGAAGTAAGGAGAGGAGGGATGATCAGGACTAGACAAGGGCAGGCCAGAGGAGGTGAAAAGGATCATGATACATTACTTGGCATGTGGCGCATGCAGCATAGAATAGACCTGACTTTGATGTTAAAGTCTCGCTCGCCCTCCTGCAGGCCCTTGCTGACGAGAGACACAACTTCATCAGGAGTGAGGTCACCCCTATATGGAAAGAGAGACCCCCCCAAAAATGAAGTGAGTTCACCAGATGGTGGAATAAGCCAACCCCTAAGCCTGGAAGCCCTGCTGAGACAGGAAAACCAGCTAAAAGCTGGGCCAGCACTGAGCACAGGACCCCAGGCAGGGAGGGTGTTTGCTTTGTTTTTGTTAGGGATCAATGGACAAGATTTCAGTCTCTAGCTGGGCCTACCCTCTAGGGTGTCTCTTGTTTGGGGAAGAAAATATCTAAATTGGTACCATATGTGGGGAGCCAATGGGTTAGAGCATTTCTGACAGAATGTTAGGAGAAATTTTCTGTATTAGGGATGTCTCTCTGGAAAAGTGGAGTAGATGGAATACAGGGGAAATTGAGGTAGTATAAAAACAAAAGAATGAATAGAAATTCATTTTTCATGAATCAGGGTGGGGCACTGGTTTGGGGAAAGAGCCAAGGCCTAGGAGTCAGGGCCAAGTACTGACTGTTCTTACTCTGGGTAAGTCACTTTCCTTCTCTGACCTTAGCTTCCTCATCTATAAAATGATCATTTCTGGGGTCTTTCCCCACTCTAAAGCACAGGATTCAGAGTAGACCTGAGTTCCTCTTCCAGCTACAGGGTATTTGCCCATTCAGAATTCTAGCTTCCCCAGATAGAGGCCTTGGCCTCCATCAGCCGCCCTGCCACCCCCCAACCCTGGCCCCTCTCCATTAACGTACTCAGCCTGATTCCAGGGGATGGGCTCCACTTTGGAGTTTGCCAGCAGGTGAGGGCTGTACCGAACCTCCACATACACCACACCTTCCTTTGCTTTCATCTCCACAAACTCATAGGCCACTCGTTTTATGGCCTCCCGGTCACCCCTGTGAGGATGAAGACAGGAGAAAGGCAGGGCTCAGAGCAACCTCCATAGCCAGGGGGCCACCAGGAGGCAGGGGAGCAAAGGAAAGGGAAGGCCTGGGTTGTGTCTATGTGTATGAGAGACATGTAACAGTCTGTATATGTATGTGAGCAAAAGTGTTTGTGTGTGTGTGTGTGAGAGAGAGGCAGAGACAGAGAGATGGTGAGAAAGAGGGAAGGGGAGAGAGACACACACAGAGAAAGAGACAGAAGGGTATAGGAGGAGGGAAAGTAAGAGGGAGGGAGGAGGGGAAAGAAGAGGAAGAGAAAATGAAAAAGAGGAATGGGAGAGAGAAAGGGGAGAGACAGAAAGAAGAACAAAAGGGGGAAGAAGGAAAGAGGAAGAGGGAGAAGTGTAGTGGATGTCAATTCGACATGATATTCTGTCTAAAAGTTATCAGTGAGGAGGTATGAAGGTATTCATGATGTGGGAAAAGACAGATGTCATTTCTTGACAGCATTTGTGTAAAAGCCTTGTATCCACTGAGAAAGCAGTTTTGTGGGCACACACCCAAAATCCTCCTCTTCCTGTCACAAACTCTTATAAGCAAATGATAAGGGAAGTAAGCCAGAAGCCTAGTTACCCTTTATGGAGGCAGAAGAGGGAGGTGGCAGGAAGAGGGACAAACCAGAGGAGATGCTACAGTCAGGAGAGTTTCCAGAAAGAATAAAGTCTAGGGTGCAATAAGGAAGAATAAACTCAAGGCCAAGTTCCCTTGAGCCTCTCTTGTAAGAACCAGTAGGCCTGGCTATTGGGCAGTGACATTCAAGGCCCCTCCATGATAGACTCCTCCAATCTACTCACTGCCCCTTCAAACACCTATTCTCCTAGCTTCCTTTGTATGGGATAAAGAGCCGTGACTCTATAGTCAGAAGACCTTGGTTCAAATTCTTGGTCATCACTATTTGTATAACTCTACCTGGGCCTCAGTTTCCTCATCTAAAAAATGGAGGGGGGGGGCAGCTGAGTAGCTCAGTGGATCAAGAGCCAGGCTTAGAGATGGGAGGTCCTAGGTTCAAATCTGGCCTCAGACACTTCCCAGCTGTGTGACCCTGGGCAAGTCACTTAACCTCCATTGCCTAGTCCTTACTGCTCTTCTGCCTTGGAACCAATACCCAGTATTGACTCCAAGATGGAAGGTAAGGTTCAAGTAAATAAATAAATAAATAAACAACAACAACAACAACAAAAAAAAAAAGAGGGGGTTGGGTTAGATGGTCTCTTTACAATCTTAATAATAGTCCATCTTTCTACAATCAAAGACTATTTCTCACCCTCTCCTGGCATACACACCCCCATCCACACCCCTCCCCCATACCCTTCTCCCTTTCCAAACTCAGACCAGCCCCCTTGGCTCATTTCAAGCCCTCTTTCCTCTCTGATTGCCTCAAATCACAAGAATGTTTCTCTAAACTAGAGTACCTTTTCCCCAGTATGCTTCTCTCTCTACCTCTCATATATTTATATATCAAAAATACCTACTGGGTATTTTAATATAACGTAAAATATTTTATTTTAAAACCTAAAAATAAAATAGTGGGTATTAGAAAAAAAGAAAACTAAATTAAGAAAGCAACAGATAGAGTAGAAATAATTGGCATCTATACCTGGTTCTGCCACTTAGTCGCCGTGCGACTTTGGGCAAATCACTTTCTGATCTTTGATAAAATCAGAATAAGTGCGTTAGCACTCCCTTTCTCTCGGCTGTTAGAAAGATGGCATGAGTGCATGATTATGAAAGTATTTTGTGAGTTATGAAGAAGTCTGTGAATCCAAACCATACTAGCATTACTTGTAAACTTGACTATTCTTGGCCACATCACTCCCCATATAGGGGAAGAATATTACAGTTGATCTCAGGTCTTGGGACTAGTTGCCCTGCTCTTTGACCTTATGAGCCTGCCATTCTCCCAGAAGGCCAGGGGAACTAGGCTACTCACGCAATAGCTGGCATGTAGTAGTCAAACTTAGCCAAGAACTCTGGGAGGCTCAGGGGCTTGTCCATGCCAATGATTTCCTGGAGTTTCTCCACTGTGTTGGCAGGAAGTGGGATTCCTCTCCTCCTGGAAGCAAAAGCAAAAGACATGGTCATTTAGCGGGCATGCAAGATGGAAGGAGAAGTTGGGACCACAGAGCAGAGAGGGTGGTACCCACTTCTGAGACCCTCACCTTCCTTCACACATGGACCATAATTCCACAGTCAAGTGTGGTACTGTGGAAAGAGCCTTAGAGTTAGAGTCAGAGGATCTGGGCTCAAATCCTGACTGCTACTTATTATTGTATGATTTAGGACATGCTATTTTACCCCTCTTGGGCTTTTTCAATCTATGTGTAGCAAAAGAATTTTTTAAAAAGACACTTTTAGTGTCTTCAATCTGTAAAGTGAAGAGGTTGAATTAAGTGGCTTCTAAGAGGTCCCTCCCAGATAAAAATATTTGATCCAGGTCCATCCCTTTTTCCCCATTCCTCCAGTTACCTCATTTGTCCCTTGTCTTTAGGGGAAGTCACTCATTACTACCCTTCCATAAATCCAACCTGCCCACAATATTCCTAATGCACAGGCCACTACTCTTCTGTTCAAAAAAAATCTCGCTGTGACTCCATATTGTCTAAAGTGAGAAAAGAGCAAACTTCCCATCTGAAAACATAAGGGGGCCTCCATAACCTGGCACCATCCCATCTTCTTAGCCTCATTCTCATGCAATTCCCCTTCATGCACTAGATGCCAACCAAACTGGACCCCTAGCTGGGGTGATCTCATACCTGCTTCCTCTTGCTTCTTCTCATGTGCACATGCCTGCTCCCCATGCCCAGAATTTTCTTGGGGGGTAGCTAGATGGCACAGTGAATAGAGCAGTGGGCCTGGAGATAGGAAGCCCTGACTTAAGACATTTAACTTGCTGTGTGACTGTGGGCAAATCATTTTAACCTGTCTGCCTCAGGTTCCTTAGCTCTAAAATGGGAATAACAGCACCTACCTCCTAGGTGTTGTTGTGAATATTGAATAATATTTGTAATAGTGTCTGGCACATAGTAGGCACTTCATAAAATGCTTGTTCGATCCCTCTTTTAGTTATGAAATCTTGCCACTTCTTCAAGGAAGCCTTTTCTAATCTTTTTCTTCAGTTCCCTCACTTGGTCTTTATATAGAACACAAGATCTGATCTTTCTTAAGCACTTACCGTGTAACACTGCTATTATACTTAATTCTTTGTGTCTTGTGGACCAGAAACTCTGAGGACAAGAACAATTTCTCCTCTGAACTTTGTAACTCATAAAGGGCCCTTTAAAAATTTTAAATTCATTTTAAATTCTCCTAATTTTCTTAAAACTGTTTCCACATCAAACTTGTTTCCGAATTTCTCCTTTCTCTAACCATCATCCATTCTAAGCCACTAAGTTAAAAAGAAGAAGAAGAAAAAGGCAGTTCAGCAAAACTAACCAAGAGGTCTAATGAGTGTATACAATGTCCCCATCCATAGTCTCCATACCTCTGCAAGAAAGGGAGGGAGATACATTGTTCCAGCTCTTTCCTATGACCAAACTTGATCGGTAGAATATGATGTCTTTGGTTTTTGGTTTTACCTTGTTGTAGCCACAGTATATACTATTCTCCTGGGTCTGTTATTTCAGTCTGTTGCAGTCCACCTCTCTTCCAATGCTTCTCTGAATTCTTCATATTTGTCCCTTATTTCTTTTCTTTTTTAAACCTGACCTTCTATCTTAGAATCGATACTAAGTATCAGTTCCAAGGCAGAAGAGTGGTAAAGGGCTTGGCAACTGGATTTAAGTGAGTGGCTTTCCCAGGATCACAGTTAGGAAATGTACGAGGCTGGATTTGAACCTAGGTCCTTCAGATTCCAGACTTGGCTTTCTATCCACTGAGTCACCTAGCTGCCCCATATTGACTGTTTCTTCTAGAATTATAATATTCTACTAATTCACACTCTACAATCTGTTTATTCATCCCTCGATCTATAAGTCCTTCCTCTGTTCCCAGTTTTTGTTTTTCTACAACAAAAAGTTATTTGGGTCAACATGGACCTTTCTTTATGTCATTGGCCTTCTGGGGGTATATGACTAGCAGTAGGAAACATGGAGCAAAATGTATAACCATTTAGATCATTTTCTTAGCATAACTCCAAATCATTTTACAACATACAGACCAATTCACAGCTCCACTGTTTGTTGTTCAGTTATTTCAGTCACATCTGACTCTTCATGACCCCATTTGGGGTTTTCTTGGAAAAGCTACTACAGTGGTTTCCCATTTCCTTCTCTAGCTCATTCAACAGATGAGGAAATTGAGGCAAGCAGGGTGAAGTGACTTGTCCACCAGGGTCACGTGGCTAATAAGTGACTGAAGTTGGATTTGAGCTCGGGAACAAACATGAATCTTTCTGATTACAAGCCCGGTGCTTTCTCCACTGCCTGAGTGGAATTTCCCTTCCCTGATGTTGAGTCATTTCAGTTCTGCCCATGTTCAACTTGCTATGACTTTCTTGGCAAAGACACTGGAGTGGTTTGCCATCTCTTTCTGCACTTCATTTTCTGGGAGTAAACTGAGGCACATAAGGGTACACAGCTAGGACATGCCTGAGGCCAGATTCACACTTAGGAAGATGAGTCTTCCTGACTCAAAGCCTGGCACTCCATCCACTGTGCCACCCCGCTACCCACAATCCAATGTGTTTTTATTCAAAGTCCTGCCAACACTGATTATTTTCATTTTCGGTCACCTTTACCAATTTCCTAGGACTCTTAATGAATGTTTATGTTAGTAAACCTGAATAAGTGGCCAAATGGGAAGGGGGGAGGGAGGGAGAGAATTCAACCATGCACCAGAACTCAGAAGTCCTGGAAGTCATTGCTGACTCAGAACTTTCTCCCCTGTGGGGGACTTGCCCTGACTGCAGTCTCCCTTCTCAGTACAAGAGGGTGTGACCCCTTGGCAGAGCCATGGTCCTGCCTGGCTACATGCCAGGGAGAGACTTATCAGGGCACTGATTGCTGGCTCAACAATTCCTGCGGGACTGAGCAGGCGCCACTGACTTCCTCTGTCTCTAGGACTGCCTCCCTCATAGATGACTACCACCACCCACTTGGGGTGGCCAAGGGAGGGGGTCCAGAGGACAAAATAGGCCTACAGCCTTAAGTCTGAACAGCTCAGTGAGGGAGGAGCTCTTCTAAGTGCAGAAAGCTAGGGATGCTGTCAATGGAGCAGTGGGGCTGCGTACTATTACCCACCCCCCGATTTTCACTTTCCTTTTCTGAATTCCACTGATGTCTAGATTCTGAGTCTAGCTCCAGGCTGGCATCTTTCTTCTCCTCCTCTCCTCTATACTGTGTTTCTGGGCCCATGATAGGCTTTGGAAAGAACCAGAGAGATCATTTATCCCAACTCTCTTCTTTTATAGATGAGGAAACAGAGGCCCAGAGATTGAACTCAATAGCAAGCCTAGGTCCTCTAACTCCAAATGCTTTTTTCTCTCTCCTGCTGTTTTTTTCTTGCCTGCATTGATCAGATTCAAAATCTAGAGGCAAAGTGACCCAAGACCCTCTGGCCCTGTGAGAATTTACTTTTCATGTGCTGTATTAATTAGGGACAATTACTGTACATTCCTGTGCCTGGGATCTGGGTCAGAGATACCATCCAGTCTGCTACTTTTTGCATTTTCTTTGTTCTTAGGAATGCCAAAGAATATTTTCCTTTTTAACAGAATTTGATTCAAAAATTGAAGGACAAAAAGTTCTTTTTTCCAGGCTATGTGACCTGTCCACTTGGGGAGATATGGAAGGGTGGATAGTCTACAGGCCACCTCTAAATTAGCTATGACCAACTAAAGGTGCCTTTTTCTTTGGAATCACATTCCACCTGTTCACTCAAAACTCACGAGCATAACTGATTTCTAGGCTCTCTGATTGGCAAAGGTCTCTCCAAATTTCAGAGGCCTCCCTAAAGGCCAAACCTCCTTATTATCTGACTTCCATTACTAGACTTTGGCCCCAAGCCTTGCTTGCCTAACTTGGATTCCTGAAAATTATAGCTATGACCTCTAATGACCACCAACTCCTTAGCCCTAAGCTTGGCAGCTTCTAGAATTCAGATTACTCTCCACCCCATCTGATAAGGGAAACTTCAAAAGAAAGAAATCAAATACCCCCTTTCCTTTCTCCTGCTCAAGGAAATGCTTTTGACTCAATATTTTATCTCCATAATGATAGTCTAGGCTTTTCTTATCCCCTTAATAAGGGTTCTCTATTTCGCTTATCATCTTATGGCATTTCTTCCCTTCTTATCTTGGTTCCCATTTGCTGCTGCTAATGGCCTCATTAAAACTAGTTTATATTGCTATTTGGTCCAGATGGGGTAAGGACAAACGGAGCCAAACCAGCCCGTCCTTACTCAAGGTTCCTTCCTATCTGGGCTAGGTGAGCAAATTTGACTGCTACCGGTTTCTGCCCTTTGAAACCTCATCTGATTGCAGGTTGCAGGTCACCATTAGGGAGCCTGAAGTCACAGCCTCATGAACTGAGGAACAGCAAACAGCTAAGCCATCTACTTGCTGGGTGACCCTCCCCCCGCCAAGGGGGCATATCCTTCAAGTTCTCTGAATCTGTTTCCTCATTTGTAAAATGGAGATAATACTTCCTGACTCAGGTTTACGACGCTGCAGTACACCCCAGTGCCAGGAAAGGTGAATTACTGTATTGGTCTGGTGACCCTGTCTGATTGCTGATGAGCTTTGGACATCCCCCATTTTACTCAATGATCCAGTGGCCCCTTTTTTCTTTTTAACCCCTTAACTTCGTCTTAGAATCACTATTGTGTACTGGTTCCAAGGCAGAAGAGTGTGTATGGGTTAGGCTAAGAAGTATCTGTGGCCACATTTGAACCCAGGACCTCCTGCTCTCTCTGGGCCTGGTTCTCAATCTACTGAGCCACTGCCCCAACCCAGGGGCTTATTAATGAAAAATGTTCCAAAGCGGTTACTGAACCTATTCCACCAGGTTGTCCAAGCAAGTCATTCATGCGATAGGCTCAGGAGGCTGCTGGGTCCAGCCTCTGACCATATCCACATGGCAGCAGTGGACCAGAGATGAGAAGGGGGTTGATGCCAAAGCCGACACAAAAGAATGAGGGATCTGGAGAAAAAGGCATCAGCAAACGGCCAGCCCCCCGGACTCCTCGTGAGTTGGATCACTTTCTAAGCCCAAGCCTCTCTTCCAGGCACAGATGTCCCTAACTCCTCTCAGCTCCCGAGACTTCAGCTCTCACTCCCAAGACAACCCGGGACCCACCCCAGCTTGACTTTTTGTTCTACATTCTCTCCTCCCCAAGTGGGCAGCAGAGCAGCTGTCAGGTGGCTGAACCTCACCTCAGAGCCATGCTGGCTGTTCATCCTTTGGATGGTCACAGCTCTAGGCAGAGCTATGAAAGGAATAATTTCAGAGGAACATACCAACCTGCATGAATAAGGTGTCCTCCTCCAAGACACAGGTCTAGTCCCTGTCCCACATACATTTCAGGAAGGAGACAATAATTATCAGAATGAATTTGGCCCCTTGGTTGCAGCTAGGTGACTCAGTAGAGAGAACCAAGCCTGGAGTCAGGAGATATGAGTTCAAATTGGTCTCAGACACTTACTAGCTGGGTGACCCTGGTCGAGTCTCTTAACACTCTTTGCTCATTTCCTCATCTGTCAAATGAGCTGGAGAAGGAAGTGGCAAAACACTCTAGTATCTTTGCCCAGAAAACCCCAAATGGGGTTGTGAAGAGCCAGACTTGAGCATTGGACAGTCAGCTAAGGTGGGAAGGAATAAATACTTGTCTTAATCCCTCCCCCATCATTGGAGACACTCAATCCTTCATCCCCTTCACACACTTACTCGCCATAGTACAAGATAGTTTCAGGCTTGATGGCTCCATCCAAATGGACGTGAAGTTCTACCTAGGAGAGAGAAAGAACTGTAAGTATCCCTGGAAGTAGGAGGCCTGAGGAGCCCCCGCAGTGCCAGGAAGCACACCAGTGTGTAGAGAGGGCGAGGCAGAGGGGCAGAGACAGAAAAGGTGGCAAGAATCCAGGCCCCTCTCCTCATCCCTCTCCTGGACCAGTACTCTAGATTTCACTCTAGGTCTAAGGAAAGTTGGCCTGCCTGAAAACCCGAAAGTGACAGCAGCTGCATTCTCCACTGCATGTCACCTCGGAAGATGACCCTTTACCCCATGTAGCTCTGACCAAGGGAAATTACTTCACTTCCCTGAAGTTGCCTTATCTGTAAAACAGGGTAAATAATACTTCTAGAAATAGAATCAATGTTCATTGTATGGATATCGGTTTCATTTTGTTTATTGTGCATTTTAATATGATAGTATTAATTGTTATTGATGTTAATATGTTAATTACACAAAGTATAATTATATATATATATATAATAAAGTAAAGAAAATAATATAAAGTATAAAGTATACAGTTAACATAAGGTAATACCTTATGTTATAATAGTACCTTATGGAATGGCTACAATAGGGCCCGAGAATCCGATTTCACTGGGATAGAGGCCTCTAGGGCAAGGAAATTCTTTTTAATGTTCTCTTCCACTTAAGAGAGTTGCCAAGAACGTGGAGAAATGCAGTGACTTGCCCAGGGTTACAGAATCAGGATGGATCGGAAGAAAATGTTTTCTAAATAGTCCAGTGCTCTACATGCAAGAATTGTTACAGATAATAACAAAAGAATCCTTAACTTCCTTCAGGGCTCAAGTCAAGAACTACTTCAAGAGTTCTTACTCCCCTCCCCTACTTCCCTCTACTTTGTCTTGACTCCTTTGTGTTGCCAGGTGGATAGAAAGCTGGCCCTGGAGTCGGGACATCCTATGCTCCAGTCTAGGCAACAGATTTACACAATGAGCTGTGTTATCCTAGGCAAGTCACTTAACCCCATAGCACCCAGGCAGCTCTTTAAGACTGCAAAGTGATTACTTGCATTGGCAAAGGGAATTTCTTCACCCTGATGTGTCCTGTTCCAGTGAAATCACAGGTTCAGTCTCTATCCCAAAGTATAATATAAATAGGAGTCATTCGTAGCATACTTGGGGACAACAGAGATAAATAAAGCCCATACTCTTCAAAGTCCTTGAAGAGAGACAAGACGTCCACGTGAAGAGGAGTCAGGGCAGGCTTTTCAGAATCATAGAATTCAAAACTAGATGGGAACATAGAGATAATTTAATCCACTAGTTTTTAACCTTTTTTTTTAAACCCTTTCATGCTGTCTTAGAATTAATACTTAGTATTGGTTCTAAAGCAGAAGTGCTGTGCTAAAAGGGCTATGTAATTGGGGTCAAATGACTTGCCCAAGATCACACAGATAGGAAGTGTCTGTGGCCGCATTTGAACCCAGGACCTCCAATTCCAGGCCCCCGCACCACCTAACTACCTCATTTTATTTGTTTTTTTTTTTGTATGTCCTAGACCAGTGTGATAGGACCGTCTCAAATCAGAATATTAGAGAAAATCTGTCCCTAACTTATAGAACTGTGAATTTATTTTGTTTTACCACAATATAAGCTCCTTTAAGTCAAGGATAGTTTCATTTATGTCTTCCTAGTTCCAGATGCCTGGAATATGCATTTAATAAATGCTTGTTGAATGAACCAGTTATTATTGCCATCAAAGGGGAAAGGAATCCAGCAGTGTTATACCCATGGCATGAGAGGGACTACCCCAAAGAGTTTCATCAGTGGCTCTGCCCCATTAGTACATTAGAACAAAGTGTTTACCAGATTCTCTACAGTGCCACCTGAGAAGGCACTGAAAGGCACCTGAGAGGGCATTGAAATAATCTGATTTTGGTTTAAAAGAGTTAAAAGGATCTGTATATACTTAAAAGATCCATGGGACTCCCTAATAATTGTCCTCTCTAATATGGCTCCACTGGCTCTCTGGTTTCATAAATTCAGTATTACAGGGTCAATCCCTGGCTGAGTCAGTTTTACCCTGCTCCATGGCCAAAAACCCTGCCCATTTCCCTCAGGCTCAATCTTAGCCCCCTCCATAATCTCTTGATTCAATCTAGTCAGCTCAAAAGTCCATATGAGGGAGGCAGTTAGGTGGCACAGTGGATGGAGCTTCAGGGCTAGAGTTAGGAGAACCTGGGTTCAACTTTGACCTCAGACACTTCCTTGCTATGTGACCCTGAACAAGTCACTTAGCCCCAGTTGCCTATTTGCTTACTACTCTTCTGCTTTGGAGCCAATACTAAGTATAGATTCTAAGGCAGAGAGAAGATACGGATTAAAAAAAAAGCAACTGATCCACCTGTGCCATAATCCACAGAACATTAAATTTAAAAGAATAAGAGCAGGATAGCAATGTGTCCCACGGTCATGTCTCTCTAGGAAAGAAGGAGAAGGATTTTCAGTAATAGTAATGATAAAAAGTTGGAAAGCACTCTAGAAATGATGGCAAATTTACATAGTGCTACAAACACTTTATACATATCTCACTGGAACCCTGGCAGGTAGGTACTATTTGCCTAGCCCTTGCCTTTTTGTCTTAGAGTTGTTAATAAGACAGAAAGGAAGAGGCATAGTTGGTTAGACCTGTTCTATTACACAATAGCCATTGTGGTTCTTAAAGACAGTTCCCAGGTCTGAGGACAGAGAAAAAGAAAGATATAACTCCTTCTGCCGCCATCTTGGTCACCTACCCCTTCGCCCATGCACCTAGACCTTCTCTCTGGCTGTGGTGCCTTGCTGGGGGCAGGCAGTGCTTAACACCTGCAGATTGGTTAACCGCCTCTCAACAATTTAACCAAATACATTTCCTGTTCTCTAAAAGCCTCTGGGGTCCATCCCAGAGCAGGAGCTGCTCTACAAAATCTGAAGAATGAGTCAAAATGATTCATCTGATAGCAAGATGCCCAGTGCAGTGGGGAAAGCTCCTGGGTTCAAATCGGACCTCAGATACTTCCTAGTTGTGTGACCCTGGGTAAATCACTTAATCCCCATTGCCTGCTCCTTGGTGCTCTTCTGTCTTAGAAGTGATACTAAGATTGAAGGTAAGGGTTTTAAAGAAAAAAAATAAAACCTCACTCACCAAAATTTTGAGTCATAAAGTGTTTCAGGTTTCAGAGGCACAGCTTTAACAGAGTGAGGTTTGAGCAGAACCTCACATGGGGGGTTGGGATGGGATATACTTTTCTTTTTCCTAAAGAGGCTCAAGCAAATGGGGCCAGATAGTCAGTGACAGCAATCTGTTCCAAATCCTTAGGGGGAAACTCATCATGGGAAGACACCCACATGACATCGCCCTCAAGGACAGGTGATAGCGAGTGAGAAAGGAATTTTTTTCCCTAGGACTTTAGGGGCTCAGGGCAAGAGTCCGGCTGCCCTTTGTGGGGCAAGGAGCCAGAGACAGACAGGAAACATGATAGTAGGGCCCCCTGAATACAGAAGATCCCTCAGTCAAGGGGGCGCCTTGCCCACTGGGCACTGTCCCAGGATAGAGAATACAAAGGAGGAAGGAAGTCTGAGGGTATTGAGAGCCTTGCAGATAAGCAGAGGGCAGCTGGCCCCTGGAGACCAAGGAGAACTAGTCAATAGAGTGTGTGCCCAGATATAGCTGGGGATCCTCCTTTCTTTGGCTTCTCAGTCTGGGCACTGTTGTACTAGCTACTGGCACAGCTGCGCCTGAGTTGGCAGGGGCTCAGGAGCAGCCGGCCTGGTTCACTTCCAACCACCACCTGCAGGAAGGTCCTCTGGGTTTGCACCCTCCCACTGGGGAAGGTTCTTGAGTTGGACTTCCAGAGGAAGGAGCAAGGCAGGAGCAGATGTTGCTTCCCTCCTTCCTCCACCCCTCCTCCCTGAAGTTTGGTAACACAAGTCCTTTCGTTTCAGATTCAGGTTTGGCTGGTTGGTCCACCAACTTGCCATTCTGATATACTGCAATTTCCCTGGCAGATCCTAGGCCAATGCCTTCACTTTACAAATAAGGAAAGAGGAGGGAAGTAACTTAATCAAGACCACAGAGGCAGCTAGGTGACTCAGTGGATAGAGTTGGAGGTCCTGAGTTCAAATCTAGCCTCAGATACTTCTTAGCTGTGTGACCCTGGACAAGTCACTTAACTCCCACTGTATAGCCCTTACCATTCCCCTCTTCTTCTTAGAATTGATACATGGTCAGAAGGTAAGGGTTTTAACCAAACAACAAAAGACCACATAGATAGGAAATGGCCAAGTCTGTGATGATAATCCAGGATTTCTGATGCTAATCCCATTTTTTTCCTACTCTACCATATTGCCTGAAGAATCAGAAGAGCTCTGAGATGACCTGTGATATATCCTCTTATGGATGTACCTTCAGTGTTCAGGATGAGAATCTCTTACAGTTGCTCAGAGACTCAATTAAGGCATATTATCCAAAGATCACTGAACATCCTGGGCAGGGCCAAGATTAGAACCAAGTTTCTCTCTTTTCTATCCTTCCCTCCCTCCCTCCCTTCCTTCCTTCCTTTCTTCCCTCCTTCCCCTCTATCTTCAAATAGATACCAAATATTGGTTCCAAGGCAGAAGATTGTTAATTTTATGATTGGACTGAATATATTTAATTGGTCTCCAGGGATTTAATTACTAAAGTCAAATGGAATTTATGGTAGGTTATTTTACAATAGAGGGAAGATATTAAGGAAGAGAGAAAGAGAAGAAAAGGGGAGAGAGAGAGCTCCAGCTTTCTCTGAGCCAGGTAGCAATGACCCCTCCAGAAAGGCCAAGAAAGGAAGTCAGTCTTTACACTCAACAAGTGTCAGTTCAATCCGCAGATTCTGTATCAGCCTCAACTCCAGTAGAACTGCTTCTTACAGGAGGCTCCACTCCAAGTGTGTCTCTTTCTGACTCCCAGAAGAACAAATCAGCACCACCAACCAAGCCCCAAAAGACCAACCACCTTCAGGCCCTTGTCTTTTTCTTTTTAAGACTTTTCTTCTTGTGTCACTTCCCCTAATTCCATGTCTACCAATCACAGCTGAAGATCTGCTCTAGGACTGCCCAGAAGGCAGTTAGTTGATTCTAATCAATTACCCACTATCTATTCTAACTATTCTAATAGTTACCCACTATCACACACATGGGTCACAGCCCTCCCACTTCATGATTAAGTGGGATATTTACACCTTTGGTGATTAGATCTAACATGGGCAGATCTTCCCACTCAGTTTTAAGTACTGTGCTTACATTTGGGGGGATTAAATCAACAAATAGGCCGAGAATTACAATTTAATCTTCACAATCAAGGAAGAGCTAAGTACCTTCTTTGTAACAATCAGGGGAGAGTCAAATACAATCTTCACAAGAGTAATAAGAGTAAAGCACTGGGGATTAAGTGACTTACCTAGGGTCATATATCTAGGAATGGCCTGAGATCTGATTTAAACCCAGAACCCCCCCACCCCCCCACCCCAGAGCCACCTAGCTGTTTTGTTTCATTGTTTTTGTCACTGCTTTCTACTGAACTAAAATACCTTCCCCACTCTAAAAGGGGTGGGTGCATGTTTGCCTATTCTGTCCTCCTATGGGTCTCCTTGTGATGATTTCCTCTGCTAATTGACTCTCCAGGAAGGTGGAGTTCACTGCACCAGTCCCACCAAATAAAGACTAAAGCAGTAGATAGCAGTAGATAGTAGATAGCAGTCTGTGGGAAAAAGATTTGGAGTCAGGAGACCTAGGTTCAGATCCAGGTTCTCCCACTCCCTTTCTCTAGATTTCAGTTTACTCCTATAAATGTGGAAATCTGTTCTATAGGGTCCCTTCCAGCTCCAGATCCCAGGACAAGGAGACTTACTGAGCCAGGGCCACTTCCTAGGTCACAAAGCAGACAAATCTCTAGAGTCCAGCTAAGCCCTGAGGATTCATGACCTTCCTCTGAGATGACCCTCAAGTTGGGTCCATTCCGGATAAGCCAAGAAGTGGTTTCTACACGAGCCGGATACCGCTGGTCTTTCTGACCTCATTTTCTGCAAACAATGCATTGGTCTAGGGCCAGGGACTGAAGAGAGGTTCAGAGCTGGCCAGGGGTCTCTCAGGTGGTCCCTTTGGAGAACAGTAGCTGGGTAGGAGGCATAATGCTTCCAGAGAGGTCTAGACATTAAGAGGGAAGAGGGATAGCTGCGGAGGAGTCCACTTTAGTGCCTCTTCCTCTAGGAAGTTTTCCCTAACTACTGCAGCACACAGAAGACCAGCAGCAGTAGTTATTCCATTCAACTCACCGAACCATTTAGTAAGGCCCCTTCTTATTGTTGTTCAGTCCTGTCTGACCTCATGGACCACAGCTATTTATCATGGAGTTTTCTTGGCGAAGATCCTGGAATGGTTTGCCATTTCCTTTTCTAGTGGATCTTTTTGTCAGGCAATCAGAGATTAAATGACTTGTCCAGGGTCACTTCCAGGTGGAAAGTGTCTGAGACTGGATTTGAACTCTGATCTTCCTGCCTCCAGGCCTAGTACTTTAACCACTTAGCCACAGCTACCTCCCTATTAAGGTCCTACCACTATGTGCTTAATGTGCTCAGTGCTAGGGCTGCAAAGATCAATAGTCCCTGCTCTCAAGGAGCACAGCAAGTACACCAATAAGATGAGGACAAGTAGGTAGTGAGGAAGTAACAAGATAATGTGTCTCAAGGCTTTGTGAACCTTAAAGTGTAGCATATGAGAGGCAATATGTCACAGTGGATAGAGAACTTGACTCAAAGTCCAGGAGACCTAGGTTCAAGTCCCACCTCTGATAGATACTGGTTGTGTGACCCTGGGCAAGTCATTGATCTGGGTGACTCTAAGACTGATCTGCATGGATAGATTCTTCAGCCAGTAGTTTCCTATACTAATTAAATCACAGATCAAAATTCCTATCCCTAAACATTGTAACTATATAAATGATTCTTAATATTAATAATACTAATGATAGGGTAGGTGGTATAGTGGATAAAGCACTGGACCTGGAGTCAGGAAGACATGAGTTCAAATCCAGCTTCAGATATTTAGTTTGTGACTCAAGGGGCAGGGCAAGTCATTTAACCTCAGTTTGCCTCAGTTTCCTCCATTACAAAATGAGGGCCCTTCTAGGGAGAATTAAATTAGACCATATCTATAAGTGCTTAGCTCAGTGCCTGGCACATAATGGGAGCTTAATAAGTGCTCATTTCCATTCTTCCTTATCTAAGATCAAAGAGGTCCACACAGAACCATCTAGGATATATAAGGAGATAAATCACTTTTAGGTGGAAGAAAGTCAGGAAAGGCTTCTAGGCTTATAGAATTTAGACCTATAAAGGACTGGGGAGACCATCTAGTTTAACCTCCCTCATTTTAGATGGGGAAATTGAAATCTATCAAGGGGAAATGACTTATCTAAGGTCACTTAGCTTAAGTCAATTGCAGAACTGAGACTCAGATCCCCCAGACTCCCAATAGCAGGTCTCTTCCCACTACATCAGTAATGGCAATCCATTTAAAGACCTTAGAGACTGAGTGCCCAAACTGCAACTCTCATGCTGCATGCAAGCCCCCTTCTTACCCCAGTCAGGGGAGGAAGTGCTTCTATTGGGCTGCTGGGCAGAGGGGTGGTGAAGTGAGGAATTCCCTCAGGCACATGGAGAGGAGGAGGGGAGCAGCCCCCTCCAGCACACTTTAGCACAGATGCCATAGGTTCATCAACATAGCACTAGATTTAGATCATGCTACCCTTTCTATGGAGATGTCACCTGAGCTGAGTCTTGGAAGAAAAAGATTTTCTTTCTTTTTTTTTAATCCTTCTTTTCTATCTTAGAATCAATACTGTGTATTGGTTCCAAGGCAGAAAATCATTAAGGACTAGGCAATGGGGTGGTTAAGTGACTTGCCCAGGGTCACACAGCTAGCAAGTGTCTGTGGCCAAATTTAAACTCAGGACCTCCCATCTCCAGACCTGGTTCTCAATTCACTGAGTTACCCAGTGGCCCCAAGAAAAGGATTTTCAACAGACCTCTACCCTGGAAGACACAGTTGATTTCTAGGTTTGCAGAGCACTTCATATACTTATCTGGTTACAATACGCCTTGTAACACAGTTGTGTGAGATCACTTCTCTATAACATTATAAACTCCTTGAAGGCAGGGACTGATTTTTAATTTTCATCTTTGCCTTCTCTGCACATAGTTCTGTAAGTGTACTATACCTGGGTTCAAGGCATGGAAGATGGTCTCTAGAGAGGGAAAGAAGAAGGGCAGATTGAGAACAGAGAACAGACAGGACTGCAATAAAAGAAGACTTAGGTGGAGTCAATTCAAAAAGGAGTTAAATACCAAGCTAAAATGAAGACGTAAGTCACATGCTATTTAATTTCTCCTATTTGTCATTGTTCCCCATTTTAGGCAGAGATACTAGAGTGGTTGGCCATTTCCTTTTCCAGCTTGTTTGGCAGATGAGGAAACTGAGTCCAACAGCGTGAGAAGTGACTTGCCCTGAGTTACACAGCTAGTAAGTGTCTGAGGCCAGATTTAAACTCACAAAGGTGAAACTTTCCTGACTACAGGTCTGCACTGCATCATCTGGCTGCCCTATTTCATTTATAGTGAGCTCATACCATCAGTCATCATCACTGCTGACATTTATGTAGAGGTTAGACATGTGATTCTATTGATAAAGGGAATTCCTGAAAAAGGAAACTGTGTACCAGAGAGCAGGTTAGTTTTAGGAGGATTGCCTGAGGGCTTGAGAAGTTAAGATATCTATCTGCCCAGGATTAGGAGCTCAGTATGTGCCATAACTTCTCTACACCCTAGGAGACATTTTTTCTTCTTTTTCCTAAAATCCTCTTGTCTTAGTATCAAGTCTAAGACAGAAGTGCTGTAAGGGCTAGGCAAATGGGTTAAGTGATTTTCCCACAGTGGCACAGCTAGGAAGTGTCTGAGGCCACATTTGAACCCAGGACCTCCCGTCTCTGGTTCTTACTCTCAATCCACTGAACCACCTAGCTGCCCCCTCCTTATACTTTTCTAATTCACTTAACTATAATTTGTTTTATTGTTTCATTCATGTCTAACTCTTCATGACCCCATTTGGGGTTTTCTTGGCAAAGATACTAGAGTTGCCATTTCTTTCTCCTGCTTATTTGACAGATAAGGAAACGGAGGCAAACAGTGTAAAAAGACTTGCCCAGAGTCACACAGCTAGTTAAGTATCTGAGGCCAGATATGAACTCACGAACATGAGTCTTCCTGGTTTTAAGCCCAGAGCTCTATCTGCTGCTCCCCACTTAGTATTTGTCACACATCTTTCTCCTAGATTGCAAACCGAACTCTAGCCACAGTAGACAATTAGTTTTGAAAGACAAACCTTTTGAAATCTAGGATTCACAAGTTGGTTAAAAAAAAATTCCTCTTCCCAGAGGAAATTGCTTTTGAAAATGTCTTAACATTGCCTTCATTGCCCAGCAGATAATTGCATTTAGTAGATGAAATTAAAGGTCTTTAAGAGCTAAAGAAATGAATTTTTAAGAACCAAATTTTGAAATTCGAGGCAGGTAGAAGTGGCAGCCATGTTAAATCAGGCCCTGTCTGTCTACTCCATATTATATAAAGGTGAAATTGATGCCAGTGATAGAAAGGTTCAAGTGCTTCCCTCTGATTCTAACCACTCCAACCCCAAGGACACCTCCTAGACTAACTCTGGGAAGGTAGTGAACTAACCCAACTCAGTCACAACCTCTATTCTCCCCAGGGGAGAAAAGATGTCCATCAGTCTCCATCTGGCTATGGGAATCCATCTGGATTCCCTCCACACCGAGGAACTGAGAATTTCCTGGGCTCAGACTGACTCCCCAGCATCTGGTCCACGATCGAGAGCACTTCTCCAGATCACACTAGCATCCCTGGCCAGGCAGGCCACAACCCTTGGCAGAAAATGCTAAACACAATTTGGAAATATAAAGCTTTCCTGTTATGATCAAGGCTTAGCCAATATACAATCCCTCCGGACTGAGCTCTTCCTCCCCCCTTCTCTGTTCTGAGCCACTAGGAAGCTCCACCCCTCTGATACCCTTAATTGTCCTCTTGTTAAAGCTATTGTTATTTCCAATCTACAGAGTCCTTTGGATGGTTCTAAGTGCTTTCACCATCCAAAGTCACAAGCTGGTTTTGATTCTCACAAGATAGCCATAGTACAGAGAGGAAAGCAGTCTCTGGGATCAGAGGACCAAACTCAACCTCTGACACAATTTGTGTGGCTGTGGCTAAATCACCTCCTTGGTGCCTCAGTTTCTTCATCTGTAAAAATGAAAGGAATTGGACTAGGTGGACTCTATAATCTCTTCCAGCTCTCAAACTATGATCCTCAGATATTTTATCCCCATTTTACAAATAAGGAAGCCAAGAGAACTAACAGAATAGGAATAGCTGATATTTCCATAGCACAAAGAGCTCTCTTTATAACCCGATGAAATCTACATGGAGGTGGAGGGTAAGGATTATTTATCACCAATTTTGCTAATAAAGAATCCTGAAATCCAGAAAATAAGATAACTTAACCAAGGTTATACAGTCAACCAAGGGCAAAACTAGGCCTTGAAATGGGGTTGTTGGTGGTGGGGAACTTGGGCCTCCCAAATATAGTACTTTACATATAGACATGGAAAACCTTCAATGAAAGGGACCCTCAAGGCCATTCAATTCAATCTCTACATTTTAGAATAGAGGTAACTAAAGGTCAGAGAGAGGGGAATATCTTTGCCTAAAACCACTGGGAGAGAACTGTAATTAAAACTCAGATCTCTGGATTCCCTAAGGGCTCCTCTGAAAAATGCTAAACTTTCATTTGCATTCTAAAGTGGATAGAGGATACACAGAAACAAGTCCCAGCCGCCTCTTTCTTACAAGGGGAAAGGGAAGGAAATAAGTATCTATATTGCACCTACCATGTGCACTGAGCAGTTTCACAAATTTTGTCTCATTTGTACCTCACAACAGTCTAGAAAAGCAAGTGTTATTATTAGCCCCATTTTACAGTTGAGGTAAGCAGGGCTTAAGGGATCAGGATCACACAGCTAGTGAGTGTCCAAGGTTGGATTTGAATTCATGTCTTCCTGACTCCAGACCCAGTAGTCTATCTACTTTATCACTTGCTGCCTCTGAAGGTTTTATTCCATATTTAAAGGGCTAGAATTAGCCTTCTGGATTTATAGGCGAATTATCTCTATGGTCTTCCGCTCTAGTTACTATAGGATATATTGAGAGGAGAGCATGGGGCTAGAGATCAAGAGATCTAGTTTCTTGTCCCCAGTCCTCCCCATGTAATGGCAAGTTATTTTTCTTCCCTGCACCTTGATTTCTCCAGCTGTAAAATAAGGGGCTCTAAGGACTCATCTGGCACTAACATTCTTTATAGGGAACCGTTGAATGTGGAGCCAAAAAGGGCCCTTGACATATAACCCATTGCCTTCTGTAACACACTGAACACATGAGGAAAGTGAGGTCCTGCAAAGCTGTGCCTTCCACAACCCACATGGGCAGCAGAGAGCAGAGCTGGGATTCAAACCCAAGCCTTTTGACTCCCAAACCCATGCTTGCTCCATTGTGCCCTGGGTTCTCTTTCTCAAAAGTCCCACCATTCCCCAGTCCTAATCCTCAATCTTCTTTGTTCCGACGTCGGCCAGCCTCTGGCTGTCCCGGTTCTCCGATCCATTCTCCAGATCTGACAGTGCCTGCTGCCCAGGGTCCCTCTCAGCCCTAATCCTCCGCGCTTTTCCAAGCTTTTCACTTTCACAGGCTCCGGCAAGGTTTCCCTGCAGCGCCAATGTTTATGGTTCTGAATGGTCCCAGCCTGAATGCCTAGCCTCCACCCAAGCTGTGAATTCAAACAACAGCTCCATCCCGCCCGGCCCTGGATGCAAATGCGGCCCCCAGCGAGGGGGAGCACACCTTGGAGGTTCCCCCCAAGGAATGGGCTGGCCAAGAGCCAGCAATGGGGACCTGGGGCTTCCTAGTCCTCCGTTCCTTCCCCTTCCCATTCACCCGACCACCCTAGGCTCCCAGCTCCCCGCGCTCACTTTAGGCTTGTCAAACACTGGTGGCTGGTTCTTAGTGATTGTCTGCATCCTGGCCCTCTGCCGCTTCAGCTAGTTTTCTGCTGGGGGGTTCCTGTCTCGGCCTCGCGCGCTGCCACCCCTATTTTAACCGGGCTCTGGGGCTCCGGCCCGCCCCCGGCCCAGCCCTGGCCCCGCCTCCTCCACGCCCCTAGCCTGCCTGCTCCTTCCTCCCCAGCCCGAGGCTACGACGCTCCCTCCCCAGAGAGGCTTCGTAGGCTGCCTCCAGAAGAAAGATCCAAACATCTGAAGCATCTGAAGGAAGAAGCCGCCGCCTCTACTACTGATAGTTACTCCCAGGTTTCCAGGAATTCAGCTCTGATTGGGTGCCAGGGGCCAGGGCCATGTGGGCCTAGGGAAGGAACCATAGGAAAACCGTGGCATCCCTAATGACAAAGTAGGACTGTATAGCCCCAGAGCCCTGGCCTGGAAGCTAGGAGGCGAGGGGTCAAGTTCTGACAGCTAGTAATTTGCTATAAGTCCTTTGGCAAGTGCATGGGCCTCAGTTTCCTTTTCCGTAAAATGAGGTGGTTGAATAAGATTCAAGCCCCAGATCCTATTGCTGGAACCACCAATTATCAGCCCTTTAAGAAGGATGTCATCGACCTGAAAATACATGATATGATATGAACTATCAAAGTAGTTCATAATGGGATCTTTGAAAAAGGTAGGAATAGTAATCTGGGAACTTCCAATAATGTCTACAATGCCATGTGCTTATTATGTAGATTTTGAGAAGGAGGGAAGGCTCTGCCACCGGTTTGGGAATGATGCCTGGGAGAGGCTGAGGTGCCATAGTCAGAGGCTTGGATACTTGGGGGTAACCTAGAGAAACTAAGACAAGAAGAGTATTTAAGATTTGCATATATCAGCTAAACCTATCAAATGTGATCTAGGGGTGCTTGAGGGTTTGTAGTTCAGTCTGGGACTAGAGCCAGTCAGGGGGTTTCTGGAAGACAGATTATCAGGGACAAGGATCATTGGGGGTGGGAGGGTTCGTAACACAAGGTTGTCATTTCCCCCTTATGGCCATAGAGGTTCTGCCATTGACCATAGCAAGGAACAAAGACAGTGTCTAGGAGGGCCTGAAAATGGCCCTTTGTTCATCAAAGATGGGAGAGAGACAATGGCCCAAGCATGGACAAATGGTTTCTGGGGGCATTGCCCATCAGCTACTGAGCATTTGACAGTTAGCCAGAAGCCTTAGCCAGAAACCAGGCACTCCTCTTCAGCAAATTTTACAACAAAAAAAGCTACTCCATTTCCCACAGTCTATCATGTCTTTCAAATCTTTAGGGGTCCAAGGCAGGCTTCCGTGGCCTTTATCTTCTTCAGTAGAAAACAGTTTCATTGCTGGAAAAGAAAACATGAGAAATCTATAACCAGATCCTGAAAAAGGAACTGATTGACTCTTTGGGTATTTGCTCATGTGCATATATAGGACTAAATTGTGCTTTTAGCCTCAACAGACATTCAGTAATTTGGACTGATTGAAATGCTCTAATGGTCCTTAAAAAAATTTGATTTTTTGATACTGATGCTTATAACGATATTAAAAGATAACCTCATTAGCTAGCTTTTATCATCTTATTACATTTCCATTAAAATACACTTGTAGCAAGTAGACATATATAAACCACATTTAAAAAAACACTTTGCCTAACAATATCATACTAGTTGCATAGTTAAAGCAATATTTAAAAAAATATTAGGGGACAGCTATGGTTCAGTGGATTGAGAATCAGACCTAGAGATAGGAGGTCTTAGGTTCAAATCTGACCTCAGACACTTCCTAGCTGTGTGACCCTGGGCAAGTCACTTAATCCCCATTGCCTACCACTGTACCATTCTTCTGCCTAGGAACCAATACACAGTATTGATTCTAAGATGGAAGGTAGGGATTTAAAAAAAAACATATTAAACTATAGAAATGTAAAAACTAAAAGAACAACATTGACTTGTCAAGGTTTGTAAAACATTTGGATGTTTAGAATGTTTGAAAATGACATAAATCACTGTTCGTGGAAAGAAATGAACAAGAGAAAAACTAGATAATACTAAATTAAAATTCTGATTGAGCAACCTATTATAAAACCATAAACAATATTAAAAATGCTTGCTTGGGCACATATCAGATCAGCTTTACAAAATTTAAATGTTATAATACATTAAAAATTGTAGTATCAAAACAAATTTAAAATTGCAGTCAAAATTCTCAAAATTAAAAATTGAATTAAAAAATTAAAAACCATATTCAAACTTCTCACATCCCCTGATGGAGAATGAGATGCTAGTTCAACATTCTCATTTCCCTCTTCTGGAGAATGAGATGCTGATGATCTAAAAGCAAGATCCTCTAATTCACTTTAACTTCTTAACAACCATAATTATGCTCAAATGGATTGGATATTTATCTCACAGTAATCGTTATTTTAACATTTTATTTCAGATCCCTTTCAATTCATTCCAAGTAAACATCAGAGCCAAGTGATTAGATATCTGAGGTAATGAGAGCATAGGTCATTTTTTTCTACTGATAACTAAATTAGCCTAATCAAATCAACCTCACTAAATCTCATTAAATAGAACTCAGACTCACAGACTACTGAGATAGTTTCCAATTATCTTTATAACCACTCTTAATCACACTTCCAAAGGCCCCATAAAGACTACCAGGTAGATGACCAACTCAGTATTCATCCACTTGATTGTTTGAAAGACTAAAATTCTACATATCCACAAATTCGATTCCTGTATGTTTCAGCATTAGCTCTCCAGGACTGTATCACCTTTCACTATATTTGCTACAACAGGAGGGAAAAAAGACATAACTAAAATAAGGGAGAAGTGCTCCCCTATTTGGAGTATTAATTAAAGCCAAATGAAAGTTGGCAATGGTACACAGCCATGTATAGAGCCTGTCAGGTGTAAAACTGAAGTTCAAATCTAGGGAAGCCAGCTCAGCACTTCCTCAGTTTTCCAGAAACTGAGACAAAACTCTCCCAAAACACCCCATTAGAGCTGTTGGCTTCATAGACCATTGGATCTCTAGCATGTCTTTCAATTACATTTCTATAAATTTTAACTTCAAATGGTAAATTTCTCCAATCATGTTTGGGGTTAAATATAACTATCTTGGGTTGTTACAACCATTTCCAAATAAAAAGTATCAGCTCTGCTATTTTTCCTAAATGATTCTGAGATCAGATTGAGAAATTCATTACATTCTCCAGTTTTACAGAGATATTGAACATATGATAATTTACACAAACCTAAACAATTGGTTGTATATCTCCAAAATAATAGATATTAAAAGTGATAGAAGTCCTCTTAACAAATGAAACATAAATGAGTGGAAACTTTGTCCTACTCTAAAGACTGAAGGACTCACTTTCCCCCTTTCTGACTTTTCCAGTTCTCAGCTTGAAGTAATTGCCTTTCTTAAGAAAGGACCTCAAGGTTGGCACCACTAGAATCCTCAGGGTGAAAACAGCAAGACCAAATTCTATATAGCTATCCTAGTAACATGTATTGAGGGAAATCTAATGGACAAATTAAAGCAAGAGAAGGATACCCAGCCATATTAGGAGTCTTCCAAGACTTGGTGAAGTCCTTCCCAGTTGGCTGCAAGGTGTCCTTGAACAGATGTTTTCTACACTCTCCTTCAGGTTACAGCTGTATGGTGACCTAGTCTGAGACTTTTGGCACCTCAGGAAATGATTGGGCTCTGGCATGCGTAGGGCTCTAGGAGTTTTAAATGAGTTCTCTGCAACTTCACAAAAAGGAGATCAATAACAAATTTATAAAGTTTAACCTTAAGAATCATTTTTTAATACCCTGTACTAGACTTGAGACATAGACATGAGTTACAATTTAAATCTTTGGCTTTAGCATCTGGGCCTCTCCCAGGCACAAGTCTCAAGTGCATGACAAGGTATAAGTTCTCCCCCTTCTCCAAAAATCTAAGCCCACTGCATTCTGTAGTTAGGTGGGCGTCCCAGGACTGAGGTCCGATGTACATTCCCAGATTAATCTTCCTACCTGGACTAAAGACCCTTATTATAACTTCTTGGCTAGTTCTGTGTTTTTAGGTCCACACTGACTATAGCACACAGCTGCAGAAAACAGCAGTAAAGCCCTACCTTCCCAGATAGCATTCAGTCTGTTTTAGGGTCACCCACTTTGCCAGCCCCTGAGCAAAAGGTTGTGCAAACTAGTGCTCATAACTCCTTTTTAAAGGTTCTTTCCAGTCCTGCCAAGCTGGCCTGACTGTTGTTCTTCATGCATGCAATATTCCATATCCCATCTTTAGGGCATTGCTAAGGCTGTCTTCATTTCCAGAGCAGTCTATGAAATCTGAGGACAAGGCAGAGAAGGGTGGTGTGGTGGCAAGAGCACTGGACCTGATTTCTAGCCAGTAGAAATAATGCTTCATATTCCCATTGGCTTTCAGGTTACAAAAACAAAGCACTTAATGGTACCATGATTAAAGAACAGTGATAAACTGAAGAGAATGGGCATTAGATGGAGAAGGGCCTTGGGTCCACATCATATAAAGAACACTTAAAGAATATGGGGATATTTAGCTTAGATAAGACCTTGGAAGGGTTGACAAATATGGAAGAAGGCTCTGAGTTGTTCTATGTGGCCCCAGAGGGCAGAACCAGGGATAAAAAAAGGCAAATTCTGGCTGGAAGACGGGAAAAAATTCTGAATATAGTTCAGGAGTAGACTGGTCCTTTCCTGTGCTCATTGTAGGGAAAACAGAGTTGGGGGAGGGAGATCTGAGGCTAATTAAATCCTTAGAGAGTTGCCTGGGGACCCTGAGAGGTTAAGGAAGTCATTTGCTGGGTGTGGGGGGTTGGTGATCACACAACCCAGAAGCATCCAAGGCAGGACTTGAATGGGACCTTCCTGATTCCATCAAATATTCCAGGCAGCCTATCTTCCTAACAACTTGAACTACCCAAAGTGGGCTGGGATGCCTTAGGATGTGGTGGATCAAGACCTACCTCATTGGAGGTCTTGAAGCAGGAACTTAATTATCACTTGTCAGGTGTTTTATAGTGGGAAGCTATGGCTCAGTGGTTACACATATTGGAATCAGGAAAACCTGATTTCAAATCTAGCCTCAGATAGCTGTGTGACCCTGAGCAAGTCACTAAACTTCTGATAGCCTCACAAAAGGATCCACTGGAGAAAGAAACGGTGAATTGTTCCAGGATCCTTGTCAAGAAAACTCCATTGTAGGGAGGCTAGGTGGCTCAGTGTATTAAGAGCCAGGGTTAAAGAGTAGAGGTCCTGGGTTCAAATGTGGCCACAGACTAGTCATGTGACCCTGGGCAAGACACTTAACTCCCCCATTGCCTAACCCTTACCTTACCTTCTGCCTTAGAACCAATACTCATTCTAAGACAGATTATAAAACAGAAAGTAAAGGTTTAAAAAAATCCATGGATAGCTATGGTCCAAAGGACTAAATAACAGCAACATCTGTGAAGAAAGGATTTGACTCTCCCCTGAGTGTAACAATGAAGGTACTTAGCTCTTCCCTGATTGTAAAGACTTAAATTGTAACTTTTATCTATTTTTAGATTTTAATCCCCATAAGTGTAAGCACCCTACTTAAAAGTTAAGAATGGAGACATGTCTATTTTTAGATTAAATCACAAAAAGTACAACCATGGTACTTAAAAGTTAAGTATGAAGATCTACCCATTTAGATCTAATCACCAAAAGTGCAAATATCCCACTTAATCACGAAGTGGGAGGTCTGTGACCCACATGTGCAATAGTGAGTAATAAATCAGAATCGACTAACTGCCTTCTGGACAGTCCTAGAGCAGAACATCAGCTGTGATTGGTAGATGTGGAATTAGGGGAGCGATGCAAGAGAAAATGCCTTTAAAAGAGAGAGTGCTACACAGAGTTTGCTATACAACCTTTACTTGTATATATGGGAATAGATGGCTTCTGAGGCCTCTTCCCACTCCGAATTCTGTGTGAGTCATTATGTTAGCTAATCATCTCAATGACCTATTGTATAAGGTAGGACTTTGATTTTCTTTATTCCAGACATTAGGAAAGTGAACAAATAAATATCCTTCTGGAGTTCAGTTTCCTCTTTTGTAAAACAAGGGGGTTGGACTAGATTTGTGTTAGTGAAACTATGGCACACATGCCAGAGAGTACTACAGGGGGGCTGCTCCCTTCCCCCTCTCCACATGTACCTAAGGACATTTCTCACATCACTCACCCTTCTGCCCAGCAGCCCGATGAGAACACTTCTTCCCTCTCCTGTTTGGGGCAAGGCAGGGGGCTCACATGCCACTTGAGGGTTGCTGTTTGGGCCCTCAGTCTCTAAAAGTTTTGCCATCATTGGACTAGATGATTTCTGAGGCCCTCTCTAACTCTGAATCTATTCAATTAATACATTAGTTAATAAAGCAATTAATTAATGATCAATAAGGGGCTAGACTTGGAACTTGGGTCTCCAGGTTCCTTGGCCTCAGTGTGCAGTATCCCAACTAGTTGCCTCCCTAGACAGGGATTCCAACAGGGCCCATCTTATTGGGAATCAAAGTGTAGTACATTGGGATAACTTTGGAGGAAAGAGAAGAAAGTGGCTCTGGGCTCCTGAAATCCCAACTGGCTGTTAGCTGAGGAAAGATGGAACCTAAGAAGAGTCAGGAGCATTATCACATCATCTTTCCTCTAGTGCCAGCCAAAAATCCCTTCAGCAATTATTGAGAAATTTGAGCAAGAATTTCAAACAGAGCTTCCCCAGTGTGGTGGGGTGAGATTTTCACAAAAGCAGGGCTTAGAGCAAATAGGGAGCCAAGTACTCAGAGGGGAGGTAAGGCAAAGGAAGTAAGAATTTTCCCCAGAGTCTTTCTGACATTAAAATGAAAGATTACTCCAACTCTGCTCTAAGGGGGTTAACTGCCTTTGTCCTTCATCACTCCCTTCCCCAGCCCAGCTGGTCTTGGTGGTTGGTGGTATAGGGCTTTGAAAGGAGGAAAGGAGGAACCAGGCTCTGTCTCTTCTCCCATGGTAGCTAATGGGTTCTGTATCAGCCAAGTATATCAACTATCTTAGGGGAAGAAGGAGCCCCAAGAGGAAAAGTAGAGTGTAGTAGAAATAGCATTTATTTACAGTCACTTATTAAGCTGATTTAGGAGCAATTAGGAGAAACAAGCCATGACCTTTGTTCCCTGGGAACTGACAGCCTAGTGAGTGAATAAGACAGAAAACCCATCACTGCAATACACCACCTTACTGAATAAATGAAAGAAAGAGGTCTAAAGTCCTAGGTGAGGTGCAAATAACCCTGGATCCAGAGCAGGAGCTCTAAGGAACCTCAGAGGCCATCCAGTCCAATCCCAACATTTTACAAATGGGTAAATTGAAGCCCAGGAAGTTTAGGTAACTCGTCACACAGCTCTTCTAAGAGTTCCTGCCATGAAGCCTCCAGATGTTGCTTCTGGAGGAAGTCACCAACTCTCTGACTGACTGATGCTTATAAATTTCATCTTTTTTTAAAACCTTACCTTCTGTTTTAGAATCAGTAATAAGTACCCATTCCTAGGCAGAAGAGCAATAAGGGTTAGGAATGAAGCTTTTGGCAATAGATAGAAATTCAAAAGGAAAAGATAATGATGGGGAATAGGGGAGGGTGAGAAGATGCTGGGATTGAATCCAGTCATTGTCTCTGTGAGTGCTAGATTTGGAGACATAGAGTCATATATGACATCATAGAACCACAGACTTAGACCTGGACAGGACATCAGAGACAATTTATGCCCTCAAGTCAAATTGACAAGCATTTATTAAGCACCTGCCATCCAGACACTGTGTTAAGTTCTGGGGATATAAAGAAAGACAGACAGTCCCTGCTCTCAAGGAGTTTATAGTCTCCTGGGGGAAACCACATGCAAACAACTAAGAGGGAAGCTCCTAGCAGAGAGAGGGTGGGAAGGAGGGAAGGAGGGAGAAAAGAGTGGGGGAGATGGAGACAGAGAGAGAGAGAAAAAGACATGATGATGATGAGAGGGAGGGAAGGAAGGAGGGAGACAGCAAGGCAAAGAGACAAGAGTGACAGAAAGAAGGAGGGAATGAAGAAAAAAGGGAGAGACAGAAAGGAGGGAGAGAGAGGGAAAGAGAGAAATAGAGACAGAAAGAGGGGAGGGAAAGGGGGAATACATATGTATATATATGGGGATATATATATATATATATATATATATATGGAGGGGGGGGTGAAATATGGACCAGACAGTGCTTAGCAGCTTGACCCTTGTTACATGTACAACTAGTAATGGGCAAAGCGGTATTTGAACTTGCATCCTATGATTCTAAGTTCACTGCTCTTTCATTTCACCATTTTGCTTTTCTACATGATATCCATATGATCTTGGATCTAACAGACTCTTGGAGTCTATTTCTTCATTTGGAAGATGAAGATGTTGGTATTTGTACAAAAATATTTGTAGCACTTCTTTTTGTGGTGGCAAGGAAATGAAGGGAATGTCCATCAATTGGGAAATGACTGAATGAGTTGTGGTCTATGATTGTAATTGAATACTACTGTACTATAAGAAATGGTGAGGATGAAAAAACCTGGAAAGACTTATATGAATTAATGCGAAGTGAAGTGAGCAGAACCAGGAGAATGTTGTACATAGTAATAACAATATCATCGATATTCCCTGAGCTCTTCTCTCTCCAATGTTGGACTTTCTCTGAGAGTGATTTTGGGAATAGCTTATTGGCCCCTATTATTTATTGATATTGTTTGAACCTGACTTTAAGTGGTTAGAAAATTGTCTAAACTAAAGCTTATGATTGAGGTTAGGCTGACCTCATAGATGGATGGATGATGGTTGCAGAGAATCCTTAGATCCCCACCTACAATCAGAGCAGTTTAATAGTTCTGGTAGGTGATAAGCTCCTGAAAACACAGATGTATTCAAATAGTTAGTGGTGTGATGAATACTAGACTGGGAGTCAGGAAGACCTGAGTTTGCCAAGCTTCATATACTTACTAGCTGTGTGATCCTGGGTAAGTCACTTAACTGTTATTTGCCTCAGTTTCTTCATCTGTTAAATGAGGATAATAATAATTGCATCCACCTCCCAGGGTGATCTTGAGGGCCTAAGGAGATCATATTTGTGATGTACTTTGCAAACCTTAGAGAATTACATAAATGCAATATGACGATAATGATGCAGAGACTGGATGATGGACACCCTGATAGGGATGTTGGGAATGAGGGACAAGAGGCTTGATTCTAGACCCCTCCACCAGTAGACATCCCCTAAGGGTTCTATTCATGCCTGTGAACTTCAGAGAAGAAGGATCTCTTCCTTCCAATCACCCTTGACTGAACCTGCTGCTCCCATTCTTTTCTTTGTCCCACCATTGGACCTGCATAAGCCCTCGCTGACAGCTTCTGTGTCTTAATTTAAAAGGATTAAGTCAATAATCGTGGGCTTTGCTCCTTGTGTTTGTTCATATTTCTTAGAATGACACACCAACGTTCAACTTATGGGCTTGGCCTGTAATGAAGATTAATGGACCTTCCATCTGAGAGTCCTGTGACCTTCCAGACAAATGTTAGTACTTGAAGGAGCCTGAGAACACCATGTGCTGGACCCAGAAAGGATCTTATGAGAAGTGGCCTGTGGAGAGATTTCAGCAGGTTCATGAACTTAGACTGAGAAAAAAAATGACAACTCTATTTTCAAGAACCCTTAACTGAAATTTACTATTTCTTTCCATTATCAAATCCATTATTCTGAGAATCTTGAGGATCATGGATGTAAGGTGCTAGACAAATATGAAGTATTGCTAGTTAACAATGATGATGTTAGAGCTGAGTTTCTGCTAGAATCTAAGAGCTGTAAGAGGTAACATCCAGAAGCTATCTAATTCAGTTCTCCCTCATGATCAATAATCTCTTCTATACTTGTTAGGGATCCAACATTTGTCACCCAGCCTCTGCTTGGAGACTTCCAGTGAGAGGGAACTCACTTCCTTCTGAGGCAGTCAGTTATACTTTGTTGCTGTTGTTCGGTCATCTCAGTCATATCTGATTCTTCATGACCCTATTTAGGGTTTTCTTGGCAACGATACTGGACTGGTTTTCCATCTTCGCTAGCTCATTTCATAGATGAGGAAACTGAGGCAAACAGGATTAACTAATTTGCCCAGGGTCACACAGATAGTAAGTATCTGAGACTGGCTATGAATTCAGGTCCTTCTGAGTCCAGGCCCATTGCTCTAGCCACTGTACCATCTAGCTGGTCCCTGTTACACTTTGGGATAGCTCTGATTATTCTATTCAATCCCACCTAAATCTGCCTCTGCAGTTTCTATCCTTTCCGATATCACAGAACCTAAAACCTCCTGAACCCTGATAATTAGAGGGACATTAAAGTCACCACTTTCCCCTCTAATCCTGTAATTGCCAATTTTGTAGGATGGTCTGGAGGTCTTGAAATCCTGAAGAGAAAGCCTTGATTCTCTCAATAAACCAATTTCTTTATGGCTTAGAGACTTTGTGTGTGTGTGTGTGTGTGTGTGTGTGTGTGTGTGTGTGTGTGTGTGTGTGTGTGTGTGTGTGCTGGCTAATCCATAGAGGTTTTCCTCTGGTGGAGGGCAAACACCTCCATGCCCTCTCATTTTCTGTAATTCTTAGTCCCACCTTTCAGAAGAAAAAAAATTAAAGGTTTTTAGATCTTCTTGGAAGGGACCTCAAAAGCCATCTGGTCCAATGCCCTCATTTTATAGATTAGGAAACTGAGGAGATTTCCCCATTCAGAGCCACACAATGGCAGAGATGATATTTGAACCCAGGTGTCTGACTGTCTCTCTCATGTTTTTTTTTTCCACTTTATAAGCCAATTCCCCAACATGATCTACCTACCAAATACATCCTTTCTCGGCTTCTGGTTCTTTTGTGGAATCATAGGACCCCAGAATGCTCTGACTAGAAGGGGATGGAGAGGTCATCTAGACTAGAACCTTCATTTTACAGAGAGAAGGGGATACTGAGGATTAAAAGTGAAGGGATTCTCCTTCCCCCTAAGGTTTCATAGGAAGTTAGAAGAGTCAGAACTTGAATCCAGATCTTCCTCGACTTTTAATACTGGGCTCTTAGAAATACTTGGATATTTTTGAATCACCTATACTCCATGGGCTGCTTCTCTGCATCTTGGGAGTAACAATGTAGCATGTGAGTTGTCTCTCCTTTATTCCATATAAAACCTTAACCCCACTAAAGCCTTCCACAGACAGAGTGCCTGCCTACTGATTCAAGACTTTGTGCTAGCTTCTGAGAGAAATACAAAGAACTACCGTGTAAGATGTGGCTCCCTCTCACTGAGTTCATGCAGTCTAGATTAGGAGGCAAGACCTTTATCCCACAAATTAATACCCCCACACAGTTTATACTCAGAACTATATTTGGGGTATAGAAAGGAGGTAGTATAATAGCTTAGAGGAGTCAGGAGATCAGCCTCTTTACCCTTTTTTCCCCCTCCTCTACCTTCATTCACTTACTAGCTGCGTGACCTTGGACAAGTCACTGTCTATCACTATGCTTATATTTCTTCATCTGTAAAACTGGTTTGGGGACACGTGGGATCAGAGGTACATTATATATTCTTTTTTTTTATTTTTATTTGGTCAATTTCAAACATTATTCCTTGGTAAAAAAATCATATTCTATTCCTCCTTCCCATCCCCCACCCCTCCCATAGTTGACCCAAAATTCCACTGGGTATTACATGTGTCCTTGATCAGAACCTATTTCCATGTTGTTGGTGTTTGCATTAGGATGTTCATTTAGAGTCTATCCCCAATCATATCCCTTCAACCCATGTATTCAAACAGTTGTTTTTCTTCGGTGTTTCAACTCCCACAGTTTTCCCTCTGAATGTGGATAGTGTTCTTTCTCATAGATCCCTCCAAATTGTTCAGGATCACTGCATTGCCACTAATGGAGAAGTCCATTACATTCGATTGTACCACAGTGTATCAGTCTCTGTGTACAATGTTCTCCTGGTTCTGCTCCTCTCACACTTCCTGGAGGTTGTTCCAGTCTCCATGGAATTCCTCCACTTTATTATTCCTTTGAGCACAATAGTATTCTATCACCAACACATACCACAATTTGTTCAACCATTCCCCAATTGAAGGGCATCCCCTCGTTTTCCAGTTTTTTGCCACCACAAAGAGAACAGCTATGAATATCCTTGTACAAGTCTGTTTCCTTATTATCAATTTGGGGTACAAACCCAGCAGTGCTATGGCTGGATCAAAGGGCAGACAGTCTTTTATCACCCTTTGGGCATAGTTCCAAATTGCCCTCCAGAATGGTTGAATCAATTCACAACTCCACCAGCAGTGCATTAATGTCCCCATTTTGCCACACCCCCTCCAGCATTCATTACTTTCCTTTACTGTCATGTTAGCCAATCTGCTAGGTGTGAGGTGGTACCTCAGAGTTGTTTTGATTTGCATCTGATTATAAGAGATTTAGAGCACTTTTTCATGTGCTTATTAATGGTTTTGATTTCCTTGACTGAAAACTGCCTATTCATGTCCCTTTCACATTTATCAATTGGAGAATGGCTTGATTTTTTGTACAATTGATTTAGCTCTTTGTAAATTTGAGTAATTAGACCTTTGTCAGAGGTTTTTGTTATGAAGATTGTTTCCCAATTTGTTGCTTCCCTTCTAATTTTGGTTACATTGGTTTCGTTTGTATAAAAACTTTTTAATTTGATGTAACCAAAATTATTTATTTTACATTTTGTGATTTTTTTCTAAGTCTTGCTTGGTTTTAAAATCTTTCCCTTCCCAAAGATCTGACATTTATACTATTCTGTGTTCGCCTAATTTACTTATAGTTTCCTTCTTTAAGTTCAAGTCATTCACTCCTTCTAAGTTTATCTTGGTGTAGGGTGTAAGATGCTGATCTAAACCTCATCTCTCCCACACTATCTTCCAATTTTCCCAGCAGTTTTTATTGAATAGTGGATTTTCATCCCAAAAGTTGCCATCTTTGGGCTTGTCATAGACTGTCTTGCTGAGGTCACTTACCCCAAGTCTATTGCATTATATATTCTAAGAAGTCTTTTCCACTAGAAGTAAAGCTGGCACTTTAAGGTCTGCAAAAATAATTTACAAATATTATCTTACTGAGAGGGGCAACATGGAAAGAGTGGATGGAAAGATAGTCTTGGAATCAAGAAGACAAGGGTTCAAGGCCAGACAGGGATGCATACTGGCTCTGTGACCCTGGGCAAGTCACTCAACTTCTCAGTTTCATAGGCATTGTCTGGAGTCTGGGGAGGAACTAGGTTATCTCTGAGGTAGCCTAGATGCAAGGTGCTACTGTGGAGAAGTAAAACAAAGATCCAGACTATCCCTCCTTGCCCACTAGTTGGTCAGGAAGAGTCCAGACCAGATCCTGGGTCCTTTTGAGGCCCCCTTGATTTTGTAGGAGGAGGGGGCCTCTGGACTCATGATCTTAGTAAGATGTCAGAAGAAAGCTGAATGAAGAGATAAGGGCCAGGACTATCAGCTCCAGCCACCTGGGCCTGGTTGGGCCTCCTGGACAGATAAGCAGGCAGCTGGTAAGTTCTTACCCCATTGAGATGGGAAAAGGAGGGGCCCCCTTAAGGAACCAAGCCTCTGAAGTAGAGCTGGCTAGCTTTGTCACTCTTTTTTCCTCTTGGGGTTCTCTATGAAGCCCCCCTGAGGTTTAATAGTCATCAAGAGTCATACCTAGAGGGCAGCTAGGTAGCTCAGTGGATTGAGAGCCAGGCCCAGAGATGGGAGGTCCTAGGTTCAAACCCGACCTCAGACACTTCCCAACTGTGTGATCCTGGGCAAGTCACTTAACCACCATTGCCTAGCCCTTACTGGTCTCCTGCTTTGAAACCAATACACAGTATTGATTCCAAGATGGAAAGTAAGGGTTAAAAAAAAAAGTCATACCTAGAACCTCTGACTGGGGTCACAAAGTCCCTGGGGAGGTTACCTTGAGCTGAATTCCATGTACAAGGTCATCCCAACATTTCCTGCTATAGGCATAGCTAGAACTGTTAGGTTACAAAAGATAATGCAAGGAAAGGATCCCATCTATATTCAGCCATTTGTCCTGCTCCCCACTTCTTTACACACTGACACACTGACACACATGCATATATCAGAATAGTGGAAAGCACTTGATTGGGAGTCAAGAGAAATAGGTTATGGTCTTGGTTTCCTCATCTTGAACATGGGGAGAGGAGGAAGGGGTCTTTGGATTAAGTGATCTCCAAGGACCTCGGTAGTTCCAACATTGTGTGTTCTAAAGTCCCCTCTAATGCTTGACTTGTATGTTTTAAGGTCCTTTTCAGCTTTCACACCCCTCCTCCCTCCCCCTTCCTGTAGCCAAAGAGCAATTCAAATGGGTTTTACATGTTATCATTGGTCAAGACCTGTTTCCATATTATTAATATTTGCTCTGGGGTGATAATTTAGAGTCTATATCCCCAATCATATCCCCATGGACCCATGTGACCAAGCAGTTGTTTTCTTCTGTGTTTCTGCTCCCACAGTTCTTTCTCTGGATGTGGATAGCTTCTTTCCCATAAGTTCCTCTGCATTGTCCTGGAGCATTCCATTGCTGCTAGTAGAGAAGTCCATTACATTCGATTGTACCACAGTGTATCAGTCTCTGTGTATAATGTTCTTCTGGTTCTGCTTCTTTCACTCTGCATCAATTGCTGGAGGTCGTTCCAGTTCACATGGAATTCCTCCACTTTATTATTCCTTTGAGCACAAAAGTATTCTACCACCATCAGATAATCATAATTTGTTCAGCCATTCCCGAATTGAAGGGCATCCCCTCATTTTCCATTTTTTTTTTGCCACCACAAAGAGCGCAGCTATGAATATTCTTGTACAAGTCTTTTTCCTTATTATCTCTTTGGAGTACAAATCCAGCAGTGCTATGGCTGGATCAAAGGGTAGGCAGTCTTTTAAAACCCTTTGGGCATAATTCCAAATTGCCTTACAGAATGGTTGGATCGATTCAACTTCACCAGCAATGCATTAGTGTCCCAATTATGCCACATCCTCTCCAACATTTATTACTTTCCTTTGCTGTCATATTAGCCAATCTGTTAGGTGTGAGGTGATACCTGAAGATTTAAAAAATTAATATCCAATACTCCAAGTATTATATTTAAATATTTATTTATAATATCTTGAAGCAAAAGGGAAAAATAAAAAAGGCTAGAGAAACAGAGAGAGCTCACCAGCCTCTCATGTGGAAAAAGAGAGAGAGAGAGGAGCCACAAAAACTTATATACAACAACACAAGAATGCACATAAACAGAAAGGGGAAAAGAATTTTGGGACAAGGGAAGAAAAGGTCCAAAATTTTCCAATTACACATACCTCAGAGTTGTTTTGATTTGCATTTCTCTAATTATGAGATTTAAAACACTTTTTCATGTGCTTATTGATAGTTTTGATTTCTTTATCTGAGAACTGCCTATTCATGTCTATTGCCCATTTATCAATTGGGGAATGGCTTGATTTTTATACAATTGATTTACATCCTTATAAATTTGAGAAATTAGACCTTTGTCAGAGGTTTTTGTCATAAAGATTTTTTCCCCCATTTTGTTGCTTCCCTTCTAATTTTGGATATGTTGTTTTGTTTGTACAAAACCTTTTAAATTTAATGTAATCAAGGTTATTCATTTTACATTTTGTGATGTTCTCTATTTCTTGCTTGTTCTTAAATTCTTTTCTTCCCCATAGATCTGACAGGTACACTATTCTATGTTCAAGCAATTTAGTTATAGTTTCATTCTTTATATTTAAGACATTTACCCATTCTGAATTTATCTTGGTATAAGGTATGAGATGTTGATCTAGACCTAATTGTTCCCATACTGTTTTCCAATTTTCCCAGCAGTTTTTGTCAAATAGCGTGTTCTTGTCCCAAAAGCTGGAATCTTTGGATTTATCATATACTATCTTGCTGAGGACATTTACTCCAAGTCTATCCCATTGATCCTCCCTTTGGTGTCTTAGCTAGTACCATATTGTTTTGATGACTACTGCTTTATAGTACAGTTTAAAATCTGATACTGCTAGGCCACCTTCCTTCACATTTTTTTTCACTATTTCCCTTGACATTCTTGATCTTTTGTTCTTCCAAATGAACTTGGTAGTTTGATAAGTATGGCAGATCAGATTATCTTTGAACCCAATAATTTTCAATGGACCAGATCATCACAGAATATTTGCTCATTCAGTGACTTTGGTCCCATACCTGGAAGATTAGAATTAAGGATAATTCCTAAGGTGGGGAGTAGAGCTTAAGGATGTCACAAAACAAATAGCAGGAAAAGCCGGGAACAGTGGTTTGGAATTTTAGACAAGGTGGTCAAGAAATTAGTAATATTTATTTGTATCCTCTGCAACCTAGAGAGAGCACCCTTTAGGGAAAGTCTCCTTTGAGCTAGCAAAGTATCTGATGCCCCCTTCACTCTTGCTACAATCCCTGGGTACACCTCAGTTAGGTCCACTGAGAGGCCCAGTCCAATGCCTGTTACTGGTTAATAGGATTTCCTTACTAGAATATAGACTACTGACCAGCCCCACACCCCCTCACCTCATACTCCTGGCCTTTAGAATCAGTAACATGAGTTATCAGAGGGTCTAGATTTAGTGCCTCTGGGGCACTGTGGCCTTTTGAGGTCCTTTAGGCAGCTGGACAAAATGGAGAGGTGGAGCCTCTGGATATGACCTTGACAGAGGAGTGTCACTCTGATTTTGACTTTTCCCATGTCCCAGATTTTCTATGACAAAGTGATAGAGGACCCAGTAATCTCAGTTTGGCACTGGATACCTGCACACACCCTCTAACAGGAGGGCAGCCAGGAGGCAACAAGGACAGGGATCCTTGATCAGATGGTACTCCCTCCTTCCAAAACACACACACACACACACACACACACACACACACACACACACACACACACACATACACACACACCACATTGGTGTTTTTTTTTTTTTTCTAAAGGGGCACAGGCTTAGGCCTGTTTTTCAGGTCTGTTAGCCAGGGCTACCCTCCAGTGATTAAAAAGAATAGAACTTGGAGGTTCTCTAGGTCAACAAGGATCAGTAGAGTCACAATTCTGGCCTTGAATAAGTGCTACTATCTGAGAAATAAGGCTTGTATCTCAGTACCATCACCTCATTTAGGGTCTCAATGATTACATTTTCATTGTGAATATTTATAACTCAGAAAGGGAAGCACTATAGATCAGGGCTTGATTTGTTGTTTTCTTGGTTGGCTAGACTTAAGAAGGGTGTATGTATGCTCAGGGAGGGGCAGTATCTCTGGTAGGGAGGGCTTGTCATGCCCTTCTAGGGCAGCTCTCCAGCCTCTGACCCCCACCTGACACCCAGCTCTCACTTGTGGTTCCCAGTAGCTGCTAGCATGTGGCAGCGCCACACCCTGGGCAACGGCTTCGACAGGCCAGCTAAACCTTGTGAGGATAGCCATCGGGTCGTTGCTGACCCCTGGTGAACTAGGGCTTTGCTCACCCAACATGGGAAGACTGCTTCGGCGGAACAGGCGGAAGAAACCAACAAGAAGGTTCAATGGCCGAGATGGCGACGCAGCAAGGCATTGTGGAGTGCTTAGGGTGTGTTGGAGCACAAAAGACAACACGGCCATCCAATGCAGCTGAGGAAGTCTCCAGGTGTAACGACTTTTCCTGTCACTGGACCCAGGCTTCCAACGCCGAGAGAGTGGGACTGTCTCTGTGTATCAGCTTTTCCACTTAAATATACAAGCACAGGTGTCTTTGTGCACAAAAATGCACAAAGACAATTGTCTTCCTCTGTTCGAGAGACAACCAACCAGACTTAAGGAGGTGATTGAGAAAACTGGGAATAATGCAGATTAAATCTAAAAGGGTGTTCCCAGAAATCTGATTGTTAAACATTTACTATTATACCCTTGCTTGTATCCCTGATAACTGGGGACTGGCCTGACTATCTAGGGGAGAGCAAACCAGATACCCCACTATGAATAGGCAATTGCTTATGATATGAGTGCTAAAGGGATCCTAATGGGTCCATAAGTATCTTACAGGCTCACAGAATGTGAAAGAGAACTATACACACACTCACACACACACACATATACACAGATATACAGAGACAGACAGACAGAGACAGACAGACAGACAGACAGACAGACAGACACACACACACACACAACACACACAGAAAGAGAGAGAGAGAGAGAGAGAATTTTAAAACACATAGCTAGAATCAAGCAATCTATAAGCATTCATTAAACACTGTTTTACTAGATATGAGGGATACAAACAAAAAACCCTGAGGTCCTGCCCTTGAGGAACTTACATTTTAATACAAGAGACAATATGTAAATAAGAATGTATGTGCAATAAATACCAAGTAGGTGGAAAGTAATTTTAGAGGGTCAGACACTAGAAGGAAGGGAGATAGGGAAAGGTTTCTTATAAGAGACTCAACTTGAGTTGAGTCTGAAAGGGGACAGGTTTCCCAGATGGTAATCCAGGCTTGGGGGACAGCTAAGGCGAAGGTCTTGAAGATGAGAGATAGAGTATGGTGTGTGTAGCAATAGTAAATAGATTGTGGAATGTGTGAAGAGGAGGAATATGTTAGGAGATTAGAGAGTGCTTTAAACTCCAAACAGAGGGTTTTATATTTGATCCTAGAGGGCCCTAGGGAGCCAGTGAAATTTAAGGTGGGTAGGGAGAAGTGACATGGTCAGACTTCAGAAAAGTTCCCTTTGTAGCTCAATGGAAAAGAGATTGGAATTTGAAGACAAATGTAGATAATTTAGGGATCTATTGCAACAAGTCCAGGATAGAAGAGATGGGGGCCTACCCTAGAGTGATAATTACTTATGAATGGAGAAAATGGGATTTCTGCAAGAGATGCTGTGGAGAAAGAAGAAACAAGATCTGACAACTGATTAGAGATGTAGGGAGTATGTATTACAACACTTGGAAAGTTTTTTTTGAGAATCCAATTTTGAATTTTGAATTTCCAATGAATTTGATCTGAATGTGGAATGGGAAGTATTAAGAGGAAGTAAAAGAAGTTTTCCCAAAGATCTCATGAAAGGCTCTAATCCAAGGTTTAAAATATTTTGGAGAAATTTTAGGAAAAGAAAATCATCAACACCCCAAACCAAGAAAGTGGATCTTTTGGAGAAGGTGCCATAAGGATGCCTATGGAAACCATATACTGCATCAAAAGATCCAGAGTAAACTTTGGGATATAATGAAATTAACTGAAGGGGATTGAACATATCATTTATTCTAAACATAAATTCTTATGCCAAATGGGAGTGCCCCCAATTGGCTTTTTGTCAATGTGTCTATCAATCATTTTTGTTTTCTTTCTCTTTTATTTCCTTTTTATTCCCAAATTGTTGTAATTCCCTCTAGGTAAAGTGCAATATTTTATACACCTCTAGTAAGAGAATCTTTAGAGGTATAAGTTGGTTATTTGAAATGACTCATTGGGGAGACTAGGCATGTTAATCTCTCAAAGACCTCAATTGGGGAGATTTCAACATGCTCATCTCCCAGTAGAATCATAGAGGGATTATTGGAAGAGAATTTCTCTCCCCATTATGTTGCTTTGTTTAACATCATCTCTCAATGACCTGAAGGTCAAAGACAATTGAGTAAATTCATATATAGATAAACCCTCAAAGAAAGGAAGTTAAAAAACCAAGAAACCACTAAGATAGGAAACTGTCCCTCTGGGTAATCCAGGCAAATTAAGGAATTATGATTGGTTCCTGAGATGTGATGTGTGAGAGCAAGTAGGTGAAAAAAGAGCTTATAAGTAGAGACCACGTGATCTTTGGGGTCTTCTGGCTGAGTGTGGAGTCTGGAGGGACCCTTGTCAGTGGCGAGCTTCAATCCATCATGGCAGCCAATACATTAGTAAACTAAGTATCTCTCTACCTCTTTCCTACCTTTCCCTCTCTTTACTAAACTACTACTTTGATATAATAAAGTTATTACTATCAGCCTCATAATTTTAATTTAAATTATTACACTATCTTAGTATCTAAATATCTTAGAAGAAATATTTAATATTTCAGGAGAGGATTGATTGCCTATGAGCAGAGTCAAGTCTACAAGTCATTAAGCAATTATTAAATACTTACTATGTTCCAGGCACTGAGCTAAGTGCTAAGAATACAAATACAAGTAGATAACCTATTCTTAAGGAGTTTATATTCTAATGGAAAAATATAATACATAAGAGGGGCCTGAAAAGCAAAGAATGGGATAAGGGAGAGAAATGCTAGAGAGTAAGGGGTTCAGTTTAGAGTGAAATTTAGACATGGCTGGCTTGGCCATCCTCTTTAAAATGGAGGCTCTGAGAGGAATCAACCAATCAGAAGAAGAGGCCACAGAGGCAGAAGGTCCTCTTTTTTTTTTTTTTTTAATCTCAGAAGTTTTAATTGAGGAATCTGCTCCATTGGACCCAAAATTCTGTGAAGATAATCAGTTGCTAGACAGGTTACATGAACAACATGGAACCCCTAAGACTACCTGGGGAATATTAAAAGTCAACTGTTTTGGGTGGCTTTGTATCTTTGATTTCAGCAGACAGCCATCGGTAAGTGCGATGACGCCGAAGAACTTCAATGGCTTTGAGTTCTAAGGGAGTAGCCTCTACACCAAGGTCAGCCAAGCCAGGCAGGTGAGGCAATTTCCTGTCAGTGATATGCATTCGTTCCACTTTGTCCCTTGTGGTCCAGGGTTCAAATGGATTCATCTCAAAGATTCTTGCCATCAAATGATAGGCAAAACGTGGCATGTAGTATGGTACGTATGGTCTGTGAGCCACAGCAAAGATATACTGTACCAAATCACACAAAAGGTACCTATGAGGCCCAGTGATGGCATAAGTCTTTCCTCGGGCACCTGGATCCTTAATTGCATTGATGATGGCTTTGGATACATCCACCACATAAACTGGTTGTTTCACTGTATTTCTGCCTAATGAAATGAGAGGAACACCACCAAACCAACGGATATTTGCAAAGTAATTGAGTAATCTATCCTCTCTACCAAAAATGTCAGAGGGTTTCAGGATAATGGCTTCAGGAAATTCATCTTTCACTGCTATCTCTCCAACAGCTTTATTTCTCAAGTATTTAGAAGTACTTCTGAGATCAGCATTGAGATGAGAAACATGAATAAATGTTTCTACTCCAGCCTCCTTGGCCAACCGGGCTATTGACTGGGGAATGGTAGCAAAGACATCTGAAAAATCAAAGTTATTGGTTTCCCAGTCTCGTCCTATAAGATTGATGACAACATTACTGTGCTCCAGAGCCCTCTGGATAGAACTTCTAATCTTGGCATTCCATTCCAGAAAAATAAGCTGTCCCAGGTCACCCATGGGTTTGAGATATGTAATATCATAAGGCTCACACCGATAGGGGATAATCACCTGTGATCCTATGCGCCCAAGGTGACTGACAACATATCGACCCAAGAATCCTGTTGCTCCAAATACAGTAGCCACAATCCCACTGAATGAAGAACGTCCTCCTTTCCCATGAGGAATAAAAGCATGATGAAGATGGCGGTGGGACTGTGCAAGAAACAGAGATGTGGCTACAGAAGTTATTCCAGATTGTGAAATTGTCAGGATCCGGGGACTCAATGCAACCAAGGTCATCACCATGATTTCCCACAATTCTCAGAGGGTTCTTCTATGAGAAGTCCAGGATTAGAGTGAAATTTTCAGCGGGAAGAGGTTTCTAGGACATAATAAAGAAAGCCCAGAAAGTCAAGAATGTAGCCTGGAAAGGAATAAATAGATCTGGGAATCATCACCATAGTGATGATTGTTAAGTCTTTGGAAGCAAATGAGGTCATCAAATGAGAGAATATAAAGAGGAAAGACCAGAAAGCCCAGAAAAGAGCGTTGGGGGTACATCTAAAGTAAGTGCTGTGTTAAGGGAAAAAATCAGCAAAGGTGACAGAAAAGGTTTGGTTTGATAAAAAGCAGAAAAACCAAGAAGAATCATGAAAACTCAGAGAGAAGAGAATTATTTAGGAGAAGGTAGCTGACAGTGTCAAATGCTATGAAGAAATCAAAAAGGATGAAGGCTGAGGAAAGGTCCCTAGAGTTGGCAATTAAAAGTTCATTAGTAAAGAAGCTAGATGGCACAGTGGTTAGAATGACAGGCCTGGAGATGGGAGGTCCCAAGTTCAAATTTGGCCTCAGACATGTCCTAGCTATGTGACACCAGGAAAGATGCTGAACCCTCATTGCTTAACCCTTGCCTGTTTGTCTTAGAGTTGTCACTGAGACAGAAAGTTAGGGTTAAAAAAATTCATTGGTAACTTTGGAGAAAGCAGTGCTTTCTTTCCCTTGAATGATGAGATTGGAAGCCAAATTTACAAAGATGTTTAGAAGACACTGACATCAGTGAAGAGGAAGTGAAAATACTTAGTATATAGATAGATTTTTCAAAGGTTTTAGTTAAGAAAGAGAAGAGATATAGGAAAGTAGGTTCAAAGGATATTAGGATCTGTTAAGGGCTTTTTGAAAGAGTGGGGGAGACATAAGAGTATCTGTAGAAAGGAAGGAATGAACTAGTAGGTAGGGAGAAATTGAAGATTAGGAAAAGATTGGAGATGATATAGTCTGCTAGAAAAGACAAAAGGGAACGAGATCAAGAATGTATGAAGAAATTTCTTATAATCAGAGAAATGCAAATCAAAACAACTCTGAGGCACCACCTCACACTTAGCAGATTGACTAACATGACAGCAAAGGAAAGTAATGAATGCTGGAGGGGATGTGGCAAAGTTGGGACATTGATGCATTGCTGGTGGAGTTGTGAATTGATCCAACCATTCTGGAAGGCAATTTGGAACTATGCCCAAAGGGTGCTCAAAGACTGTCTGCCCTTTGATCCAGCCATAGCACTGCTGGGTTTGTACCCCAAATTGATAATAAGGAAAAAAACTTGTACAAGAATATTCATAGCCACTCTCTTTGTGGTAGCAAAAAATTGGAAAATGAGGGGATGCCCATCAATTGGGGAATGGCTGAACAAATTGTGGTATCTGTTGGTGATGGAATACTATTTTGCTGAAAGGAATAATGAACTGGAGGAATTCCTTGTGAATTGGAACAACCTCCAGGAAGTGATGCAGAGTGAATGGAGCAGAACCAGGAGACTATTGTACACAGAGACTGATACACTGTGGCACAATCGAATGTAAGAGACTTCCCTACTAGCAGCAATACAATGACCCAGGACAATTCTGAGGGACTTATGAGAAAGAACACTATCCACATCCAGAGAAAGAACTGTGGGAGCAGAAATGCAGAAAAAAAAACAACTGCTTGATCACATGGGTTGATGGGGATATGATTGGGTATGTAGACTCTAAACGATCACTCTATTGCAAATAGTAATAATATGGAAATAGGTCTTGATCAATGACACATGTAAAACTCAGTGGAATTACATGTCAGCTACAGGAGGGGATTGGTGGGAGGGGAGGGAAAGAATATGAATCTTGTAACCATGGAAAAATATTCTAAATAAACTAATTAAAGTTAAAAAATAAAATATTCCAATTTATGTAAAAAATAGAATGTATGAAGAAGGGTTAGTATTGGTCAACGAGAAGAGCTATCACTTCACTAGAGACTACAATGGAAGAGAAAATAGCAGGGAATGCTGTCAGAAGGATGTGAGATAAGAAGGGTAAAGAGGAAATTCTTGGTAAATGTTCTCAGCTTAAAGGGTGAAGAAGGGGTGCTTTAAGAGACTTGAAAGAGAAGATCTGTACTAGGTGTGGTGGTGAGTAGGATAGAGAGATGGAAACTTAAGGAGGAGAAAGATTGCCTTGTTACAGTGAAGGCCCAGTTGAGTTTTAAGTAACAAATTTGTAGTGAATCCACTCATTATTTTGTAGCTTCCTTGAGCTCTATTCAATAGCATAGGCCTAGGAGTAAAGGAGGCAAATAATGCAAGTAATCTGAACTGGGGATTTGACAAGGTGTGTTTTGAGAGCAAGGAATTTGAGAACAAAGGATATTATGGAGTTGAACTGGTTCAATAAATGGTTAAGACTGAGAAAGGAGGAAAGGGTAGCCAAAATGAAGGTTCTGGCCTGAGAAAGTTCTGGTCAATTTAAAAACAAGAATAGATGGGGCCTTAGGAATGTGGATTGATTGTACAGTCACAGGGTGCTGTTTGACCCTGAAGGCCATTGAGCCCCACCCTATCCTATGTGATAATCATCAGGGAATTAGAGGAGTAAAGAAAGCCAGTACAAATTACTGTGATCTGTGTAGTGCTCTGGGGGCAAATGTTTAACAGCTGATTCTCTTGAAAAAACAATGTATAGATGACAGACATGCTTTTAAGCTGAATCTGCATTATTTCCATTTTCTTCATCCTTTTCTTAAGTCTACCATCAATAAAATAAATCAAGCCTGAATTTGGAATGTTTGCCCATTTCTGGGGTGTAAACGCTCACACTGAAAATTTAACAATCAGCTCTCTTCATCTGGTTAGTGCTGTCTACAGTGCTTCCATGGGTCTGGGAGTATGAAGCGAGCCCAGGGTCTGACTATGTACTTTACATTTTTGTCCACCTCTGTAGCATCATTAGTTGTTTATTATTTTTGACAACTATTGTACAATTTATAAATTTCAAAGAAAAAATAATGATATATAAAAAATTTATCCGTTATTGCCCAATTTAGATACAAATCAACCAAATACTTAAGAACATATTAAGAATAGAATTCTATTTAATGTAATGCTTAACTACATATCCATATATATGTACACACATATATTTCACGTTCAATTCATGCACAATTCTGAATAACAACTTGGAATATACAACATGAACTGAGTATTCCTTGGTATTTCTGCTCTGTGAACATTTGTTCTGGTGCTTTGGGCAATGTGGCTATAGAGACCCATCTTATTTGTAATTGTCACTTTTTGAATGGATTGTTTTAAAAGTGTAGCTCTTCATGAATAAAGTTACAAAGGGCTTTTTACAGTAAAAGGCTTTTTTATAAATGTAGACATTCTTTAATTACAAAAAGCTAAATGATCTTCATTATTGTTGTTGAATCACATCCAATCATCCATGACCCCCTGGACCATTCTATCCATCAGTTGTTTGTTTGTTTGTTTTTCAAATAGGCAATTGGGGTTAAGTGATTTGCCCAGGGTCACACAGCTAGGAATGATCTGAGACCAAATTTGAAGCCAGATCTTCCCAACTTCAGGCCTAGCCCTCTATCCATTGTGTTACTTAGCTGCTGCTTGTCTATGGGTTTTTCTTGGCAAGGATACTGGAGTGGTTTGCTATTTTCTCCTCTAGTAGATTAAGACAAACAGAGGTTAAGTGACTTGTCTAGGGTCCCACTGCACGTGAGTGTCTAAGACTGGAATTGAACTCTGGTCCTTCTGACTCCAGGCCCAGAGTGCTATCTGCTGAGACACTTAGCTGCCTCAAAATGGCCTCTACATATCCTTTATTTATTTATCCTTCAAGAACCTGTATTGAGTCATTAATATACTAAATGAACACCATGGTAATATCATGTTATTGGTGAACTGTGTTCGTTTTGCTCTGCTTTGGTTTCACCCAGTTTTATTTCAGAGAGGATAGAAGGAATAAATGAAAAAAAAATTTTTCAGGAGACAGACATATTTGGAGAAAACAATAGAAAATGAGTCAGTAAGCAGAGAAAGATTGGAAATAAGCAATAGAGTGGTGATGAGAGAGGGGGCAATATGTTGGAAGAGCTGAGATGAAATGGGACTTCTTGAGCAGGTAATAGGTTAGCCTTGGGAAGGAGTAAGTCCACTTCATCATGGGAAACAGGAGAGGAGAGAGTGGCAGAAGGCATCAGAGCAATAGGGGCTGAAGAAAAGGTGAGAGGAGAGAGTTCATTGTAAATAGCCTCATTTGGGGGGGGTAAAATATGAAGCAAAGTTTCCAGCTGAGAGAGAGTGTGGGGAAGAGCCATGAGACTTTTGAGGAAGGATGTAAAGGTTTGGAAGAGCTGTTGTGAGATTGAGAAGGGAAGTTTTAATAGGATTGCCTGGAAGCGGTGAGGGCCCAGTTGAGATTGTATAGCATAAATTTGCTTTGGACCCAGTTCATGTGTAGGAGCAAAGAGTGATCCAAGTCTGAGGCTTGGCTAGGAATCATTGGCAATATGATATGGGAGCAAGGGATTCAAGAGAGGAAGATAGGGTAGAGAAATGGTTGATGAAAGAATCAAGCTGAAGAAAAGTAGAAGAGTGGCTCTTGTAGGGGAGATAGCTTGGGAGATAATTGAAGAGTCAAGTAATTAAAGGTCATGGTGCAGATGAAGAGTAGAGGTTTGTGAGAGAAGGCAAAGGGATAAGTGAAAAGCCAATAGACAATGGTCCCAGAAGGGGATTTCAGAATTCTAAAATACATGGCATGTGAGAAGGTTGAGGAATGAATGGCTAGGGAAAGTCAAATTATGTGTTGTAGTCCCTAGTATGAGGGCAGAAGTCAGGAAAAGTTGTAAACCAGGTTTTTTTTTTCTATTTTTTTAATTAATTTTTTTATTTAAACATTATTTTATTTGGTCGTTTTCATACATTATTCATTGGAAACAAAGATCCCCCCCGCCCCCCCCCCCCCCCCCCCCCGCCTTTCCCTCTCCCATAGCCGACGCATGATTCCACTGGTTATCACATGTGTTCTTGACTCGAACCCATTTCCCTGTTGTTGGAATTTGCATTATAGTGTTCATTTAGAGTCTCTCCTCAGTCTTATCTCCTCCAACCCTGTAGTCAAGCAGTTGCTTTTCATCAGTGTTTTTACTCCCACAGTTTATCCTCTGCTTGTGGGTAGTATTTTTTAGATCCCTGCAGATTGTTCAGGGAAATTACATTGATACTAATGGAGAAGTCCATCACCTTCGATTGTACCACAATGTATCAGTCTCTGTGTATAATGTTTTCCTGGTAAACCAGGTTTTGATCTCATTGCGAAAGGAAGGGGAATGACCTGGTGGTCAGTAGACGACAGCTCCTAGGATTTTGGTTTAGTGACAGATTCGATTAGCCTCAAAGGAAGAGAAGCTACTGAGTAATAATAGGGATAATGGAAATGGAGAGCAAGGAGTATTCTATCCCTGCTCACCCAATTAGCCAAGGAGGCCAAGGGAAGGTTTAGCCAATGGTGGAAAGGGTGGCCAGGGGCTGGGAGATCAGGAGGGAGCCAGGTTTCAGTTATAGCTAGAAGATGGTAGGAGGGGGAAAGGAAATGAGGAAATAGACATTCCAGAGGGCACAGTGGAAGGACTGGGTGGTGTTTGGTTGAAACTTTGGGGTGGGAGGATTGAGGGGGGATGGGAATAAGCAATCAGGTGGGGAGGGGGGTTTGAAAGATAATAAGGGGTTCAAATTCACTGGGTGTGAAGGGAATGGCCAGATGTGAGAATGCTAATCACTGAGTGTCTGGTACCACTTCTTTTCATAACAAAGGATGTAGATTGGACTGGAGGCAAGCACAATATCAGGTGGGTGGCACACAGTCAGATGGTCAGATGGGAGATCTCCATTCACAACTTCTCTTACTTCTGAAGGCTAGAAATTAGACAGGAAAAAGGTGCAGAAGGAGATGTGGGAGGGTTGAACCTTCATAGCAGGAGAAAAAAATCCCATTCTTCTTCCCCTAGTGAAGCAGGAGATGGAATACCTGAGATTAAAGGGTAGGCTGGCCCTCTTTGCACTGGAGGCTATCCACATTCCAGATGGGAGATACAGCTAACAGCAAGAGGCAGAAATTTCCTTGTGCTAGCAGAGGTAAGATGCTTAGTCTGTTTTGGTCTCTTGGAACTCTATAGGCTTCAGTCTTCACTCTGGATCCATCAACCCTCTATCTGGATGTGGGCAGCAGGTTTCAACATTAGTCCTTTAGAAATGTGGTTTGGCTGTTGCTTTACATATATTTTATAAGAAATTGCTATTAAGATATTTCTATAGGAGAGCTGGGTGGTTCAGTGGATTGAGAGCCAGGCCAAGAGATGGGAGGTACTGGGTTCAAATGTGACAGCAGACACTTCCTAGTTGTGTGATCCTGGGCAAGTCCCTTAACCTGCATTACCTAGCCCTTACCATTCTTCTGCCTTGGAACAAATACATAATATTGATTCCAAGAGGGAAGGAGAGGGTTTTAAAAAAAGATATTTCCAACCGTATTTTCATTTTCAAATAAATAAGATTTCATATAAAGATTAAATTTTATTATTAATAAATATAATTAGAAATGGTTATAGATTATAAAATTTGTAATTAATTTGATAAATTAATTGAAATATTGAAATAATTGAAAAATTGAAAAACTAGTGAAACCAAAATAGTTCACTTAAATATATATTGCATTTATATAATACTTCTAAATATGTTGCATTCTGTGAAAAGTTACAAAAAGCAGAATTGCATTTTGTGATTATTTACTGTAAATTATAATGATGTTACATTAAATGTGATTTCAGTTATTTTATATCTTCTTTAAAAATACATTTTTTAAATTGATGCAGAGCCAAGGTCTTTTTTTTCTTTTTTGCTCATATTCATATCTCCAGTGCTTAGCAGACTTTCTGGCACATTGTAAGTGCCTGGTAAATGTTAGTTGTTTACCTGTCTTTGAGAGAGAATGAACATAAAGCCTGCAGTTGGAAGTCAGGGGTCCTTAGTTTGAGTCCTAGTTCTCTGCTGCTTGTTTTTTTTTTTTTTGTATGAACTTCAAAGTGTCATTTAGTGTCTCTGAGATGGAGTTTTCTCGTCTATGAAACAGGTGAGAATTTCTAACTGCCACAGATTTGGGAGGATTAGATTAGACAACAAATGTCAAATATTTTGAAAATTCAAAATAAAAGAGATTGTTATTGTTTGTTCAACTTTATCTTATGCCATTGTCAGTTCTGTTCTAATGCTTGTTTTGAAAATTCAGATTTGTCTCAACCACTGACATATTAGAGAACAACTGAAGCCTAGCCCATATTTCAAGTTTTCTTACGCTCAATTTCCTCCATGAGAAACAGAGAACACAGAAAATTGTACCTTGTTATAATAACTTACATGTTGCAAGCCTTCTAACTCCCACTTTTGTAAGCAAAGTCGGGGTTTTTTCCCCAAGTAATGTGTCATATTTATTGTATATTTTCTGGTATAATAGGAGCTGTGGGTAGAAGTAGACTGGCCTAGATATTCCTTCCCAACACAGCCTACCCAACCATCAAAAGACTTTGACATCCTAGATTGCAGGAACTGGGAAGCAGGCTGAGCAGTAGCCTGAGATCTTCAACACTGCTACTATTTATTGTTTTATTTATGTAGTTCTTAATGACATAATATCTGTGCTACCATTAAAAAAATCCTTGCCTTCTGTCTTAGTATCAATTCAAAGACAGAAGAGTGGTGAAAGCGAGGCATCTGGAGTTGTGACCTGCCTAGAGTCACACAGCTAGTGTCTGAGGCCAGATTTGAACTCTAGGATTGGCGCTCCATCCACTGCCCTTGAGCTACCATTTTGATTACTTTTCTATCTTGATGAGGTGTCTGAGTGTTGTGCCCTAATCCCATTTTTCCAATAAGCCCTGTGGTTGTGCTATTTGTGGCTTTTTATATCTCTTTTTAATAGTGTGGAATAACTGATTTCAGAGTCGAGAAGATGTGAGGTTGGTCATGTCCAGCCTCCTCTGACCCAAACTCACTATGTGACCCGGACAAATCACTTAGTCCGTTGCTATTAAAAATTCTCTAGAGATGGTATACTAATTTACAATTATTTATTAAATAGTGAAAAGTGGGTTTGTCCCATGGTTAGTTGCCTGCCTAACCCATGCTTGCTTTTCACTTCAAGTCTGCTCACTCCAACCACTTGGTCAGAACAGACCGATTCTTGGCCAGAAAAAGAAAAGTGAACTTCCTTGATCCATAATTTATATCTTCTGTGATGTCACTGTTTCTGGATCTCTGTGACTGGATAAGTCTAAGTCAGAGGCCAGACTTTCAGCTGCTAAGAGTCATTTGGGACAAGAGGAAAGCTTCTTCCTAAATGCCAGGGAGCCATGAGGCTTCTGGTGACCTTCCAGAGTATGCATGTGTCCCCCTTATCCAGATAAGCCTCAGGTCTTGTTTTTAATCCAATCAAAGGGTGAGGGCTGAATGGAAACCCAATTCATTAAACACCCCAGACTGATTTTAGGGTACTGAGAAACAGAGTGCAACCTGGTGTTCAATTTTTAGACCTCTCAGTGCCCCTCTTCATCCTGCTCTAATTTATCACCACTTTGTGTCTCTCTCCATCTCCAGTTGTGCATGTCTTTCCTGTCCTTTGATTCTTTTTCCTTCATGAAGCTTTCACCTACTCTTTCCCAGGTGTGAGTGATCTCTCCCTTCTTAAATGGCTCATAACTCATTCCCTGGAACTTATTTCCCTCTCACTTGTATCATAGTTTTGTATATACTTGTCCTCATCCCTCTTCCATTCACAATAATAAGTGGGAGCAGGGCTTGTCATCCTGTTATTTTGTTGTTGAGTCATTCTTTCAGTCACGTCTGACTCTTTGTGACTCCACTTGGGGTTTTCTTCTTTCTTTTTAAAGCCCTTCTTTTTCATTTAAAAAATTTTTATTTTATTTTTTACCAACATGAAATAACAAAGTTCCATATAAATTTTCCAGAGTTACAGGATCCAAATTGTCTCCCTCTCTTTCCCTCTGTCCTCTAGGCACTGGCAAGCAATACAATCAGGATTATACATGTATTACCATTTGGGGTTTTCCTAGAAGAGATACTGGAGTAATTTACCATTTCCTTCTCCAGATAATTTTACAGGTGAGGAAACTGAGGCCAACAGGGTTGAATGACTTAATTTGTTGTGATTAACACACATGACCTGCATATATGTTATTCCCAGCACTGGATAAAGGATTTTGCAACTTGTAGCCTCTTAGTATTTGTCCAATTAAAATCCGAATGTCTGAGCCAGAAAGGCCCTTGAAAATAATTTATTGCCAAACACCACATTTGGGGAAACTGGGATGGGTCTAGGTTCAGAAGCAAGAGGAACCTTTAAAAGGATGCTGCAAGCCAAAGGGAGCATTGGGAAATGGTGGACCAGTAGGTGGAGCTATTCGCCCAAAGGTTACTGATGCTGCTTTGGCATTCTCCCAACCCTGAGGGGTATTTAGTATTGCTGGGGAAATTGTGCAGGAGGGGATTGGTAATTAATTGATCTTCTCCTGGCGTTCTCTATTAAGGTCTACCTAAGGCTTACTCCTTCCTTTTAATTAAGGAATCTGACTACCCTCTCTGCCCTGCAATCAAGCAATCAGTATTGTTTGTGCTCTCTCTGGAGCCATTCATTGACTTTTCCCTCCATTCAGTTTCTCTATTGGGAGGTGGAAAGAAGAGTGTGTCTAGAGGCTAAGGACCTGAGTGCAAATCCTAACTCTGTGACCTTGGGCAAATGACTTGATTTCTCTGGGTATCACTTACTGATCTGTAAAATGAGGGAGTTGGATTAGATGACTTCTAAGGTCCCTTCCAACTCTTCATCTATGTTCTTAAAACTTTATTTAGGGGACAGCTGGGTGACTCAGTAGATTGAGAGCCAGGCTGAGGCAGGAAGTCTTGGGTTCAAATTTGATCTCAGACACTTCCTAGCTGTGTGACCCTGGGCAAGTCACTTAACCCCCAATGTCTAGTCCTTACCGCTCTTCTGCCCTAGAACCAATACATAGTATTGATTCTAAGACAGAAAGTAAGGATTAAAAAAGCACAACTTTTTTTAAAAGGCTAAATCAGATGCCATTTTTCCCAGAAAGTCTTTCTGATCCTCTCTCAGTCACCCTAGACAGTAGTGACCTTTCTCCTGCAGAACTCATGCAGAATTTTGACTGTACTTCTTTATTACAGGTATGTATTATTCTGGATTGTAGTTTGTATTTGTGTTTTCCTCTTTCTAAAGTTCCAATGATATGGAAATAGGTCTTGATTAATAATACATGTAAAGCCTAGTGGAATTGCTCATTGGCTACAGGAGGGGTATGGGAGGAGGGGAGAGAAAGAACATTAATCACATAACCATGTAAAAATATTCCAAATCAATTAATTAAATGAATAATTTTTTTAAAAAGTTCCAGTGAGCAGGGCCTATATCTTGCTTACCTGGGGCTCAGGACCTTAGCTCCAACTATACATGCATGCTTGAGCTAAAATTTAAGAGCTTCTCCAAACATAATGGCAGGTAGGTGGTACAATGGTTAGAGTGCCAGGCTTGGAGTCAGGAAAACTTGTCTTCCTGAGTTCGAATTTGGCCTCAGAAACTTACCAGCTGTATGACCCTGGACAAGTAACTTCACCTCATTTACCTCAGTTTCCTCACATGTAAAACAGGAAAGAGAACTGGTAAACCACTCCAGTATCTCTGCCAAGAGAACCCCAAATAGGGTCATGAACAGAGAGTCACAACTGAAAAAACTGAACAACAAGAAGCTGTCACAATCCTCATGGCATATGTCCCAGCCCTGGGGGAACATCAGAAATGGGACCTGCATTTCTCTTAAGGTCTTTTTCCCTTGTCTCTTTCTCTGCATACAGGCAGTGAGGCTAGTTCATAAAGCATTGACAAAAACTGATTTATTAGGACTCAGTTCAAGTACCACTATCTGCGTGAGGCTTCTTCTGCTGTGAGAGCCTTTCCCTCTAAAGCTACCTTCTATTTATCTTGTGTTTGTTGTTTAGTCCCTTCAGTCGCATCAGATTCTGTGACCCTATTTGGGATTTTCTTGGCAAAGTTCCGAGAGTGATTTGCCATTTCCTTTTCCATCCCATTTTATAGATGAGGAAACCAAGCTAAGCAGGGTTAAGTAATATGCCCAAGGTCCCACACTAGTAAGTGTCAGAGGCTAGATTTGAACTCGGGAAGATAAATCATCTTGCCTCCAGGCTCAGTGCTCTATCCACCGTGCCACCTAGCTGCCACTATTTTATATGCACCAACTTACACATGGGTTATTTCTCCCATCCAAATGTCAGCTCCTCGAGGGCAGGAACTGTTTCTGATTTTTCCTTGTATCCCCAGGACTTAGCCCAGTGCCCAGCACATAAGACGACTAGCCCTCTCCTCTTCCATCCCAAGTATCCAGACCCAAGATCCCCTGTCATCCCTACAATTCAGTCCAGATAGCAGTTCCACTTAGTCCTAATGTCAAGGGTCCCACTGAAGGGGCCATGTTCTCTGAGGGTTTGCTGTTTCTCCTTAAAGGTGTACATTTCCGATTTCCTCTTGCTCTCTGGAGGCATTCTGACTCTCTTTTTTCTCAGAGATGTTAATTTCCCAGGCCAGCTCCCATGCTTCTCCAAGTCTGAAAACAGTATATTCAATGCCCAACACCAGCTTTCATTCTCTAGGCTGGTCAGCAGCATGGATGTCTCAGTGTTGTCAGCATTCGGGGCTGTCTTTGGACTTCCAGGAGGCTCCTTTCTCCCTACTACCCCTTATTTGCACACCTGACCTGTCCTCCTCCCACCCAAAGGCCAAAGAGAGAATTGATCGCTGCATTCTGGCTCCACGGGCTTTGCAGACTAGGACACATTACTCTTCTTCCCACTCTCTGTAGTCACTCTATCACCTTTGAAAAGGCTGTACTCTACACCTGGCACATTCTTCCCCCTCACCTCTTAGAATTTCTCACACGAAGCCAGCTGCTAGACACACTGGACAGAGTGCTGGGCTTGAAATCGGTAAGACCTGAGTTTGAATCTAAATTCAGACGCTTATTCACTGTGTGATCACTTCAGTGCTGGCTGCCTCAGTTTCCTCATCGGTAAAATGGGATAATAGTAACACCTACCTCTCAGGGAAGTTAGGTGGCACAGTGGATAGAGTACCAGGCCTGGAGTCAGGAAGACTGCCCGAGTTAAAATCTGGCCTCAGACACTTCCCAGCTGTGTGACCCTGGGCAAGTCACTTAACCTCCATTATCTAGCCCTTACCACTCTTCTGCCTGGAACTAATACTTAGTATTGATTCTAAGATAGAAGGTAAGGGTTAAAAAAAAAAAAGAATGCTCTTGTATACTGGAGTGAGAATGCATGAGGAGACCTACCAAGCTAAAGAAAAGTTACCATAAGGCAACAGCAGGAGATTAGTTCCTCATACTTCCATGATTCCTCCTGTCCCTAAGAACCTGCCTCTTTAGTCTAGATGATGCCAAAGACCCTTCCAGGTTTAAACTCTATGATCTCTTATGATAACTTCACAGAAAAATGTGTTTGTCCCTCTCCAATTCAGAGCTAATAACTGGCATTTATCTAATATTTTCAGGTTTGCAAAGCACTTTACATATATTGTTTCATTTAATCTTCACAGTATTCCAGTGAGAGATACAGTTATTGTATCCATTTTACAGATGAAAAAACCAAGGCTGAGAAGATAAATGACTTTCTAAGGGTTACATAGCTAGTGAATATCTGAAGCAGGATTCAAACTCAGATCTTCCTGACTCTAACTCTATCATATTCCTTCCCTGAATTTCAATTTCCTTCTTAGAAAAACAACTAAAATGACTTCCTTGGAGTATATGCCCATAAGTACAAAGATCAAAAAGGAGTTTTGATTTTTTAAAAAATCCTATAAAAGCAAAAATTATCATAGCAATATTTTGTATGATAGCAAAAAAAAGTAACTTAAATTTGTTGTTGTTCAGTCGTTTTAGAGGTGTCTGACCAGCTCCATTTGGGGTTTTCATGGCCATTTTCTTTTCCAGCTCATTTTACGGATGAGGAAACCGAGGCAAACAGCATGAAATGACTTGCCCAGGGTTACACAGTAGGAAGTGTCTGAGGCCAAATTGAATTCAGGTCCTCCTGACTCCACACCCAACACTCTTTTTACTATGCCACTTAGCTGCCTGGTAACTACATGGTGCCCTTAATTAGAGACAGCCTGAGCAAAGTGACATATGAGTGTGCCTTGGAATACTATTTTGTTGTAAGAAACAACAAATATGAGGAAGATTTGTATGAATGCCTGCAGAAGGTAAGTAAGCAGAGCCAGGAAACAACCTACATGATGGCTACAATCAAGAAAAGGAAAAGCAGACTCAAATAACCTTGAATGCTTTGTTATTATAATAACCAATCTGGCTGGGAGGAAGAAATGAGGAAATGGACTTTCCTTCTTTCCCTCCAGACTGGGGAAACACCATGGATACAGATGGTTGCAAACTCTGTGTTGTTTAGTTTCTGTTTTCCTTTGAAGCCAGGAAAGGCTTACTAGAAGGGGAGATCAGGAGGAGGGCTACATTGAGAACTGACCATGGTGGCATCATGGCAGCTGGGTGGTTCAGTGGATTGAGAGTCAGGCCTAAAGACATGAGGTCCTGGGTTCCAATGTGACCTCAGACACTTCCCTGCGGTGTGACCCTGGGCAAGTCACTTAACCCCCATTGCCTAGCCCTTTCTGCTCTTCTGCCTTGGAACCAACACACTATATTGATTCTAATACAGAAGGTAAGGGTTTTTTTAAGATAAGAAGGTTGGACTAAATGATCATTGAAGTCTCTTCCAGCTTAATATTCTGTGCTCTGTGCTCTAAGATCCTTTCCAGCTTTGGCCCTCGATGTTCTGGCCATAGAATGCAGCAGGTTGCTGAGGGTCAGGCTGGTGTCAGAGCCCTACAAGGAACTACAGGCAACATACACAGTGAACAACAGCAGGTATTGCCCCCATACCCTACTGCAGGGAGCTGATCTTCCTTTTTTCTCTTGGTGTTGCAGCTGGGTCATGGTGGAGAGAGATGCTGAAGGTATCATCAAGCTTCATCTCCCCTGGGATCCAATCTGGAAATACCTAGAAGCTCTAGGTTTGGAATCAGGAGCTCTGGCACTAGTACTTACCATCTGAGTGGCCTTGGGTAAGTCATTGCAGCCGCCCAGGGCCTTCCTTTCCTCTCCTGTAAAATAAAGGGGCCAGATTCCTTTCCAGCTCAAAAATCTCTGATCCTGTGTAGGACCTGAGAGGGGAAGATTTGGACTTAGAAGACCTGGTAGCACGTATTACTACATTTGGGTTATAGGGACTACTGATTTCCATTCTCCATGCTTCCATTTTCTCATCTGAAGACCAAGAGCACTCACTGGGTTACATGATCTCCAAGTTCTCTTCTACCTTTCAATTCTGTGATTGGTGAGAATTTGCCATTTTTAGCTGGCCTCAGACCCCTCCTCCCCCAAAGACATTCTGGACATCTTCCTGCCTGATAGCCAAGCAAGTGTCAGAGCTGGCTGACAAGGGGCCCAACCAGAGGCTGCTGGGACAGAGACTGAGTAATGCAACAAAGCTTTATTGTGGGAAAGAGGGGTGAGGGAGAGCCCAGGAGAGCAAGGGAGGAGCCCACACCCAGGAGGTGGCTAGGGGCCTCCACCTGGTACAGAAGGGGGCAGTCTTTAATAGGCGGTGGTCTGGGATGAGGTAACCTGGGTCACCTCTAACTGGTCAAAGTGGGGTACTTGTGCCTTGTGCCCAGCCTGGGAACCTTGGGCTCTGGGAGCAGGAAACTCTCAGGTTTGATGACCAGTGATGCGGGAGGGCATTAGTTTAGGCCAACAGGGAAATTGTGATGTTCTGCCAGGTTTTACTGTTGTGGCTGTTTCTGCCTCAGGCTCAGGTAGGTGCTGGGGGAAGGGGGAAAGGCTTTGGTCCCAGGATCTCTCAGGGAGTGCCTGTCTTTCTCATCTCCTTTCCTTCTCTTGGTCAAGTAACTGTAATCCAATCAATACTTCCATTTCTGGAAAGGGGCATATTAACTAACACTCACAATACTCTATGCTCCAATCCTATGACTTCCCAAACCCAAAGCCCCCTTCCTGGCCACCATACTCTCTTTCCCTGTTAAAATTTAAGCTGCTTGAAGGCTTGCTTTTTTATTTATTTTTTCAACCCTTACCTTCTGTCTTAGAATCAATGCCAAGTTTTGGTTCCAAGGCAGAAGAGGAGTAGGGGCTCAGCAATGAGAGCTAAATGACTTGTCCAGGGTCATACCACTGGGAAGTATCTAAGGCCAGATTGGAACCCAAGACTTCTTGTCTCTAGGCCTGGCTTTCTATCCATTGAGCTACTCAGTTGCCCCAAGGCTAGCTTTTGTAAGTGAGAACACCTTATCATGAGCACTTGATAAATACTTTTCATTCATTAATTTGTAAGTGTATTCCTTCTTTCATGCATCCATTCATGATTATTGTTATATATCTGTGCCTTATCCCTCTGTTAGACTGTGAGCTCCATGAAGATACAAACCATGTTCTAACTAAACTTTGTGTCTGCTTCAGTATCACAGATCTCTGCACATAGTCAGTACTTAGTACTAACAGCACACAGTAAGCCCTTAGTTGCTTTATGGTGTTGTGTCTGCCCTGGTCTTTCATTGCTTACTAGAGAAAAGTCCAGTGAGTCACTCGTAGGCAAGTTTACCCCCATGCCTCAGTTTCCTCCTCTGTAAAATGAGGGAGTTAAACTAAATGGTCCTTTCTGGCTCTAAATCTTATGATCCCATGATCTTGGGGCTTGGCTTGGGAAGAGAAGCTGTTTCTCTCTCTCTCTCTCTCTCTCTCTCTCTCTCTCTCTCTCTCTCTCTCTCTCTCTCTCTCTCTCTCTGTGTGTGTGTGTGTGTGTGTGTGTGTGCTTAGTTCCTTGGCAAGAAGGGGTTTAAAAGACAGAGAGATTGAAAACAGATTATTGGGAAGAAAACTATTTCTGTTTCGAGACAACTGTCTCTGCTGCCATTGGCTCTGCTCCCACCCATTCCCCAGGCCTGACGCAAGGCTGGCCAGCAAAACCCTTTCCTTCTGGGGGGAGTGGGGGTGGAGCAGGAAGGCTCCTGAAGCAGTCAGGTGCCTGAGGGTGGCATGGCAAGGCTATCTTTGAGAAGCAACCCCAGGAAGGCCTGGGCCATTTAGAATTGTAATATGTCAAAGCTGAAATCAACTAGTTTAGTCCCACCTCCTTTTGCAGATGAGGAAACTGAGGTCTAGAGAAACTAAGAGATTTGCCTCAAAGTCACACATCTCTAGGATCAGTGGCAGAGCTGGGGTTTAAACCCGATCAGATCTTCTGCTTCAAAGATCACAACTTGCTTCCCTACACCATCTCATGATCCCTTTCTGCTTAAGCTTGGCCTGACCCGGAATCTGTCAGCTACTTGACCTTCAATGGGACACCCTTCTCCCTAGCAAATCAGGTTAGATAAGACCCTGAAAAGGCTGGCCAGAAGGTTGTGCCTAGGAATTCAGGTCCCTACTGGTACCTTCCTTATTCTTCTGACTATCTCAACACATACTCCAAAGCTCACATGGAAAAGAGCCACAGAGCAGAACTCCTGCAGATTCCAGAATCAGCCCTTTAGAGCCTAAGAAATCTCCAGTTTCAGTCTTTCCCCTTCCCTCATTCTCTCCACCACCAAAATTCCTGTGCAACTCAGTTTACCCATCTAGGAGTCAAGCATTCTAAGGTCTTGGAACTTCTAAAGTGAAGACAGTGGAGTATATAGTGGAAAGAGCTTTGGTTTTGCTCCTATTCTCAGTTCTGTCATATCTTTCTGTGTGACTTTGGGCAATTTATTTTCCATCTCTGGGCCTTAGTTTCCTTAACTATGAAATTAGTGGGATGGATCTGATGGTCCTTAAAGTCTCCTCCAGTGAGGTCTCTTCTAGTTTAGCTTGGGCATTTTGTGATTGAATGTCTTCCTCCTTCATGGAGCATTTTCTGTTTAAAAGAGAAGGCAGTGCTTAACCCCAGGAATTAAGTGTTAATGATGGAATTTCATGCATCACTGGGAAGAAATATTTTTAGGCAGGACTACCTTCTACCCACTCTGGCTCCTCTTGTATGTTACCCTCTGGGGGAGCCTTCTTCATGTGAATCAAGATCTGTGGAAGTGTTATGGGGAAAAACCAACAACCTAAACCTGGCAACAACAATAATTAGAAATGGGGATCCCGCTTCTCCATTTCAGGAAACCTGGGTTTCAGACTTTTACAAGAACTCATGCCTATGATTTTCCTTGATCTTCACAGAGTATGTGTTTAGTATCCCCATTGGACAGATGGAAAAACTAAGGTCTATGAAGGTAAAATCACTTATTCAAGGTCACACAGCTATTAGTAGTAGAGTTAGGCTTAGAATTTAGCAAGATTTTTCCAGCCTTGATCTCATGTTTTTATTCCCTTCCAAGTATTGTATTCTCCTGTCATACTAGATAATGTTCTCTGCCCCTCTGATCACACCTTGTGGGCTCTAGGCTCTGTGCCTTAGAAATCAGTGTGGCTCAGTGAAGAGAGTACTGGTCTCAGCGTCAGAGGCCATCACTTTGCACTCTGCTTCTCTCACTTACTGAATGACCCAGACTTCACTTCCTGGGCCTCAGTTTCCTCATCTGTCAAATGAAAGGAATGGACTTGATGGCCTTTAAGGTCCCTTGCAATCCAAAGTCTATGATGCTATGATCTTTGCATATTGCCTTTCCTATATTTGAAATTTCCTCTCTCTCCCTTTCTCTTCTTTGCCTGCTGAATTTGGACTTATCCTTTAAAGCCCCATTCAGATGCCACCTCCTCCAAGAAACCCTCCATCCCTAATCTTTGCTCATAATAAGAGTTTAACAAATAAAAATAATTTATGAGTATTTATTTTTAAAATAGTAATGCTTATAGCTACAGGAGTGGATTGTATGTGTGTGTGAAATCCTGACTCTGCCTTCTAGAAATGAGGAAGCTCAGACTACATTGGGAGCTATAGGAGAATGCTTAAAGTTGTAACTACAAGCAGCAGGCAGCTGGATGTCTCACTGGATGGAGTGCTGGCCTGGAGTCAAGAAGACTTATTTTCCTGAGTTCAAATCTGGCCTCAGACACTTACTAGTTGGGTGACCCTGGGCAAATCACTTCACCCCATTTGTCTCAGTTCTTCATCTGCAAAATGAACTAGAGAAGGAAATGGTAAGCCAATCCAGTTTCTTTGCCAAGAAAATCTCAAGTGAAGGACATGAAGAGCCAAAGAGATCTGAAGCCACTGAACAGCAATTTCTGCCACACAGGCAGCAATTTATAGCAGCCTCAGGATATGGTGGGGGGAGAGGTGAGCCAAATCTTGAGATGGGTGAGAAGTCACAGAGGTGACCTACCAGGGGCTGCCCTAAGTGTCACAGACAATTTCAAGCATCCATTAAATTTAGCCCAAGAAAAATGGAATGTTTTTGGTCATCTCTTCCATACCTTTCACCATTTCCTCATAAAATCTTCTAAAGCAACACTGAGTACAGGGTGCCAGTCAAACTGATCTTTGTTGGGCCCTATATTAGCCTAGGACAACAGGAGATTTACTCCCTTGGAATTTAGGGTGCAGAGGTGACAACCAGTCCTGACCTTGGGCAAAACTGTAGCTATAGAATGATGTCCTCAAGAGTATTGGGCTTCGAATTAAGGATCTTGAGTTGAAAATAATAATAGCAATAATATTTTGTGATGTGTGAAATAGGAAATGACTGAGGAAACAAAGTTCGAGCTCCTCAGAATATTGATTTATTAAGCAATATGTGCCAATTGCAGAATAACTCCAGACCAGTCGTCTTCCTCAGCTTTGCCATTGGACCCAGAATACAGGGGGAGATGGCTTTTTATGCATTAAAAACAAGCAAATAAAAACCTATTCATTAAAATTAAAAATTTAATTAATATAAAAAGTAGGTAATTGGATTTCTAATTGGAAAAAAAGATTAAGGGCTTTCCAAGTTAGGAGAGGGAGAGTAAACAGGAATAATTCCTTCAAAGCAGAAAGAGATGCCCCACTCTCACCAAGTGCCTGTATTCAATTAAAGGAACATAGAGGCTGAACAAATTGTGGTATCTGTTGGTGATGGAATACTATTGTGCTAAAAGGAATAATAAAGTGGAGGAGTTCCATGGAGACTGGAACAACCTCCAGGAAGTGATGCAGAGCGAGAGGAGCAGAACCAGGAGAACATTGTACACAGAGACTGATACACTGTGGCACAATTGAATGTAATGGACTTCCCTACTAGCAGCAATGCAGTGATCCAGGACAATTCTGAGGAACTCATGAGAAAGATGTTATCCACATCCAGAGAAAGAACTGTGGGAGCAGAAACACAGAATAAAAATAACTGTTTGATCACATGGATTGATGAGGATATGACTGGAAAAGTAGACTCTAAAGCAGGGGTCCCCAAACTTTTTACACAGGGGGCCAGTTCACTGTCCCTCAGACCGTTGGAGGGCCAGAATATTAAAAAAAAAACAAACTATGAACAAATATCTATACCACTGTCTGGGACAGCAGAGGCTGCAGCGCTGGCTGTGATGGGCCTGTCACACCTTGCACAGGCCTATCACTACCACCACTATCCTGGGCAGCAGGTATACACAGTGTGGAATCCCCTCCCCCAGATCACTGCTCACCATGCTGACATCTTCCATTGTGCAGCCACATAATCCTTCATGTGACTCCTTGCTCACGCAGAACAAGGCGCCACACAAAGGATTATATCACCGGAAGTAGTACTGTATGTGAGCGACTCCGCACTTTGTGGTGCTGCCACATACAGTGTTCCTCTCACTGACCACCAATGAAAGAGGTGCCCCTTCCAGAAGTGAGGTGGGGGCCGGATACATGGCCTCAGGGGGCCGCATGTGGCCTGTGGGCCGTAGGTTGGGACCCCTGCTTTAGTATAAAAGGTAACTCTAGTGCAAATATTAATAATATGCAAATAGGTCTTGATCAATAACACATGTTAAACCCAGTGGAATTACGCATCAGATACGGGAAGGGGGTGGGGGAGAGGAGGGAAAGAACATGAGTCTTGTAATCATGGAAAATATTTTAAATCATCTAATTAAATAAAATTTTAAAAAATTTTAAAAAATAACAGCATTCTTAATTTATAAAAAAATAAAGGAATCTGGAATTATAGGATTAAAATGATCTGGAGAGACTTGATTCTTGGGTAGGAATATAAGCTTATTGATGAAATCAGGTTTATTGGTTAGGCCAGAATCATAACTGATAAAGTGATAAAGGTCTCTATGGCTCTCTCAGGACCAGGGACAATCCAAGCTGGATTGGGCAGCCTAATAAACAGATTTTTAGGAGCTCATTATTCAACCCCTCCCTTGAACATCTCAAGACATCTTTAATTGGTGATAGCTAATTAAGAGGTAGTTCATCAGTCTATATACCCCTCCCCATCTGATTTCAAGAAACTATATTTGTTCACTGTCCCTCATATTCACACACCACAAAGTATTATTGTTATTATCATTTTCTACTCAAGACCCTTAATTCCAAGATGGAAACTCTTGAAACTGGCCCCATGCTGGTCTATCAAGTTATTCTGTGAAAATTTATTTTTCATATAATATATTAATTATTGGATATTAGGGAGAATTACTGGGTATTCCTGGGTCTGGGTTCTGGGTCAGAGGTGCCATCCAATCTCCTGCTTTTTGTACTTTCTTTGTCCTTGGGAGTCCCAAGGAATATCTCCTTTCTAACAAATTTGGTTAATAGATGAAGGAGAGAAGGGTGGACAAGTCACATCTATGAGAAAAGAATCCCAGACACAGGCGGGCCAGTTTTCAGCTAAGACAGGAGGATTGCCTACGATGGATAATAGTGAGAAAATTCCTTGCATAAATCTTTGGATCTGACTGGGTTTGTGGTCAGCATAACCTAAGTCCTTTGTTAAGGGTCAATAAGCAGCAGATAGAGGTGATCCTGTTTCCTAGCCACACAGGGCTGGGGCCAAATAATGCAACAAAATCCTCCCACAATCCCCACAATTGAGCAAAGTTTTCTCATGATTCAGTAATTTGACTAGACCCTTAACCAAATAGATAGCAGATAGAGGTAATTCTAGAATTGAGTCATGAGATGTGTCAGTGTGGTTCACTCAATTCCCACTACCACCTGCTTCAATTCCCTTAATTTATATACTACTTTAAGGTTTTCAAAGCACATTATATATATATATATATGTGTGTGTGTATATATATATATGTACATATATATAATTTCATTTGATCCTTACAACTCTATGATATAGCTGTTCCTATTATGCCCTCATTTTACACATGAAAGAACTATTGTTTTTTTTACAATTGAAGAAACTGGGACTAACAGTTTAGATGACTTGCCTAGTCATACAACTAATATCTAAGGTTGGATTTTGCTGCCTATCTGGGTGTTTATCTGAGAACTGCTACCAAGGTGCTGTAAGATCTTGGGTAAGTCATTTCTTTTTTCATCTTTCTTTCTTTTTTTTTTTGTTACAATAATCACTTTATTTCCCTCCCTCCCCTCCACTCACCCTTCCCACAACTGACATGCAATTTCATTGGTTATTACTTGTGTCCTTGGTCAGAACCTATTTCCATGTTGTTGTTTGCACTAGGATGTTCATTTAGAATCTACATACCCAATCATATTCCTTCAACCTCATGTATTCAAGCAGTTGTTTTTCTTCAGTGTTTTTACTCTCACAGTGTTTCCTCTGAATGTGGATAGTGTTCTTTCTCATAGATTCCTCCAAGTTGTTCAGGATCACTGCATTGCCACTAATGGAGAAGTCCATTACATTCGATTATGCCACAGTGTATCAGTCTCTGTGTATAATTGTTTTCCTGGTTCTGCTCCTCTCACTCTGCATCAATTCCTGGAGGTTGTTCCAGTCTCCATGGAATTCCTCCACTTTATTATTCCTTTTAGCACAATAGTATTCCATCACCAACATATACCACAATTTGTTCAGCCATTCCCCAAATGAAGGGAATCCCCTCATTTTCCAATTTTTTTTTGCCAACACAAAGAGCGCAGCTATGAATATTTTTGTACATGTCTTTTTCCTTATTATCTCTTTGAAGTACAAACCCAGCAGTGCTATGGCTGGATCAAAGGGCAGGCAGTCTTTTATCACCCTTTGGGCATAGTTCCAAATTGTCCTCCAGAATGGTTGGATCAATTCACAAGTCCACCAGCAATGCATTAATGTCCCAATTTTGCCACACCCCCTCTAGCATTCATTACTTTCCTCTGCTGTCATGTTAGCCAATCTGCTAGGTGTGAGGTGATACCTCAGAGTTGTTTTGATTTGCATTTCTCTAATTATAAGAGATTTGGAACACTTTTTCATGTGTTTATTAATAGTTTTTATTTCTTTAACTGAAAATTGCCTATTCATGTCCCTTACCCATTTATCAATTGGAGAATGACTTGATTTTTTGTACAGTTGCTTTAGCTCTTTGTAAATTTGAGTAATTAGACCTTTGTCAGAGGTTTTTGTTATGAAGATTGTTTCCCAATTTGTTGCTTTCCTTCTAATTTTGGATGCATTAGTTTTGTTTGTACAAACCCCTTTTAATTTGATGTAATCAAAATTATTGATTTTACATTTTGTGATTTTTTTTACCTCTTGCTTGGTTTTAAAGTCTTTCCTTTCCCAAAGATCTGACAAGTATACTATTCTGTGTTCGCAAGTCATTTCTTTTTGATACTCAGTTTCTTCATAGAAAATGGGTGATAATAGTTGCTCTATCTTCCTCAGTATTGTTTTGAGAAAAATGTTTCATAATGAGCAGCTAAGTGGTACAGTGGAGTTGGGAGGATCTGGATTCAAATTTGACCTCAGATACTTCCTAGCTGTGTGACTCTGGGCAAGTTACTTAACCCCATTTGCCTAGCCCTTGCTCTTCTGTCCTAGAGTTGTCACTAGGATAGAAAGTAGATTAAAAAAATGTTTTATAAATCAGAGTCTACTAGAAATATGTTGTTATGGGGTAGCTAGGTGTATAGAAAGCCAAGCCTAGAGACAGGAGATCCTGAGTTCAAATTTTACTTTAGACACTTCCTAACTCTGTGACCCTGGGCAAGTCATTTGACATTGCTTAGCTCTTACTGCTCTTCTGCCTTAGAACTAATACATAGTATTGATCCTAAGACAGAAGGCAAATTATTTTTTAAAAGAAAGAAATGTGTTATTATTATTCCATCCCCACACCCCAATATACTATCTTTTTGCCTTACTTTGTCATCCCCACCCCTGAACCCAGCAACCATCTTCCCCCAACAGTAATCAAATGTATTGCCTCTGAAAGAGATCTTCTGTGGCACTTGGCTCAACTCAGCATCCCTGTGATTTTACCCTTTCCTTGCCACCACTCCTCTATAAAAGCTTCTTGAGGGCAAGGATTGTCTTACTTTTAAGTTTATATCCCTAACCCTTAGTCTGGTGTCCAGCACATAATACACACTTGCCTTTTTACTCATTCATTTATAATGAAAATAATGATAATGATGACATTTTTTTGTTTCTACGAATCCACTGGATCCTCCATTTTTCTCCTCTTCTTAGAAGATTACTCATTAGAGTGCAAGGCAGATTGGAAAACAGAACCAGTATCTTACCCACCTATCCCTGTGCTAGCCAAGCATTGCCCTCCTTGGTGCTTGCTAAGGAGTCCTAACAGATTCTGACCAAAGACATGTCACCTCTGGCCAAAATGGCTCAGAGGTTTCAAACAGAGGCTACAGACCTCTATTTCATCCCAGCCTCATGCAAAGACAGAATGCTTTTTCCCAGACAGGATGACCTCCTTCGTTTGTTATGAGAAGAGATTCTTTCTGGAGGACGTGATGCTGTATGCTAGGAACTTGGGTTCCAGGCCTTAACTCACAGGAATGTAGAGAGGAATCTTCAGGCTTTAGCCTTGCTCCTCCCTCCCACCCTGCCCCCTCCTTAGGCAGGAGCTCCTAGCCTTCTCCTCCCTAGGGGCATTCCTTACCCTGCTGAATTCTGCTGTCATTTATGTTATTCCAGGCAATTCCCATAGCTCCTTTTCCAGAGAACTTTTCCTTCAGAGGACAAAGGATTATGGGAGATCCAATCAGAAGTTTCTCTAGAAAAGCTGAGAATGGTCCCAGAAGACCATATATCATGGATTTAGCATCCAGTCTGTCAATAAACATTTATTGAGCACCTACTATGTCCCAGACACTGTATTATGTGCTAGGAATACAAAGAAAGATAAAAGACTGTCACTGCTCTCAAGAGGTTCATAACCTAATGGGGGGGAGGGACAACACAAAAATAACTATGTACAGGCAAACTGTAGATAGGATAAATGGGAAATAATTAACAGAAGGAAGGTCCTAAAGTTAAGGGGGATCTAGAAAGACTTCCTGTAGAAGGCAAGATTTTAGCTGGGATTTCGAGAAAATCAGGAAAGCTGGGAAGCAGAGATGAAGAGGAAGAAGACTCCAGGCTTAGGGAAGAGCCAGGGAAATCATTAGGAGTTGAGAGATGAGATGCAGTATCCTGGGAGAGGAGCAGTAAGGGAGCTAGTACCATTAGATCAAGGAGTTTGTGTGAAAAGATATAAAGTGTGAGGAGACTGGAAAAGGGTGGTGGGAGATGGGGAAGTGGGGCAGGTTATAAAGGGCTTTGAGTGCCAGACATATGTTTTTTTTTTTAATTTAATTTTATTTAAAAATTTCTTCTATGGTTACATGATTCATGCTTTCTCCCTCTCTCCCTCCCCCTCTTCCCTCCCAGAGTTGACAAGCACTTTCACCAGGGATGGATGTGTGTGTGTGTGTGTGTGTGTGTGTGTGTGTGTGTGTATCCCCATGTTTGTAATAGAGTAATCTTTTAAAACCAAAACCCAAAATCATATACCCATGTGATAAATATACCAAGTGATAAATGATGTTTTCTTCTGGATTTCTGCTCACACAGTTCTTTCCCTCGATGTGGATAGTGTCCTTTCTCATAAGCCCCTCAGAGTGGTCCTGGGTCATTGCATTGCTGCTAGTAGGGAAGTCCATCACATTCGACTGTGCCACAGTGTATCAGTCTCTGTGTACAATGTTCTCCTGGTTCTGCTTATGTCACTCTGCATCAGTTCATGGAGGTCTTTCTAGCTCATGTAGAAATCAAGCAGTCCATCATTCCTTATAGTACAACAGTATTCCATCACCATCAGATACCACAATTTGTTCAGCCATTCCCCAATTGGAGGGCATCCCCTCATTTTCCAAATTTTTTTTGCCACCATGAAAAGTACATCTATAAATATTTTTGTACAAACTGGTCCATCCCCATTTTTTAAAATCTCTTTGGAATGCAGTGCTATGGCTGGATCAAAGTCTTTTAGCACCCTTTGGGCATAGTTCCAAATTGCCCTTCAGAATGGTTGGATCAGTTCACAACTCCATCAGCAATTCATTGGTGTCCCAATTTTGCCACACCCCATCCAGCATTCATTACTTTCCTTTGCTGGTCATATTGGCCAATCTGCTAGGTTTGTACCTAGGTGGTCCTTCAGAGTCAGACAGATGATTTTATTTTATTCTGGAGGTGATAGGAGCTACTAGAGTTTATTGGCTATATATGGTAGGGAGAGGGGATGACATAGACACCTTTGAGACCTTAAGAAAGTCATTTCACAGCTGAATAGGAGATGGATTAGAGTGGGGAGAGACTTGATGCAGGGAGACCAACCAGTAAGTTACTTTAGTCCTGTAGTTAAGGCAACAGGACTCCCTAACCCCCAGCTAACTGTTCCTCTGCCAAAGTGAATGAGCTCTTTGGATGAAATGGTCTAAACAAGCACTTTTCCTGTATCGGCCACCTGGAAGCAGTGGGCTAGATTAAATGTCTCTGGAAAATGAAGTCACCAATTGTGACTGACCCATAGCCATGACAGGTTGAACTGGAAAGGGAGTTCATTTTTTTACAGTCCTTGCCTTCTATGTTAGAATTGATATTCAATAGCAGTTCTAAGGCAGAAGAGGATGAGGACAGATAAGGACACAAGTATCTTGTTAGGTCATACAATAAGCATCAGAGGCAGGATTTGAACTCCAGAGTCAGTGTTCTTTCCACTATACCATGTTACCTGCAAGTTATTGAATCATAGAATTTAGAGCAAGAAAACATCTTCGAGATCACTCAATGTAATTCCCTTATTTAATAAAAGTTGTTCAGTCTTTTTTTTAAAACCCTTACTTTCATCTTAAAATCAATACTGTATATTGGTTCCAAGATAGAAATGCAGTAAAGTCTAGACAATGGGAGTTAAGTGACTTACCCAACAGCTAGGAAGTGTCTGAGGCCAGATTTGAACTCAGAACCTCCTATCTACAGACCTAGCTTTCAATCCACTGAAGCTCCTAGCTAATCCCAGATTCAGTCAATTTCCTGTCATGTCTGACTCCTTGTGGCCTATTTGGAGTTTTCTTGGCAAAGATATTGAAGTGGTTTACCATTTCCTTCTCCAGTTCATTTTACAAATGAGGAAATGGAGGCAAACACAGTTATGTGACTTGTACAGGGTCACACAACTGATGAGTGCCTAAAGCCAGATTTTTCAGGAGAATGAGTCTTCCTGAAAACAGATCTGGCATTTTATCTACTGTACTGCCTAGCTACTCATTTAATAAATGAGGTACCAACCCTGAACAACTCAGAGGAACCTACGAGAAAAACCACTATACACATCCAGAGGAAACATTGCGGGAGTAAAAACACTGAAGAAAAACAACTGCTTGAATACATGGGTCGAAGGGATATGGTTGGGGATGGAGACTCTAAATGAACATCCTACTGTAAACAACAACATGGAAATAGGTTCTGATCAAGGACACAAGTAAATAACCAATGAAATTGTGGGTTGGCTGTGGGAAGAGTGGGTCGAGGGGAGTTAGGGAAACAATGTGATTATTGTAACCAAGGAATAATGTTCTAAATTGACTAAATAAACTTATTCAAAGGGGAAAAAAAATAAATGAGGTACTGCCATCTCATAAAGCTGAAGTAATTTGCCTAAGGTTACAAAGATACTGTAAGAAGAGGTCATATCAGGATTTAAACCCACATCTTCTGACTCCAAATCCATTTATTCTTAGGCATGATCACCCCTTTGATCTTGCCAATAAGTAGACATGTCACTACCTTAAGCACCCCTCACCACCCTAACCTAATTCTTTGGCAGGGGAGGCAGTGGGAGCAAAGGACATAAGGTAAAGGGGAAGCTAAACCATTCCTTCTGGCCCCAGTACAAAAAGCTGTCCAAGCTCCACCTAATCTGTTTCCCAGGAGCCCTACTATGTTTTATGCCTGGAACATCTTAGATCAGAGGCACATCATGTTCACAATTGTATCTGGTCAGGGCACGGATACTCAGCATTTCCTGGCCTGGCCTGACAGTAAGTCAGAAAGGACCAAGGGTTTGAGAAACATAGAATATGACAGTTGTGGAAAGGATCTTTGACACTTGAACATTAGAATGGGAAGGAATCTAAAAACATGTTTTTTTGGACTGGACTGGTGATTTCATTGGCAAAGGGAACTCCTAAGGAAAGAAGACTCTCCACAAATGCATATAAACACCTCCTTTAAGATTTGTAATTTTAGAATTTCTTCAGGGCACATACAGCTAAATGACTTACCTAAGAGCAAAAATTCATGTGTAGGACAGCTAGGTGGCTCAGTAGATTAAGAGCCAGGCTGGAGACAGGAGGTCCTGGGTTCAAATTCAGCCTCAGATACTTCCTAGTTGTGTGACCCTGGGCATGTCACTTGACCTGCCCATTGTCTTGTCCTTACTGCTCTTTTGTTTTGGAACTGATGACAGAAGGCAAGGGTTTAAAAAAAGGCATGTGTGTGGGATGTTATAATTGAACCTGTCTTCTTGACTCTGAGACTAGATGTTTTGCTGCTGCTCCAGGCTGCTTCTCTTTTGGTGGAGGCCTTAGAACATAGACCACATATATGATGGTGATGGAATACTACTGTGCCTTATAAGGAATGATGAACTGGAGGAATTCTATGTGATCTAGAAGAACCTCCAGGAACTGATGCAGAGTGAAACGAGCAGAACCAAGAGAACATTGTACACAGAAAATTAAACATTGTGGAATGATCAAATGTAATCGACTTTGTTAATACAAGACAACCCCAAGGGACTTACGAGAAATAATGCTATCCACATTGAGAGAAAGAATTGTGGGAGTAGAAACACAGAAGAAAAACAAATGACTTGTCATTTGTTTATATGGGTGTATGATTGGGGTTTGGGTTTTAAAAGATTGCTCTACTGCAAAAATGAATAATATGGAAATAGCCATAAGTGATAACATTTGTATAACACAGTGGAAATGCTTATTGGATCTGGGAGCAGGGACAGAAGAGGGGAGGGAAAGAAAACAAAATATGTAAACATGGATATTTCCACACTAGACAGTAAGACTGTAAGTTCTACAAAACCATGCCTTGAGATCTTCCTTGAGGACTAGTGTAATATTTTATTCCCAATAAATATTTATTGGACTAAACTGAAAAAAATATATAAACATGGAAATTTATTTTTAAGATTTAAAAAACTTTTTAATTTTTAAAAAAGAACACAGACCACAGATGGTCAGCTCTGGGAGAACTTATTCTGCATAGCCTGTCAGAGCTGAATCAGAACTGGAAGGTGCCCTAGACCGCAGAACATCTGATGCAAGAGGTGGGAGAGACTTTAATGATGATCTAGTTCAACTTCCTCATTTTACAAAGAAAGAAACCGAGGGCCAGGAATGTTGTTTGTTGAAGATCACCCAGTGAGTCAGTGACTGAGCCAAGATTAGAACTTCCTCAGCCCACTTTGTTCCTCCCTTTCTTTAAAATTCCATAGCTGGAAGGGTCAATGGCAGATAATTTGGCATTGATTCTCATCTTGTTTTGAATTATTCTCTTATTATTTTAGGCATGGAGATGCTGGAGCCAGTTCTAACTGGCTGGAGAGCCAATTGTTAAATGTCCAAGGTGATCATTTATGACTTGGAAATTGAATAGTGCTGCAAATAAGGACCTGGTTTATTATTTTGTTGATGGTTTAGGCTTAAAAAAGTGATGAAAAATGTTAATGATGCAGATTAAGCTTAAAAGTAAGTGGGAGATATATATATTTTTTGAAAGCCTGTTGTTAAACATTTACCAGCACACCCTTGATACACACTGGGTATTTTTTCACAACTAGACTGTGAGATCCCAGAGGGCAGAGACTATATCTATATCCTCTTGTCCCTGTTAAAGCACTGAGCCCAGGAAAGGGTATAGACACAGCTGCACTAAATATTTATTGCATGTATACCTTAAGGATACTATATATTGTTTGGTTAAAATAGAAACACTACTATCCATTTGTTTCACTTTTGTCTTTGTATCCTCAGCACTTAGCATAGTGCTTGGCACATATGCTCTGGGGCTGGTCATTTCTTTTAGTTACAAATATTGACAAAATATTATTCTTAAGCCCTTGGTAGTAATAATTTATACATAAATATAAATTTGAATCAAAGGACATTAGGGCCAGAAACCTGAGAGCACAGAATTCAATCAAACAATCTTTTATTTTGTATCTACTCTGTTCCACACATTGCGCTAGATGCTGAGAATAAGAGGGAAAAAAAGGAAAGATAAGGATGGATCCTGGCAACAAAGATATTATATTTTACTAGATGTGGGGGAAAGGGGAATATATAGCATATGATATAAGTATGATAATACAAAGGTGAATATGACGAATGCAGGAAGAAAACCAAGACAGAGTGCTCTAGGAAAATCTGAGGAGGAAGTGAATACTGTAAGCAGAAAATGTTGCAGCTAGAAGGAACCTTAGAGCATAAATTGCAAGAGCTAAAAGTGGGTCTTAGAATTCAGAGCATCATTACTGGAAAGGACCTTAGGACACAGAATATCAGGAAGGGACCCTAGAACTTAGAACATTAGACCTGGAAGGGAACTAAGAATATAAAATGTCTGAGCTTAAGGTAATTTAACACTTTAGAACATAGATTCCTAAAGCTAGAACGTCATCTAGTCCAGAAGTTCTTAACCTGGATTCCATGAAATTGTGGTTATTTTTAAAACCCATATCTTGTGTCTTAGAATCTATATTAGGTATCAGTTCCAGGACTGAAAAGCAGTAAGGGTTAAGCAACTGGGGTTAAGTGACTTGTCCAAGGTCACGCATCTAGGAAGTACCCAAGAGCAGATTGGAACTTAGGATGTCCCATCTCTAAGCCTGGCTCTTTATCCACTGAGTCATCTAATTGCCCCCATTAAATTGTTTTTAAAAATATTTTGATGACTGTTTTGATGGTTTTTTCTATGTATTTTATTTCATGCTTCTAAAAACATTATTCTGGGATGTTGATGGGCTTTGCCACACTGCCACAAACAAATAAGATTAAGAACCTCTGATCCAGGCCAACACCATCATTTACAGAGGAGAAAATGCTAAAAGAAATTACTTGGTCAAGGTCACACAGCAAGTTGCAGTAGAGCAAGAATTAGAAATTGAGTCTTTGCAGAGCTGTTCCCACTATACCATGTGGCATCAGGGGGCAAGGAGCATAAAAACATGGAATCTGTGTCCCCTCCCTCCAAAAACAAAAACCAGCTTCTGGCTTAATTCTGCCAGTGGTAGTTGGATTCAGCTGATTCACCCCTTGAATTTAGAACCCTGTGACCTTGGCTTCTGGCTTATTCTGGAAACACTGAGATGGAACCCAGCCTAGGCTCTTTCAAAACCAAGTCAGCTGCTACAGGAATCTGGGAGCCCAGCCTAAGCCCCATATAGCTACAGGGACCCTATAGGCCTTGCCCCCTGGCCTTAAGCTCCCTGTCTCCATAGAGTAGTGCCAGCCACCTGTTCTCGGTGGGCCAGGGAGAGGGGATGAAAGATTCAGCTGCCGCTGCCATTGCTGCCAACTGTCCCAAGTTAGTCTGAACTTGGTGGCCTTCCCAGGCTTCTGGGCTGTGGAGGAGCAGGGGAGGGGCCCCTGCAGCCATGGACCCTTCTAATCCCAGGTCCCAGCGGTGGCTGGCTAGGTTTCCTAGCATAGGTTTCTGTAAACAGCTCCAGTAAGAGCTGAGCTCTGGGTAACTGGTGGAACTTGGCCCTGTGGGTTTGGCCCAAGTTTTCTGGGCTGTTTGCTTTAACACAGCCACTTCCTGATGCCTGCCCTGGCTCATCTGGCTTCCCAGTAATGCTGTGTTTTCTCCATTTCACTCAGGATGGGCAGCCAGGCCCACTCACCCCGCAGTTAAAGTGGCTTAAAAGGGACTCTGGCCACCCCCTCTCCCTGACCTCCACAGCCATAAGGAAGGGGCCAGAAACCAAAGGCAGGCCTGTGGGAGAGTTGCTCATGCTCTGGCTAGGCAGGGCTCACCTCAATGCTATGGGCAGAGTGATAGAGGGAAGATTAACTGCTGTCCCTGTATGGGGGCCAGGGAAAGAGCAGCAGCATTGTGAGCTTCCTGACAGGCATCTGGGGGATGAGTCTAGGTTGCTTTGGATGGCTAGGAGGGTACCATGGAACCATAGTATTACAATTAAGGGAAGAGGGAGGCTGAGGCTAGCCAGTCACCCAAATCTTTCTCCAGGGACTGGAACTGATGTTTAGAAAAGGAGTGAGCAATAGAATAATAGACTGGGGGGAAAGGAGGGAGAGGGGCTTTATTCCTTTTTTTAAAAAAAAACTCTTACCTTCTCTCTTGGAATCAATACTTAGTATCAGATCCAAGTCAGAAGAGCGATAAGGGCTAGGTGATAGGAATTAAGTGACTCACCCAGGGTCACACAGCTGGGAAGTATTTGAGGCCAGATTTGAGCCCAGGACCTACATTAGAAAGTAGATTGGCAGAGCTGGGATGAATCTCAGAACATAGAACTCAAAATGTCAGAGTTGGGAAAAACCTCATAAAGTAGAACATAGAATGGAATTGGGGAAGGAACTTTTGAAGTTGGGTCTGTTCCCCTGATTTTGTAAAATAACTGAAGGCACAGAGAAATCAAATGACTCCTTCAAAGAAGCACTTATAATTAGTGTCAGAGCTAGAACAAGGACCAAGATCTTTCCCTCTGAATTCAGTGATCTCTTCATGGTAGCATGTTGTCCATGACATTGGAAAGGGAGAATAAGTGTTGGATTTTTCTGCTTTTTTTTTTCTTAGACCCTCAACTGAATTTCAGGGCTTGGGAAGAGCCCACAAGGCAGTCAGACAAGAAGTCTGGAAGAAGCAGATCTCTGAAGCAGGCAAGGAGGGAGTGTGGGTCCACAGTAGGCTTCCTGCAGTGACCTTGGCAATCCCTGGCCTCCATGCTGCCCCTCCCCAATCCCTTGTTGTGCCTGCAGAGAACCACTCCAGACACATTCCCGCCAGACCATGGGGACTCCCGGGACCAGTGGATGACTGTCTGGTGATTCATCTTCTAACAAGTCAGCAAGGCCCAGCTCCACACAACACATCCTGCCATTGCATGCCTTGAGCCCCATAGGGGCTGGCCCCACTAATCAATTCCCCTCACCAAAGAAGCTGGTTATAATTAACTTTCTCCCAATGGCCAGACTAGATGCTCACATGAGCACCAGGCCCACACTGATGAGAATTGTGACTCAGTGCCCACTCTCTCCTGCCAAGAGCTGGAGAAAGGGAGAGGCTGTATCCTGCAATCATTCCTTGGTGAATGTCTTCTGGAGATATCTAATAGCTCAGAAAAGGTATTTTCAGAAAGTAACAGCACAAAAGAGCAGAAGACTTTGAGTTAGAATGGACCATAAGGAGGCAGCTGGGTGGCTCAATGGATTGAGAGCCAGGTCTGGAGATGGGAGGTCCTGAGTTCAAATACAGCTGCAGACACTTCCTCAATGTGTGATCCTGGGCAAGCCCTTTAATCCCCATTGCCTAGCCCTTATTGCTCTTCTGCCTTGGAACCAATACACAGTACACACACAGGGCTGCTCTGATTTTATCACCCAAGCCACCATTCTTCACCCTTTCCCATTTATATACCATGTGTTGCTAGTTGTAAAGGTGAAAATTAATGGTTGGACAATAATTTTATGAAATTATGTGGCTGTCAATATTTATTATATCTTGACTTAGAAGTTTATTTACAAAATAAAGGGGAAACAATAAAGCAGAGAATTGTGAAAGAGGTTAGAGAAAATATCTATACTAGTCCTCAGCTAGGAGGATTGGTGGTGAGAAACCACCATGATCTCCTCCAAGATGGAAACTACTCTCTCCAGCAACTAGGAAAGGAGTCAGCCCTTTTCACTCACCCAATGAAGTAGTTCAGGAGTCTGCCCTCTGTCCAGAGCCCCCAACCCCAAGTCTCCACCTTCTCCTCCTTCCTGGCACAGCATGGATGCTTCCCTCAAGGAAGACAACTCTGGCTCCATCAGTAAGAGCTCTGCCAGGGCAGACAAGATTAGGGTCATGTTTGGGATCACTATTGATTTTGGATACCATCAATAAGATTCCTCACGTGGCTCTGCTGAAAGACTGGGATTCAGTGCACCAGAGCCATGCTGAGATCATAGACCTTCCCAAGGTAATCTATTATTTGGCCCAGGGCATCATCATTTGTGCCTACATGGAAGCCAGATGCCTTCTATTTGCCCTCCAGCAAACTAGCAAGAAAGAGGCGTTTGAGGACTTGGGTCTCAAGCAGCATCTCCTCTTCCTGCTCATACCAATTACCAATAAACTTGTATTGTGGGACTGTACCAGAATGGGGCTATGGTCTTACCCCCAGACACGAGTGATGATTAAAGTTCATGGTGTTGCAAACAGATGAGGCTGCCTTTATTTGGTTGCATTTCTGTAGCCTTTGTTCTGGAAGCTCGTGGAACCAAGGGCCATGAATTCAGTACTACCTGACCCAAAAAGGCTCCCTTGGTTGTAGGAGCAGAAGTCAAAGTTGTCGGTGAGTGAGAAAGCTGACATGGGGGCTGATTTCAGACACTTGAGTGTTCTGTTAGACATAGAGCTTCATTTGTACATCAAACTGTGTAATGGTATATCATCTTTATTTCTTTTTTTTTTTTAAGTCCAATATTGAAAAACTGTTCTTTCCCCCAAAAAAGCCTCTGGGCAAACAGTGAATTCTTCCAACTGATGCCCCAGGTGCCCACCAGAGCTTGGGCTGCTTGTTCTTGCCCTTCTCCCTGAGGGTCTTGTATTCCCCTCAAGACTTGTATCTCTGGGAAATACTTTTGGCCCCAAGTTGCTGCTCTTTTATGGGAGTAAGAAGGATGGCCCTGGAGGCAGGATGGTTGTGCCAGGCAGTGTTCCAAGGGGGAGGTGGTGGGAGCAGCTGGGTATAGAGACAGGATGTCCTGGGTTAAAATGTGGCCTCAGACACTTCCTAGCTGTGTGACCCTGGGCAAGTCACTTAACCCCCATTGCCTAGCCCTTACTGCTCTTTTGCCTTACAACCAGTACATAATATTGATTCTAAGACAGAAGGTAAGGATTTTTTTTTTAAATGGTGGGAGGTGGATTTGAGCATAACCACTAAGCTCCTGGGCACACTCACTTGATTCCTGGTATAACTGACCTCCTTCTCTAGCCTAATTTGTCTGGTCTGGGCATGAAGCAGAGACTCTCTGAGATACCCCTTTGTTTCCTGCCACCTGACTTCCTGTTCTCCCATATTGTGCTGTCCCAAGACCAGCCTTCTGTCTCACCACTTTCTTCCTTTGTTAGTCCAAAAGTTTCCTGAGTAGGAGGAAAGCTGTGGCTAGGCTCTTGCTCCTACCCTACTTATCTCCAAGAAGGGCATTGGGCTAGAATTATATCTATCTACCACACCTCAAATATTGATAGTGTAAGGGCTGCTAAGTGGCTCAGTGCATTGAAAGCCTGGCTTGAATATGGGAGGTCTTGCATTCAAATCAGACCTCAGACACTTCCTAGCAGCAACCCTGGACAAGTTTCTTGACTCTCATTGCCTAGCCCTTATCTCTCTTCTGCCTGGGAACCAATGCACAGTACTTATTCTAAGATAGAAGATAGGGATAAAAAACAAACAAACACTTTCTTGTATGATTTTATCATTGGGCTCCACTGTCAGGGGCAGTTATAGATATGATTCCTTCTTTATGGCATGACCATTGAAAAAGAGGTTTCATTTCTTGTGCTTATATTGTTGTGTTTAAGGTCCAAGGTTCTTATTTCTTCTTATTTTATAAAACCCTTACCTTCCATCTTAGAATCAATACTGTGTATTGGTTTTAAGGCAGAAGAGCAGGAAGGGCTAGGCAATGAGGGTTAAGTGACTTGCCCAGGGTCACACAGCTAGGAAGTGTCTGAGTCCAGATTTGAACCTAGGGTCTCTCATCTCAAGGCCTGGCTCTCAATCCACTGAGTCACCCAGCTGCCCCCATTTCTTTCTTATTTTGATATCATCCACTGTAAAATAACCAGGACATAACCAGGAGGTTTGGGGCAATTTTCCTTGGCCATTAGCTTTTCTCTCTAATAAAATTGGGGGCAAAAAGTAGTTGACCCCCAAAGTCCCTTCCAGCTCTGAAGTTCTGTCATTCTGGGTTGATAGATGTTTATGGTCTTAGAATGGCTCTTGATTCTGTAGATACTCCTCTGGCAAGACATCTCTGACAATCTGGGGAACTTTGCTTCCCTTGACATGGACTAAATCACAGTAATAAGGAGAGAGGTCTCCTGAGCTTACATTTTGTGGGGATTGCTCTTGCCCTGCATCTATTGGGAAGACAGGCTTCTTGGGAGTCCCATCTTTATTTAGAAAAGCTGAGACCAGGAGCCTCAGACTGTCTCTGCCACCAGTCCCGAGGTGGTGGGAGCAGGGACTTTTGTTTAGGAATTTTCACAGGCTCATGATTGGAGAGAATGTCAACTGCTCTGAACTCAGCTGCTTTGGGGATGCAGAGAAGCATGATGACACCTTCTGACTTTTCATAGGCCAAGTCAGCAGACCTGATCCCAGTCAGCTGCCACGCTTGGATTCTGCCTCCTCTGCTTTGTGACTTTGGAGGGCAGGGGCCTGGAGGATCTACCTGTTGGTTGGCAGCCACAGACCTGGGCAGCCTCCTTGTTCTTAGACCCAGGCCACTGAATGTTGGCGATCATGAGCTGAGAAGCAAGGAGTTTTTCTCTACCTTCCTATCCCAACTTGAGCATCTATCGTGCAGGTCAGATTTGTATTTTGAAGTTACAATTTTTCCTACTTGCTTTATGGACTATTGGATACTTTTCAACTTATCTTTTAAATTACTCATATGTATTGAGCCATGGGTCATGCATGCTAAATGACGGCTGAGATGTGTCTTGGTTATGTTCCCAGTACTCTTACTGCTTGAATGCTGAGAGAAGGAGCTACTTTCCCCTGACTGCAGGGGCCGTGCTGAAGACTTGGGCAATACAGTGATTTGGTTCTTCATAATCTGACTTGCATCTGTACTAGTACTTCATTAAGGTATTCTGCGCCATTTTTTACAACAGGTAAGATTTTTGTCTTGCTTTGTTTTGGGGGATTGGGGTGGTGATATATTACCTAACCCAAGCAAGGATACTGAACAGCTTTCTCACAAAAGATGAAACATTCTTAAGCAATTGTGTGTCTCCTATGCCTTGGTCTGGTGTTCTCAGAGGTTTCTCTGATCTTTGGGAAAGGAATTTTTTAAATCTTTAGGGAATAAAGAATTCAGATAGATTCGTGCATATATAACAACATCCCATAAGCTCAAGGTTTCCTAAGTCTTACCAGCTCTCTGTTCAGAAGACAACTTGCTCTTGGATGGTAGGAGTCATCTTGGTATATCTGAGCCTAGTCTAGCCTTAATCGTAAGGGGAAATAGACTTTATTTTAGCTGTATATCTTGGGACCTTTGGCATTGCAAAAGCTAATGCTGACCTAGTCTGAGACAAGTATAGCTGACATTTGACCAGCAGAGAGGCTTTCCCTATAGAAAGAACTGTACTGGAACATTCCCTAAATTGAAAGACGGAAACTTAATTCTTATTGCCTCTTTGATAACTATGTGATATTAACTAGATTTGGGCATCTAGGTGGTATTGTGGAAAGAGTGCTGGGCTTGGAGGCAGGAAGTCCTGAGATCAAATTTGGCCTCACACAGCTACTAGCTGTGTGATCCTGGGCAAGTCACCTAACTCTGTTTACCTTGGTTTCCTCCTCTGTCAAGAAAACCCCAGATGGGGTCACAAAGGGTCAGACACATCAGAAATAACTAAACCACAATGTACTGGACCACCTTAAAGCAATGGTCCAGTAGAATGTAAGCCCTTTGTGAGTAGGGCTTGTCTTTGCTGTGGAAGAAATATGACTTAGGAACTTAAACCAACATGTGAATGGAGTGGAATGGAATTATACTAGAGGATAGATCATTTAGGGTTATTTGCCAAAGAGTTCCCCCATGGCCTCATTCTTTTTTTAAATTGATTTGTATTTTTTGCAATTAAATGTAGAAACAATTTTTGACAAATGTTTTCTGACATTGGAAGATTCCAGATTCTCTCCCTCCCTCCCTCCCTCCCTTGCCTTCTATCTGAGTCAGTAAATAGTCTGATATAGGTTATTTTAATGATTTCATGAGCCACAGATTTCCATATTCCCCATGTCGGAACTGAAATCATATCACATGTGCAATAAAAAACTCATGAAGGAAATAAAGAGAAAGATGGCACGCTTTGATCGGTAATCACATTCTAACAGTTCCTTCTTTGGTTGTGGGTATTGCTGATTTGGGTTTTTTTTAATCCTAAGTCCCTTGGGGTTATCTTGGAACCTTGTTTTGCTGCTAATAGTTAAGCCCTTCACAGTTAATCACTGTACAATATTTCTGTCACTGTTCTCATTCTTTGCAAAAGGCGATCGCACCCCATGCCCCTCCACAGTGTTCTCCACTTTGTTGGTCTCTCGAAGGGGCACTCCTGGGAAACCAGTCAACCCCATTTGGCTGAAGAGACCATATAGATATGTAGGCGTCTTTTATTTCTTTGCTGTTTCTCTTTTTGCATGACAAAGGAAATTATGTTTCGATATATGTGGTCCCAGTCATTTTTTTTAAGTTTGCAAAATCCGTTCTACAAGTGTTTTGAGTTCAAGCCACAGCAGGGAAGCGACACCAAGTGCATTTTGATGTATGTGGAACTGAAGAACAAGGAAAGTTTTTTAGTAAGAAGGTGGACTGTTGATCTCAGCCCAGGTTTTCAGAAAAGCTGAATGCTTCTGGTCTCAACATTGAGATGAATATGATACCCTACTAAAGCTTGAACATCTCTCACAAATAAAAAAAAGAGAGATAACCTAGCTCAACCTTCTTAGTTTACAGATGAGGAAACTGAGGCCTGGAGCAGTTATATAACTTGTTGAAGGGTAAGTTGTAGAACCAGACCCAATCCAAGTTCTTCAATGACAAACTCAATGCAGAGCCACTGAATCTCCTTGCACCAGTGGGGGTCAGAAATCCTTTTGGCCCTTGAAAGGCATGGGATGCAGTAAGCCTGGTGGATTGAGGGACTCTGAGGGAATCATGGAACTTGGAGTTGGAAGGACCCTCAGAAGTAATTAGATCAACCCTGCCTGAGACTTAAACCTTTTTATGTCCTCTTCAGTGAATGGATAACCATCATCCTCTTGAAGATTTTCAGAGGTAAGAGGCTCACAACCATTCAAGAAAGCCCATCACGCTCATTGATATCCAGTTGACTGATTCATGTCCAGCTCTTAAAAAAAAAAACCTTTACCTTCTGTCTTGGGATCCATACTAATTACCAATTCCAAAGCAGAAGAGGACTAGGTAACTTGCACAGTGTCACACAGCTATGAAGTCTCTGAGGTTAGATTTGAACCCAGGACCTGGTTTCTCTATCCACTGAGCCACCTAGCTGCTCCATGTATCCAACTCTTCACAACCCCATTTGGGATTTTCTTGGTAAATATACGGAAGTGGTTTGTGATTTCCTTCTCCAGATCATTTTACAGATAAGGAAATTAAGGTAAACAGTGTTAAGTAACTTGCCCAGGGTCACACAGCTATTAAGTATCTGAGGCTGAATTTGAACTCAGGTCTTCCTAATTCTAGGTCCAGCACTTAATTCACTGTGCCACTTAGCTGCTTTATTCATAGACAATGTTAGTGATTGTGAAAGTATTCCTTTACCTGGAATGAAATCTGCCTTTCTGTAACTTCGACTAGCTATAGACAAGAGACCAAGCTCCTCTTCTATATGAACTAAAGTAATCTAGAGAATTACCTCAGTCATATTTAGTTTCTCTGTGAATTTCCTTTAACATCAACACTACAGCTATTTTTTGAAAAAGATGCATACCCTCTCCCCATCCCTCACTCCTTTCTTCCATTCTTCCTTCTCTATTTCTGTCTGTCTCTGTCCCTGTGATCTCTGTCTCTCTCTGTCTCTCTCTTCCCTCCCTCCCTCTCTCCCTTCTCCTTTCCTTTCCCTACCTCTCTCTCCCATGCTTGGAATTCTGAAATCCTTGGGATGCTTCTGGAGTATTCCAGCTCCTCGACTCTCCTGGACTTTGTATGAATACCACCTCCTTCTTTGTCTTAAGTTTCTAGGCAGAGAAGTGATGGTGCCAGCTGCCTCCAGCTCACTAGTTGCAATAGCATAAAGCAGAACAATAACTGAATAAATGAATGAATGAGGAAGCAGTTATTAAGCACTTACTACGAGCCAGACACTGGGCTAAACACTGGAAATACAAATACAAGCAAACAAGCCTAAGTACCTTCAAAGTGCTTATGCTCTTTTTTTTTTCAGGCTTCTGTCTTTTCATCCCTTCATAACTTCCTATCTTACTCAGGCAGGAAATACAGGAGCTATGGGCCCATTCTGATTGGCATGGGACTTGGATTGGTTCCATTTTTCTTTTTCTGATTTTTTTTTATAGATTGTGTCTTGCATGTTTCTATTTTTCAGTTCATCCTCTGAAAGTGAACATTCATAAGTTATTCTTCAAATAATAATTCTAAGCTGTATATAATGCCCTCTTGATTTTAGTAATTTCAGTCTTTATTAATTCATGTAGCTCTTTCTAAGTTTTAAAAAATGAATTACTGTTTTTCATAGTTCAGTGCTTATGTTCTAATAGAGGGAGACAAGACTTATTAAGGGATAAGTTGAGGAGAGGGGAGTAATTGTGTAGATCTGAGGATAGATTGTGACATGGCTTAGAGATGTTTGGAAAATGGACCGGAATGTGTAAGTTAGTGTGAAATTTCACCGATCACAGCCCAAGGTTCAAGAGTCACAGTTTCAGTGGAAGGAGGATAGAGTATATGCAGTGTGACTTGGAGATGACCAAGATATATCACAGAGTCAATCAATCGACACACATTTTATTTTGTATCACATTTACTTTCTGAGATTTTCCCCCACTGAACCTTCTCTTGTAACAAATATCTTGGCAAACCCACATCATCTGACTGTACCCATAGTTTCCCTCCTCTGTGGAAAGGATAGAAATGTGTCTCATCATCTGTTCTTTTGTTGTTGTTTTTCAACAAACATTTATTAAGTGCCCAGTATGTATAGACAATGTACTAGGTTCTGGGGTCACAAATCTTGATCCAAGATGCCACTGCTGGCAGAGAGGCAAAAGAGAAAACACTGTCTCTATGACAGCCACTATCTTGCACACAGCAGGAGCTTAATAAGTGTTTGATTAACTGAATTGCTCCTTCTATTCATTTGCTGCCATCCTAGACCTGCCTGCTCTAATTAGCTTCCCTCTTGAATATCAATCAAGAAAAAGAGGAAAAAAGAAGGAAGGAAGGAAGAAAAAGAAAGAAAGAAAGAAAGAAAGAAAGAAAGAAAGAAAGAAAGAAAGAAAGAAAGAAAGAAAGAAAGAAAGAAAGAAAGAAAGAAAGAAAGAGAGAAAGAAAGAGAGAGAGAAAGAGAGAGAGAAAGAAAGAAAGAAAGAAAGAAAGAAAGAAAGAAAGAAAGAAAGAAAGAAAGAAAGAAAGAAAGAAAGAAAGAAAGAAAGAAAGAAAGAGAGAGAGAGAGAGAAAGAGAGAAAGAGAAAAAGAGAGAGAGAAAGAGAGAAAGAGAGAAAGAGAAAAAGAGAGAGAGAAAGAGAGAAAGAAAGAAAGAAAGAAAGAAAGAAAGAAAGAAAGAAAGAAAGAAAGAAAGAAAGAAAGAAGAGAGAGAGAAAGAGAGAGAGAAAGAAAGAAAGAAAGAAAGAAAGAGAGAGAGAGAGAGAAAGAGAGAAAGAGAAAAAGAGAGAGAGAAAGAGAGAAAGAGAGAAAGAGAAAAAGAGAGAGAGAAAGAGAGAAAGAAAGAAAGAAAGAAAGAAAGAAAGAAAGAAAGAAAGAAAGAAAGAAAGAAAGAAAGAAAGAAAGAAAGAAAGAAAGAAAGAAAGAAAGAAAGAAAGAAAGAAAGAAAGAAAGAAGGAAGGAAGGAAGGAAGGAAGGAAGGAAGGAAGGAAGGAAGGAAGGAAGGAAGGAAGGAAGATTCCAAGGGGTAGATGTCATTTCTGTTTTGACCAGCTGTGGACATTTGATCACAGATGGTATCTTTCTGGACCTTGATCTCAAAGTCTAAGGAATCTGAGTATTAGCCTCATGGGGAAATAAGAGCCTGGAGAAGAACAAAAGCTGTGGTCGTATCTCCTGCCCAGCCCCAGCACTCCCCAACATTACTGAGGGGTTCTATGATAGGTAGGATAAGACCTTGGTCTGAGCTACTGATTACTGATAGAATTTGAGAATGTCTAAACTCAAATGGACTATAGAGTTCATCCATTTGAATCCTCTCATTCTACACATAGGAAAAGGAATCTCTGAGAAGGAAAGTGGTCCATCTAAGGTCACGTCACATAAGTCAGTTGTCTCTCATTCCATGAGAATAACTGAGATTTCTAAATAGATCAGTGAAACCTCTTTTAAAACTTCTAGCTCTAGAGTGAGTCTCCACCATGGTCGCCCTTTCTGCCACCTTTCTCCCCACTACACACACTTGGCCCAGCTACCATGGCCACATCCTTGGCAAAGTCCTTGTCTTAATGACCTGCTCGTGCAAAGCATAGCTGGCTAGAGGCAGAGAGAATGAAACACAGCTGGGAACACCAAGGTTTCCCTGGCATGGAGAGTCACATGCGTGTATGGCTGCTGGTCTGCAGAGGCAAAAGGCAGTATGACCCATGTAGGGGATGTGTTCAAAGACCCACCTCAGCCCGGCCCTTTGGCCAGGACTATCGTGTTTCCTCTGGTATGTTCTTTCAATCTCAGCCTGGGGCCAGTTTTTAAATGTTTCAAACAATGAAGCTTCCTTTGGGGAGACCATGGCAGAGGTCTGCTAAAGCTTGGTGCCAGGGGGCTGTTTCCTGAGCTCTGGCATCAACAATTCAGGGAATTTAGACATAGGAGAAGGGAGGGAAGAGGGAAAGAGGCCAGGCCTCTGTGGGGACTCCAATGCCTTCTGAACTTCTGCTGACCCCCTAGAACCAATGAATTAGTACATTCCAACTTCAAGATCATTGAATGTTGGTTCTAGAAAGTCCCTGAGAATTCAAAGCATAGAATGTTAGAACTGGGACAGATTTTGGAGATGGCTTAGCCTATCTCCTCTATTTTATAAATGGTGAGGGAGGAGGTAGTAGTGTCTTGCCTAAGATCATAAGTTAGGTAATAGTGGAGTTGAGACTTAAACCTAAATCTCCTAGATCTTTGCCTAGATAGCTTTCTATTCCCTCCTGGTATATTAATAGACCACACACACCTCTTCTCCCCTGCCCCCCCAACATACACACCCACCCAGAGGGAATAAGAAATGATGGCTAAGCCTGGAAGAAGGGAAATAACTATTATGTGACTCTCCTTATATCACCACCCCCAATAGACTATAAGCTCCTTAAGGGCAGATTTTTTCATTTTTGTTTTTGTATCCCCAAGGCCTGACACAGTAGGCATTTAATCAATGCTTATTGAATGAACAAATGTTCTCTCCTTCCATCCTTTTTTCCCTGATCTTTCATTCCTGCAAACCCCAGAGGTACATATATTTAGTCTCATGAGAGTCACATAATAATTACTTCCCTTCTTTGATTCCTCCTTTCTTGTGTTACACTTGCCAAATCCTATTGCTTCTACTTCTCTATCTCCTCCATCCATCCTATCCCTTCCATTTCCATGGACACTACTCTATTTCAGGATCTTATCTTTTCTCATCTAGACTGTTATAAAAGTTTCCTAAGTGGCAGGTCTTCCTGATTCTATTCTATCCCCTTGTAAATTATTCCCATGGCTAAAATAATCTTCTTAATGTACCACTCTAATTATGTCATTCTCCTTTCTGTGGCTCCCTGCTGCCTACTATACAATGAATAAATGACTGTTCTTGGCATTCAAAGCTTTCTAAAGTCTGCCTCCAGTCTACTATCTAGTCTTATCTCATACTATTCCTCTTTGTATATTCCAGTAATAGTGAACCTATGGCACAGGTGTCGAAGATAGCATGCAGAATGCTCTCTGTGGGCACATAGCTGCGCCACCCCAAGTTTGTTAGTAGAAAGGCAGAGGGCCTTGGGCGGAGAGGCTCCCCTCCCCCTCTCCACCATACCTGATGACATTTTTCACATCCTTTGCCCCTCTGTCTAGCAGCCCAATGGGAGAGCACAGGAGGTAAGGTGGGTGACTCACAGGAGGCAGAGCTGGAGGGGAGCAGAGCACCCAGGCCATTCCCCTTCCTCTCTCTACACTAGCTGAGGACATTCCTCACTTCACCCACCCTTCTGTTCAGTAGCCCAATGGCTACTTCCTCCCTCCCCTGTGTGGGGTAAGGGGTGGGACAGGGCATACCCAGCACTTGGTGGGGGGAGGGGCATAGCACTTGTTCTTGGGGGTAGGGTGGGGGTGGGACCCAGCACTCCATCTCTAAAAGGTTCACCATCACTTGTATATTCTATGTTTTAGCCAACCTGTATAATTCTGTTACTTGTATTGGTTCTATCCCATTTCCACATCTTTCCTGGTGTCAGTTCCCAAGTTTAGAATGGATTACCCCATGACTCTTGCCTCTCTGTTATAGTCCTCTTTATTCAGGGCCTAAATCAGTTGTTACCTTCTCTGTGAAGCCTTCCTTGGTTCCCCTTTCTCTCCTAATCCTGACAAGTTATCTCTCCTAGCTCACATTTTTCACAGTACTTTGCCAGGATGTTAGTTTTACCCTTTTCTCACTCTCCCTTTTTAAAATACTTATTGATGCACTTGCCTATTTTCACCCACCCAACCCCCTCTATCTACCCATTATTAGATTGTAAATTATTTGAGAGCAGAGTCTGTTATCACTACCTTTTTTGTTCCCAATATAGTAATGTAGTATGTGAAAAATGAAATGACTGAGGGAACAAAGTTTAATCTTCTGAGCATACCAATTTATTAAGGAATGCATGTCAATTGTCTAACAAATCGGGACAAGGCCCCTTTTTCAGTTTGGGGCCAGACCCTGAATACCTGTGGAGACAGACTTTTGTACAATAAAAACAATCAAATAAGATAATTAATTAGAAGAAAACAATATAATATGAAGTAATGATTTCTAATTGGAAGAAATATGAGGGACTTTCCAAATTATAAGGGGGAGAGTGAACAGATGCAGTTCCTTGAATTTAGAAAAGGAGGTGTTCCATATCCTCCAACTTTCTGTAAACAATCAAAAGAACTTGTAAACAATAAGTGATTGATCAATACAGGGTCAGTTTTCAGAGTTGTTTGAGATGAACAATTATGAGAAAATTCCTTGCATCAATCTCACTGCATATCTGGTCAACATACTAGATAATATATAAATCTGTATAAAATAACCCTAAATAAGTCTAAAGTTTCATAAATTAAAATTTTGCTTTCTGACAGACTATTTGGAAAGTTGGCAATTAAGATTATTTAAACTCATAGTTTTTAATTATGAAATTAAAACAAAAAAGTGGCCATAAGTATATGATGGAGAATTAATTGATATTCTTGAGGCTTCTATAGTTACTGTATATCCTTCAAATACCATATTGGTCATAATCTGAAAGCAATTTAGGCCCATTTTGGGGTTGGTTAGTTAAGGGTCTCTACACAGCAGGTACAGGTGGTCCAGTTTCTCAACTATGCAAATCTAGGTTCAAATAATATAATAACATTTTCTCTCAATTCTCTTAATTCTCACAATTGAATAAAATTTTCTTCTGAGACAAAAGTTGGACTAGACTCATAATTGAATAGAAAGGAAACTGAGCTAGGTAGCTCCAGAACTGAGTCACAAGATGGAGCCAGTATGGATCACTCAATTCCCTAATTAACAGCTTATTGTCCTAATCCCCTCAATTTTATTCTGTGGTACGTGTGTGTATGTTTCTTGTGTGTATTATTTCCCATGTGTTTGAAGTTTCTCATGTAGGTTATGTGTATCCATGGTTCTTTCTAGATGTGCCACCCAACCTTCTTCAAGGAAAACTGAGTCTTAGTGGGAAGTTAGGGCCATATGCTGACCTCTCTGATTTCGTCAGAGAAAGAATACATGGCCAGAATTATATCTACCCCCCAACCATTATTAGTCTATATAATTTTTATATTCATGTTGAGCTCCCAATTCCTATCGCTTACCCAGGAAGGAGTGCCTCACACTCTATATCCAAGCTTGCCCTCCTTCCCACCAAATGCCAGCTCCACAATGAGAATATCTACCAAATAACAAACCATTTATTCAAACTGATAGCAAACTGAAATTGGAGAATTTATATAGATGAAAAGATACCAGAAAATACCAAGTAAACAAGCTCTCCTACTGGGAATAAGATAACTCAATTTAATGAAGAGAGAGAATTCCTGATCTCACCCAAGAGGGAAATTCCTCCAAGTCTCCAGGATAGCAAGTTGGGACTGGGGACATGACCAAAGCAACCAATCCTTTACATTTTGACTTCCTCCTAGTGTCTTTCTCTCCCTTCAGGAATCTGAAGAGAATTTCGGAACCACATATCTTCTCTTTTGGAACTAGAAACCAGAAGACTAGGATCTCTCTCTTCTCTTCATATGGGCATGGAACATCAACTAATCACTTTAATTAGCCACTCTCTGCAGGTTATACCAGGATCAAGCATAGTGCCTTATACAAATTAAGCGTATAATAAATAGTTCTTGAATTTAGTTAAATGTTAGGAAAATAAGCTATCATGGGACAATGGAAGGAGTATTGTACCTGGAGGCAAAAGTCTTGCTTAGAGTCTGTTTTTGTTTTTTGCTTGTAAATTTAAACAAGTCACATCCCTTCTCTGACCCATACTTTCCACAAAATTCATATTCCATGGGGATAATAACATTTGTACAATATGTGTTATAGGACTGTTATAGAGGAAGCATAATTTTATGCTTTTAAGTGCATTTAGAAAAATATAATAGTATTAATAACTGTAATAAAAATAATAAATTATCATGCCCAAAATACAAACCCCAAAAGATCCTTCAGAATTGAACCAATAAACTACTAGAACCAGAGCATGATCATAACATTGTACATCCCCCCCATTTAAGAACTACATTTTTAATACGTAACACCTACCAAATATCCATAATTTTCCATCTATCTAGAATAGAACTTTTGTTCTTGAGATGTAAAAATTTAACAGAAAAAAAAATCAAAACCATATGAGGACCGGACAAAATACACATTTCCCCTATTAACCTGCTGACTACTAGAATTGCCCCCAAAGAGGCTTGCTTTGAGCCCACAGGAGATGTTTATATCAACAGTTTCATTCCAAGAACAATCTTATCCATCTTTGCAGTAGTCCTTTAAACATTATATAAAAGAAAAATAGAAGGACGGTGACTTGTCCTAGGACTGGTTCTGTCTGAAATCTATTAAGTATATGATGAAAAAGAAAAGATAAGTAAGAGACAAAAAAAACAAGCATTTATGAAGTGCCTTCTATGTGCCAGGCACCGTACTAAATGCTATACAAATGTTATTTCATTTGATCTTCACAACAACACCAGATGGTAGGTGCTTTATTATCCCTATCTTATAGTTGAGGAATTTCATTATAGTTGAGGCAGATGGAAGTTAAGTGATCTGTTAGGGTCACATAGCTACTAAGTGTCGAGGCTGGATTTGAACTCAGGCCTCCTCTCTCCAAGTTTAGTGCTGAATCTATTGTAACCTTACTGCCTCTGATAATGAAAATAATAATCCCACACCCCTCAAAGCCCAACCCATCATTCATGTCATGGGGTGAAAAAGAGGTAGAGAAGACAGTAATAAAATAAGGGAATATCTGCCAACCAAGGTGTTGTACAATAGCACTTTGTGAGCCTGGAGACTGTTGCAATAGCTATGAAAGCCTGGCAGGGGCCCCAAAACATCGGCCAGTTGGGCTTTGACAATATATTCCAGTGACTGGGGTAACGAAATATACAGGAACGGTGTTGCATACTTGTCCTATGTGAAACCACCATGATATTCAGCTTGACATAAAAGAGTGAGAAACAGAAGGGAAGGGAAGAAAAGAAGGATTTATTAAGCTCCTACTATATGTCAAGCACTGAGGTATATGCTTTAAAAATATTATTTCATTTGATACTATTATTATCCTCAGTGTATAGTTGAGGAAATTGAGGCAGACCATGGTTTAGTGACTTACACAAGGTCACCCAGCTAGTAAGTATTGGAGGCTGAATTTGAACTCAAGTCTTCTGGACATTAGACCTAGCACTCTATCCATTGTGGTAAGGAGCAACTTCTTAACAGTTAAGGTGATTATTGAACAGGCTTCCCCAATGTGTGTATACATGCCTGCACACACTTGTATTTGTACAAATATATAATTATATCTATCTGTATCTGTGTTTCTGTATACATATATATGTGTATACAGAAAAAGGTATACATATACACATATATTTTATATGCTTATATATACACACGGCCATTGTCAAGTCGCACAAAACTTTGATTCTGTTTCAGAGTCATTACTTATTCCTGTGCTGCAAATATATAGAACAGACCCAAGTACAGCGAGGGTGCTAGAATTATTGGTGTCCATATGGCAAACTACCAGCACAAGAATGGCAAAAGTAATTCGCATAAACCATAATGTTTTTCAGGGAGGCAGTTTAAATCAATTTTTGTTCTACCTAGCCTTAAATCCACGGTCATTTCTTCTAAATAAAACTAATTATAACTTCTAGATTAAAGGAATTAAACCAAGATATCTTATTGATCATCTTCTGCATAGAAATGCCATCCATGGAAAATTAAATTAAACTATTTATCTTATAGAATCACTCTCCAATGATATTCAAATATTATATGGATGTGGTAAACAAAGACATCATTATTGTCTAGCAAGGAAAGCTAGATACCGAAAGTTTGAATATTGAAGTCACATTGGATGCTTACAAATACTCTGGTCTCCTGCAGGCAAGATAGATCAAGCAAAAAGATGTCAAATAGAAGACTTGGGCTGAAAACATTGAGAATTACCTGAATCCTAGAATCGAAACTAAATTGGAATAAGACTTTTGATGCTATGAATGCCAATGTAATTCCGGTCTGAATACAGAATTTTGGAATGGTAAAAATGAACTGTAACTGATTTACTAAGTACAAAAAAATGTAATATTAAATAGAAAGTAGGTCCATTGTACTAAGACCACTGAATAAAGACTAACACTTTCTTGTTTGTGAGAGCAATCCCCAAAATCTGAAATCATTTTAAAAAGTCATATATTAAGTCATTTGGTTTAGAGAGCTGGAAAGGAAGGGCTCCCTCTTCTCTAAGCTCTGGAAGGTTTACATTATATAGGATTTAGACAAACATGAACCATAGATACACAGTTAAACAATTTTGTCAAGAAGGCAACTTGAAAATCAGGCAGATTGAGATGGATGCAGTTAATTATAAACATTCGATAAAATTTGGGCAACACCAAAACATTACAGAGCCCCAAACCCCAAGCTTAGGAAAACCCAAAATAAGACTTGGTTGGGGGGACCCACAATCATGTTGGTCCAGGGCCTGGGGGAACCCAAAATTCCTTGAAGATATCTCCAGCATTTCTGGAGCGTTACTGAGGTCAAGATGATGTTATGGGTGCAAACAATTTTTAGTCACATAAAGTTAAGTTTACATAATATTAATAAATTAATTTTAATTTATTATTATTAATAATTATATTTATATATACATATATAAAATAAAAATAAAAATAATAATAATAATACATTATAATTATAATACACAATTTCCTCATCCAAAAGTGGGAAGAGAACCAATAGACATTCTTAGAGCACCTGAGAAATAGATAAAATTTTATAAAAATAATCTCAGAAAAAGCAGTCATGGTTTTACTAAGTAACAGTAAGACTAATAACAGATATACACCATTAGATTTGTTGATTTTAGTAAATGTGGCTTACTTCAGAAAGGAACCTATGAAATAATAAAGATCCAACTACAGAATATAAAAATTTCTTATGGAATAGCATTTACATGATTACAGTCAATAAATAAGCATCAAATAAATAGCTGTCATGGAGACTTAATTATGAAAATATAGGGGCTCAAGATGGCAATTCAAGACTAGGCCATTGTCATAAGAAACTAGAGAAAAGCTAGCTTTTTCATGCCAGATCTGTGACTGATCAATGTAGATTAGGCAAGGAACTTCTGGAAACTATGTAATATCACCAAGGCTTTAAGAGTTTAGCATCTACTGAATATCTAAAGAGACATCACCTTGCCTACTACTGAAATTTGATTGAAAATGCTTTCAATGAGCCTACACAGATTTATAAAGAGGGGTGAAGCCAAGATGGCGGCTTGGTAGCAACAAAAGCCAAAACTGCTCTGACTATCCTTCAAAATCAATCTTTAAAAAGTGCCTCAAAATAACAGGAATCAAAAATCAACAGCAAGATGGTGAGGGCTCTCCCACTGAACACAACTTAAAATGTAGGCAGAGAGAGAGTAGATTTTCACTGGATAAGGTGAAACTGAAAGCAAAACTGCATACAGATAAGTGCTAGCCAACCATCCCCCCCAACTACTGTGCCAGATTCTGAACCTAGGCATAGGTCAATTGTGGCATCCCAGGACTCATGCCACACCAACAAAAGAGCATCTCAGACCCACCCCTTGAAGTCCTAGGCCCTAGGACAAGCTTGCAGTGAGGTCTGGAAGTCCATAATGTTAGGCCTTTTTAAGCCTGCACTGGTATGGTGAAGACCCAGGACAAAATAGCTCACAGAGCTGAGCCCTGCAATCCAGCAGCAGAGGAGAAAGAATCATTGACTTTCTGAATTCCCAGTACATAGGCAAAAAAAAGAGCAAAAAAAAATCCTCCTAACTCTTGAAAAATTTTATGTGACAAAGAGCAAAGCACAATATAAAGAGGGAACAGTGAGATCCAAGGAACCACATTCAAAAACTTCAAAGAAAAGTGAAATTTGGTGCTGGAAGAACTCAAAAAAGTTGTAGAAAAATGTGAAAAAGAAATGAAAGTAATGCCCAAAGAAAATATAGCTGAAAAAGCAAAATTGGTCAACTGGAAAAAGAGGTACAAAAATCCAATGAAGAAAAGAGTTCCATGAAAAGTGGAATGGACCAAATGGAAAAGAAGGAGCAAAAGATCATGGAAGAAATTCAGTCTTTAAAAGTTATAATTGGGTAAATAGAAGCTAATGACTTCACAAGACAAGAAACAATAAAACAAAATCAAAAGAATGAAAAAATAGAAGAAAATATGAAATACCTCATTGAAAAAACAACCGATATGGAAAATAGATCCAGGAGAGACAATTTAAGAATTACCAGACTATCTGAAAGTCATGACAAAAAAAAAAAGTCTAGGTATCATATTACAAGAAATTCTTCAAGAAAACTACCCTGATATTCTTGAACAAGAGGGTAAAATAGAAATTGAAAGAATTCACAGATCACCTCCTGCAATAAATCCCCAAATGACAACTCCCATGAATGTTATAGCCAAATTCATATTTCAAATACATATCCCAAGTCAAGCAAGCAGCCAGAAAGAAATAATTCAAATATCATGGAGCCCCAGTCAGGATTACATAGGAATCTGTTAGTTTCCACACTGAAGGAATGGAAAGCTTGGAATATGATATTCTGGAAGGCAAGGGAACTGGGTTTACAACCAAGAATCACCACACCCATCAAAACTGACTGACTATATTCTTTCCAGAAGAAGTATGGTCATTTAATAAAATAGAAGATTTCTAAACATTCCTGAAGAAAAGACCAGACAAACAAAAAATTTGATGTCCAAATACAAATTCAAGAAAAGCACAAAAAAGGTAAATAAGAAAGAGAAAAAAATTCAGGGCTTCAGTAAGGTCAATGAGCCCTCAGAGAATGAGTTCATGTCCCAAAAATTTCATTCAAGTATTAAAAAAAAGTGTTTATAATCTACCTACACAAGACTATGGAGGACATTGAATATAAAGTAATAATGACAGAAAGGTGACATATCCCTGTACAATTATCTGAACTCAACTGGAAAAGAAAGGAGAATGTGATGGTGTCATATCTTGGGTTGCAAATCTCATTCTAGGATGAGATTATTAATTATGATTATTAATTAGATTTTTAATTTGACTGACTTGGCAAATAACTATATCAGCCTGGCCCTTGCCACATGGCCCATCTGCTACTTTGCCTCAATAGAAAGACCTTTGGTATTTTCCTTTTACCTCCTAGATTCTCTTTATTTAAAGATTGTGTCCCTCTTGGACTTTTCCACTTCTTCCCTGAAAAATGTTTGCTCAATCATTAGTTTTCTCCATTAGCAAGATATACCACCCAGATGGTTGTATCATAGTTCTTCTCCCCAACCACAAAAATTTCTTTTGGGCTGACAACTCCCCACATACAACAATCATATCCAAATCACTTCACAGTACAGGGAGAATAATTTCTTATTGAGGTTGTCCTCCCTAGGCCAGCCTTGTCTCTGGATTCATATGGACTACTCTCTCCATCTGCTTCAGTCCAATAAAACAAACCTATGGATCTAATTTTGTAGAAGCTTCTCTATCATCTGTCACCTAGGATACTTAAGCACTGATGTATTCACCATTTCCTCAGGGTTTATGCTCCTTCTGCTGTTATAGATTGCAACCTCTCTCTGTAGGATTCTTGTCTGAATCTTTCCATAAATCCTCCACAGGAGATCTATCTAACAACTTGAGTCCTTCCTTTGGTTCTGTTTGTGTTTTGTTCATCACTGTGTAGGCCATCTGTTGTCTCTCATTCTTCCTATGAGAGCAACCCATTTTCTTTTAGAGCTAGACATGGTATAGAATCATAGACTTAGAGATGGGCGGGGGACTTAAACTCATTGTAGTCCAACCTCTTTATTTTCTGTTGAGGAAACTAAAACCCATAGAAGTTATATGACTGTCCAAGGTCACAAATTAGTAAGTGGCAGAACTACGATTTGAATCCATGTCTTCTGACTCCATATTCATCTCCTTTCCACAGAACCATGCTGTCTTGAGGATGTGTTAAAAATTCCTGTGTATATGCTACTTTGTTATTCTGCTAAATCTATTCACACTCACCACACATCTTTCCATTGCCAAGAAGATGCACTTTTGATTTTTCTTAGATCATTGTGCTCCATAATTTACTTGGGTATAGTAGATTAAGCCTCAGACTCAGAGTCAGAGAAACCTGTAATTTAATCCCTCCTTAGACACATACTAATCATGTAACCTTAGGTAAATCATTGTACTCCTCTGGGCTTCAGTTTCCTCATCTACAAAATGAGTTGATGATCTTATTGCCTAGGAAACAGCCAATGAACACGCTTTCCTGAAATATTAATAACAGCCAGTAAATATTAACTTCTTGCCCCTCCCTCATCTAGTCTACCAGGTCAGATGTTGGGACCCTGCCCAAAAAGATAATGTTCTCTTTGGCTCACTATTTGCCCCATCTAGCATGTATTCTGGAAAATCTATTAGTATAATTAATGAATATCTCATATCTCTTTCATTTTTTTTACAAATGTGATTTTCCAGTTTTCATATAAGCACTTACGGTAATAAATGCATATCAAGTAGAGAGGACTTCTTTTATTTCACCCCCACAGACCATGTAGGAGGGTAAAAGTACTAACAGGAACCCACAAGCAGATAAAGAATACACAAAAAGGGCTCATAGTGTCACATAAGCACCCACTCCCACCCAGAAAGAAATCAAATTTGGGGTTTCCAATGAGGTAAACCAGAATATTCCAGTAAAATTCCTTTCACTCATAGGATATTCCATAACTCTGCAAAATACAATGCTGCCCCCACCCAAGACTTGTGGCCTCATCCTGTGATTTGAACAACCCCTAGTAGATAAATCAACTTTTTAATTTATATATTTGTAGAGCTGCTGAAATGCCATCTATTTTGTCCAAGTAACTTGTGGCAATATGGAAGAACAAAATTCAGATCTTCTGTTCCCCTTTACAACTCTTATTGCTTTCTAACTGTTGGAGCCAGTCTTCTTCTAACTCCCAGAGACATAGGAATTCTTTCCTTTCAAGAAGATCAAATTTCTGAATTCTCAAACTTTAGATTATCTTCCCTCCCGCCCCCCCCCTTTATGAGTTGGGATTATTATTTATTTATTTTATTTTTGGACCAATTACATGTAATAACAAATATCCACACAAGTCTACCTAAGTTCTATGATTGAATTTATCTCCCTTCCTCCCTTTCCCCTCCCAGTACTGGCAGGCAATTTGATCCTTCATGTTACTCTAGAGACATCCCCAAAATTTGTGCTGATCAAGGAAATTCTCTTTTCTAGGAGGACATATTATTAGATCATACTCCCTGGGAAATTCTCTTTAACTTGGAGGAAAGGATTCAGGAATAGTATTGTCCTTGGACTCCCCTCTTAGGCCATGTGGACAAGTACATGTAACTTCCATGTGATCCTTTAGAACATTCCGCTTCCTCCCTGGCTACAGCCATTTCTTGGGCTGGGTTGTACCACTTGTAGCAGCTTTCCCTGGGCTGCATGGCAAGAAAAGTATGGGCAACTACATATATCTGCCATGTGTTTCTACAAGATCCTTCATTATTCTACTAATTGCATCTCTTGAGTTTGGGAAAGTGTGTTCTTGGGAATTCTCTTCTTGGGATCTGTGAACAATGATTTGTAGTTTTCATATGCTCATTCACCGTTCTTTGTCTTGTAAAAGAAAAATACTGGAAGTAAACTTGGGAGCAGAACAGAATTTATTATAATGTGCATTTCACCTAAATCTATGGTCTCCAGACTTCCCAGTAGTCTTAGACACCAAGCTTTGAATTGAATGGTATTTCTACCTAGCTAGATTACACAAATTTAGTTCAGAAGAGGTCTGTCAATTCGTTTTTCTTGGCAAGAAGTTCAGGTCTTGTCATATCTCTTTTTTATGTGATAGAATACATAGTCTTCCATTTCATATTTGGTAATAATGAGGATAGCCAAAGTTATTCCATAGCTTCAGAGCAAAATAAGATAATGGTCTAAGAAACTACTGGATATATTCCAAGACCCTGATGGCATGTACAAACTTTCCTTGGCAAAGATATCTATAGAGAATTCTATTATTAATCTTAAGCACATTATAATGATTGATTATAGATTTTCATATATAGTTATTTAATCAACTAATATTTGGAATTATTCCTTCCTATTGAATCAATTATGATTACAATTTGTTATTTAAATAGTGATTATCCGGGCCTGAAGATGTGACCCTGGTCAAGTCATACAACCCCAATGACCTAGGCCTTACCACTCTTCTACCTTAGAACCAAAGCTTAGGAGGATAAGAGTTTTAAAAAATATGGATTATCTAATAGGATTACATGCACAGAATATACATTTACACAGAGGCATAAAACAATGAATAGAAAACGAAGTTGCTTAATTAGATTATTTTTTTTTACATCTCCAAGGCAGCCTAAATCAGGGATGCATGATGGTGAACCTATAGCATGAGTGCCAAAGATGGCACACAGAGCACTCTCTGTAGGCACTTGGTCACTCTCCCTCCTCACCCTCCAACCCCAGAGTTTGTTTCTAAAAGGCAGAGGGACTTGGGTGGAACTGCTCTCCTCCCCATCTCCACCATGCCTGATGACATTTTTTCACATCCCCTACTCCTCTCCCCAGCAGCTCAATGGGAGCACATAGAGGATAAGGTGGGCGGCTCACGGGCAGCAGAGTTGGATGGGAGCAGAGCGCTAAGGCTACTCCCTTCCCCCTCTCTACACTAGCTGAGGACATTCCTCACTTCATCCACCCCTCCTCCCAGCAGCCCAAGGGGAATGCTTTCTCCCCTCTTCAGTGTGGGGTAAGGGGAGGGATGTACCCGGCATGTGCTGGGGAGGACCACAGCACTTGGTCTGGGGGTTGGGGTAGGGGCAGGGCCCAGAACTCCATCTCTAAAAGGAAATGGCCTAAATGGTTCAGGAAAATCCTTTTCCCTGCTCACTTCTAGAAGGTAGATGCAAGCAAAAAGATGTCAACAAGAGTCTTGTTGGTTCTGTTTTACAATGCATCTCTTTCTATAGTGAGTCCTAGGCGATCAAAACATATTGGGGGCAACCTCAAGTCACCCAGATTTAATCAGTAGTTTTCTTTTGTCCCTTTAATAAGGTGCCAGTGGGCACATATGCTTTCTGTATTAAGAGGCATTCTGCATTAAGAAGTAATTACCCAAATGCTTGCTGATGGGTAACTCCATAGGTTAATCAATAAGCATTTATTAAGCACCTACTATGTACCAGGCATGCCGCATGTGCATTGTTACTGGGGATACATAGGAAGACAAACATGAAATAGTCCCTGCCTTTAAGGAACTTACATTGTATTGGGGAAGACAACGTGCACTGATATAAGTATACTGTATATATAAGATGCACACAGTACTGGTAGATAAAAGACTCTCTTAGAGAAGAAGAGTTAGGAAGCTGATGATCCTCTTCTCTAAAAGGGCCTTCTGGGAAAGGTGGAGCTTTAACTCAGGCTGGAAGGAAACTAGGAATTCCAAGAGGAAAAAGTGGCTCAGTGGATAGAGCACCAGGCCTGAAGCCAGGAAGACCTGAGTTTGAATCTGGCCTCAGACATTTCCTAGCTGTGTGACCCTAGGGAAACCACTTAACCCTGTTTGCCTCAGTTTCCATATTTATAAAAGGAGATGGAGAAGGAAATGGAAAACTACTCCAGTATCCTGACCAAGAAAACCCAAATGGGGGTAGGGGGAGTTGGACACTATGGAAATGGCCAAACAACAAGAACAACAAAAGTGATATCATTCCAGGTATGGGGACAGCCAATGTACAAAGGTGAAAGATTAAGCTAGACGTTCTTTGGGATAAAACACTACATTTGGAATCAGGGAGATCTGAGTAAATCTTGTCTCATGCTTACTAGCTGTAGGATAGATTAATTAGTCTGAGCCTCAGTTTCCTCAGCTATAAAATGAGAATGTTTGACTTGGTGATCTCTTGGATCCCTTTTAGGTCTAAACTAGGGTCTCTTTTCAGTCTAAATTTATAAGCCTACATCCCCTATATATTGTGTTTAAGGAATAGCAAGCAGTAGGTCCATATGGTTGGTCCAACCATCAAGTTGAACAAAGCAAGGGAATTCATTTGACTAGTCTCTTACACTTGACCTGCATCAGCAGTTAGGCTTGTAGGGGACAGAACAAGGAGGGGAGCCTTCCCAATATTTCTCAAAATACCCAGTTCCCTATTCCTTCAATTTATGAACCCAGCCCCTTCTCTGAGCAGAGTGGCTTTGGTCCCACTGTGGACATCAGGCTTCTGTAACAGCTCTCTCAAAGCCACCCAAGGATTCTTCCTTCCCAGGAGCTTCCAGTGCTCTCCATTCTTGCCTCTCAGGCACTTCTAGACCTAGATTAAACATTCTTGTTCCCAGGCCATATCAGTATTTGGGGCTACTCATGCAATTTTTTAAAAAATAACCCCTTACCTTCTGTCTTGGAGTCAATACAAGGCAGGAAAGTAGTAAGGGCTAGGCAACGGGGGTTAAGTGACCTGCCCAAGGTCATACAGCTAGGAAATGTCTGAGGCCAGATTTGAACCCAAACCTTCCCATCTCTGGGCCTGACTCTCAATCCACTGAGCTTCCCAGCTGCCCCCCTAGTCACATAATTGTTAAACTCAGTGTTGGGTTATATAACAGAACAAATGCTAAGGACTTGGAATCAAGATTCCATTCCTCTCTATCCCTATGGTCTATTCCCCTGATTGGTTGGTTCCTACCTGGACCTCCATTTTAAGAAGAAAGCCCAGACAAACCTTTATTTCTCTTCAGGCTGTACTCCTCACTCTCTAGATACCTACTTCTTGCCCTAACACCCTCTCAGTTCCATTTTATTTTGTCTTCTCGCATTAGTAGGTAAGCTCCCTGAGTGCAGATGCTGTCTTTCTTTCTACTTGCATTTGTATTCCCTTTACTTAGCACAGTGCTTTCTGTGTGTTGACTTCCATTAAGGAAATAACCCACTATTTCTCAAGGTAGCTTATTCCACTATTGCTCAGTTCTTCTTATTGCCAAGTTCTTCCTATTGAATTAAACTCTGTCTTCCTGTAACTTTCCATCTTTGGTTCTAGAATTCTTCTTCAGATAGTCATTCAGAAAGTTGATGATGGCTAGAAGGTCCTTCCCAAGTTTTCCCTTCTCCTAGCTAAACATGCCCAGTTCCTTCAACTTTGGATTGAGAGACAGACAGATCCCATCAGCTGCTCTCAGGGTAGACTAAAGATACCCTTGGAACTTGTGCGATGTTGGAATAAAAAGCAGAACATGTGGGTGCAGGCAGCGAGCTTAAAAGAGAACTGAAATATACATATCACATGATAAAGAAGTTGAGCATGAGACAAATAAGAAAAATAAGAACAAGAGCTAAGAAATAAAAGCTAAAATTCTTCTTTCTAGGGGGCAGCTGGGGGTGGTAGCTTAGTAGATAGAGTGCTAATCCTGGAGTCAGGAACACTCATCTTTCTGGGTTCAAACCTGACCTCAGACACTTACTAGCTGTTGACCCTAGGCAAATCACTTAAGCCTGTTTGCCTCAGTTTCCTCATCTGTAAAATGATCTGGAGAAGAAAATTCCAAACTACTATAGAATCTTTGCAAAGAAAACGAAGAGTTGGATGTAGTTAGAAAATGACTGAACTAAATCTTTCTTCCTTAGGAAAGGGTGGTTTGGAGTTGGGGTAGGGAAGTTAGGTGACTGAATGGATTGAAAGCCAGGTTTAGAGATAGGAAGTCCTGGGTTCAAATCTAGCCTTAGATACTTCCTAGCTGTGTGACCCTGGGCAAGACACTTAATCCCCATTGCCTAGCTCTTACTGCTCTTCTTCCTTGGAACCAATACAGAGCATTGATTCTAAGATGGAAGCTAAGGGTTTTTAAAAAGAAGGAAAGAAAAAAAGGAAAGAAAAGAAGGGAAAAGGGTGGTTTGGACTTGATTTTAATTATAGGCGATTTCTGGCCAGATTATATTTGGAACTCACTTTAAACATATTGCCTTGGCTAACCTGAGTTTGAATACCAGTTCTTTCCCTTTGTGATCTTGAGTAAGCCACTGTCTTTCTCAGACCCAGGCACCCTATGTGTAAAATGAGGAGATAAAAGGGCAAGATAATTACTAAGGCCTTAGAGAGGCAGCATAGCTCAGTGCTTGCTGGAATAGTTAGAGGATATGGGTTTGACTGCTGGTTTTGCCACCTGTTGACTATATGACCTTTCTGTATTTCCTCATCTGTAAATTGACCAGTAAGTCTCAGTTTCTCCAGTAACTTGTAAAGCAAAGGCTTATATTATGAATTAATAAATAACACAAGCCTCAGGCTTTTCTCCTGCATAAGATCATGGAATCATATAGTCTTAGAAATCATCCAGTCCAATACCCTTATTTTACAGATGAGGAAACTGAGACCCAGAAGGAGAAAGGAACTTGCTCAAAGTTACACAGGTAATAAGCTTGATAGACAACCCTCACAGAATCTTTGTTGCCTATTAGGCACCAAGGGGAACATAGGAAGGCAAAAGCCCAGGCTACCATCTCAAGTTGCTAACAACTGAGTTTCAGTTATATTTGGGCCAACACTAATCCTTCCAGGACAGTTTCTCAACAGAAATCCTAAGAGACTGATGAGAGTTTCACTTACTCTGATTCTTCACTGGTGGCCAAGCTAAGAAGCTATAAAGTAGCAAGAAAGGAGGGAAGAGAAGAAATGGCTCATGAGGGTAGGGGGGAAGATGTGTGAGGATATCCATTCATCATTCCCACCTGGGCTAACCCTATCTAGATAATTAAGAATGTTTTGCATTCAGAAAGTCTTCTGAAGCAGGTCCAGAGAAGGAGACTTCAGCATTCTGGCTGGGGTAGCTAAGAGGAAAGAGCCAAATCCAGGGGATGTTTTGCTCAGATCCCGTGACTCAGGCTGCTTCAGAACTCTCCACCAGGGAACACTGGCTGGTGCTGAGAGTGCTGACCTAGGCTAGGAGAAATAAAATTCATCACAGACTTAACAGGATGTTAGGACTGGGAGGGACCCTGTAACATAATATGTTAGAGCTCCAGAAAACCTTAGGATATTGGACATAGAATGCCAGAACTGAAAGGGACCTTACAATCTAGAGTGCCAGAGCTAGAAGGGGTCTTATGCTTTTTTCTTTCTTTTTAAAGTCTTACCTTCTATCTTAGAGTCCATTCTAAGTATCAGTTCCAAGGCAAGAGAGCAATAAGGACTAGGTGGGTGATGGCGAACCTTTTAGAGACCAAGTGTCCAAACTGCAACCCTCATGCTGCATGTAAGCTGCCCCCCTTTACCCCAGACAGGGGAGAGAGGAAACTCTCCCATTGGGCTGCTGGGCAGAGGAGCAGGTGATGAGAGAAATGTCCTTAGGTGAGATGGAAAGGGAGAAAGGAGCAGCCCTCTCCAACATGTGCCATAGGTTTGCCAACACAGGACTAGGCAATGGGTGTTCAGTGACTTGCCCAAGGTTATACAGCTAGGAAATATTTGAGGACAGATTTGAACCCAGGATTTCTTGTCTCTAGGCCTGGCACTATTCACTGAGCCACCTAGATGCTCTTATGCTTTTCTATAGGCTATCTACCCTAACCCTCTTTATCTCTACCTTTTGAAACCCAGCCACTTTCCTTCAAGGCTCAATTCAAATGCCGCCTCCTAGAGGAAGTCCATCTAGCCTGAATTTCCTGGCTGAGCTGTTCATCTGTTGGCCTTCCTCACTCCTTTACCATATCACAGTCTATTTATTCAGTATATATTTTCTATTTCCTTTTCTGTGTACCTGTTGACCCAACACAGGGCTTGGCAGTTGCTAGCCTGAATAAATGTTAGTTGAACAGGTTAATTGAATGCCAGGGCTAGAAGGGACCTTGGAGATCTTCTAATTCAATCTCCAAATTCTACAGATGGGGAAACTAAGGTGCTGTGAGTAGCTTCTCCCAGGGTGCCATGGTGCTTTTAAAATTTATTTGCATATTGAGATATGGCTTCTCTCTGAAGCAAAGTGAGATATCCCCACCCTAAATGTTTCTGACAGCCCAGGGAGGGGGTGATCCCATAGACTCTCAAATGCCCAGATATGAAAAGCCGACACCCCCAGGGAGGGGCTGATGGCCTGAAGGGCGGAGAGGAACTGGAGGCAGCTGCTTGCTGGGCAGCTTTTCTTCCCAAGGCTCCAGCTATCCCGGCTCGAGACTCCTCTCTGCCTTCTCCATGGGTTATGGGGCCTCACCTTGAGGTGAATGAAAATGTCAGTCGGAATGTGGGCTAGGAAAGAATGCTGAGCTGCGTCCAAACCTACTCGTGTTTGTGTTTCACTCTATGAGTGACATCAGAACCCTTGGAGTATAAGACCCACAGGACTGGACTGGAGCCATCGGCCGGCTGCACACACACATACGCACATACACACTCACACACTCACACATACACTCACACACTGCTGCCTTCCAGCTGCGAGTAGAGTGATATGGTGAAGCCAGAGAGCCGGGAGCAGCATGAGAACTCCACAGGAGAGGCCCCTCCTTGCGCTCTCTCTCCTCTGCCTCCTGTTTGAGGTAAGGGAATTCCCACACTTCACTGCACCCAAGCTCTCTCTTTTGAGAGTCAAAAACAAGGGGGCAAAGACTGACCACATCTGCTTCCCTCCACATCCCCCCTGATCCCGAGCCCCTCAAAGCTGCCTCCCCCTGCATGCCCTCCATTCTGTCCCCATCCCCTTCGCCCCAAGGACTGGGGATGAGGAAAGATGCCTCCTTCCTCAGCATCTCTGAGAGAACCAATGAGTGGCTCGGTTTGGTCACACATCAGTGGCAAGGGTGCGCTCCCAGCTCTGTCCACTATCTGGGGGGAGTGAGGTGGCAGGAGACAGGCAAGGAATTTCAGCACTGCTCCTGAAAATCAGGGCACACTGATTAAGCCAGCCTGGAGCAGAGGTGGACCAGGCTGGGCTGGGCAGTGTTGTGCGAGTACTGATTTTGGGCTGTGGGCTCCTGGGAGCTGCCATCCATCTTTCCCTCTGGAATTCCTCAGGTCCTCGTTCCTGGCATCTCTCAAATTGGACACATTACAAGCCATGATATCACTGCAATTTCATGCTCTTTGGAAACCTGACCTACTCACTAAGTTCTGGGCTGTCGGTATCTGGGGCAGAAACTGCTTTTTAGTGTCCTGTTCTTAAGTGGAGTTCATAGCCCATTTCATAGGTGATTTGGTTGTCTAGGACTTCAATGCTTGAGCACATTCTCTCTCTCTCTCTCTCTCTCTCTCTCTCTCTCTCTCTCTCTCTCTCTCTCTCTCTCTCTCTTCTCTCTCTCTTTCTCTTTCTAATTTCTCTTTTCTTTCCTTCCCATCTCTCTCTCCCTTTCTTCCTTCTTTTCTTCTTTCTCTCCTCTATATTTTCACTCTTTTCTCTTCCTTCCTTCTTCCCTATTTTCACTCTCCCTTCCTTCTTTCCTTTCTTCTTTCTCTCCTCTCTGCTTCCCTATCTCCATTTCTTCCCCTTCCTCTTTCTCTTGTCTTTATCTTTTCTTCCTTCCTTCCTTCTTTCCTTCCTTTCTCTTTCTCCCTTGTTTTCTTTCTCCCCTCTCCTTTTTCCACTCTTTTCTCCTTTCTTCCTTCTTCCCTATTTTCTCTCTCCCTTCTTTCCTTCTTTCCTTCTTCATCTCCTCTCTGCCTCTTTACCTCCATTTATATATCTATCTATCTGTTTGTCTGTCTGCCTATCTATCTATCTATCTCGTGCAAAGAAAGAAAAAGTAAGGAAACCAGAGGCAGGAGGGCTAAAAACTCTTTTTCCCTGTACATACCCTATCTTGTTGCTTCTTGGTAACTTGCCTCTAGAAAGAAGCAATTAAAGAATCCCATGGGGAAGAGGCACATCACTCCCAAACTTGCTGGAGGCAGGGAGAAAAGCTGATGCTCAAAGAAGAAGCCTGCTTAGGAGGAAGGGGGCAGGTAATGGAGAAGGACAGGGCTCTGCTATGGGAAGAAGGTTCCTAGGGTAAAAAAGAGGACTCAGGAATATTAAAATGAAAAACAAATCCCCTCTTAGATCCACTGCCTCTCCTCCATCACTTCTCCCTCCCCCAGGAATCTGGCTAGAAGCCCATGCTATGAGCAAAGGACTTAGTCATCACGAATGTTTAAAACCACAACACTCTTCTGGGAGAAAAATTCGATTCTTTCAGACAGGTTGTGGATTTCTCAGTTAGTTGGCAGTGGGGGAGAGTTGGGGAAGGATAGGGGAAGTGAGAGGTCTGGTCCAGTAGGACTGAGTGCAGGGGGAAGAAGGTCTTAGAATCTTGGTTAGCCTTAATGATCAAAGACTTAGAGGTGGAAGTGACCTTAGAGGCCACTGAGTCTACCTTTCTTATTTTATAGGTAAAGTCGCTTGGGCAGAGAAAGATTGTGCCACAATTAGAGGTTTTGAATAGAGTTTCTAGCTCCTTCATGCCACAGATAAATAAAGTGAGGCCCAGAGAGAGAAAGTAATTTGCCCAAGATCCAGTTATTAAGTGCTTAATATTGAGGTCTGTGTATATAGATTACTCTACCTTGAAGTTCATGTCCTGTTCCTTTTATTGCTCTCTTCCTTTCTTCTTTTTCTTATCCAAATGTTATCCATTCCAGAAGTCAGAAGACTTAATCTGAGTCCCAGTTCAAGCTACCTGTGTGATCCTGAGCAAGTCAATCTCATTTATAAGCTTATATGACATATAGGTAGCAGGGGCCTCTAAGATCATCTAGCTCATAAAAGGACATTGAAGTACACAGAGAGGAATGACTTGTCCAAAGTCACATCTTATGAGGTAACAGAGCTGAGGTTCAGACCTATGTCTGGAGACTCTATATTTAGTGCTCCCTCCATAACACCAGACTACCTTAGGGGGGATCATGTCAGTTAGTTGTTTCAGACACATCCAACTCTTTGTGACCCCATTTAAGATTTTCTTGGCAGATAATGGAGTGGTTTACCATTTCCTTCTTCAGTACTTTTTATAGTCAAGGAAACTGAGGTAAATAGCATTAAGTGATTTGCACAGAGTCACAAAGCTACTTCATGTCTGAGGCCAAATTTGAACTCGCAGAGATAAGTCTTCCTGATTCCAAGCCCAGTGCTCTATCACTGTGCCACATAGCTGCCCAGGGAAGATCATAGGTTCATAGATGAAAGATTACTTAGTCCAACTCCTTCATTTTACAGATAAGGAGACTGATGCTTAGGATTGCTGAAAATGGGACTTGCCCAAGATCACACTAGCAGGGATTTGTACCCAGATCCTACGGCTCCAAATTCAGTATGTCTTCCACTATACCATGATTCTTCCGGAAGGGAATGGAATCACTTCCAATTCTTTGGTCATGTGAGGAAGCAAATTCAGCATAAGGACTGCATATATACATATACCCATATACATGCATGCATATATCCACTTGTATACACATATTTCCCAAAGGAGTATGGGAGACTGAAACCTCACCCGAATGTTACATGCAATGACTTTCTTAGGAAAGGGGCTTTGGGGTGAGAAAGGATAGAAAAAGGTCAGACTTTTCCTACATCTTGCTCAGAGTTGACAAACAGCCTCAGAGTTGAAGGGAGGCTCTAAGAGTCAGAGGCTTCTATTGAAGTTGTTGCCCTAGAAAGAACTCTGGGGCACTTCCACCAAAAAGAGGCCAGTGACACCTAGCCAAATCAGTAGCTGTCCATCAATGAGTGAGCTGCCGTATCCTGAGAAGAGCCCAGTGACTGAGCAACCTGTCCATCCCAGCAGCTGTCCAGCAGCAGGCATTGACCAGTGGCATGGGCATATTTTACTGAGTTGCCAACACTGAATAGAGTTTGACTATAAGCTGGACAGCCACTTTGGGATTCCATTTCAGTTATGGATTGGACCAGATATCCTCTGAGGTACGTTCTAGCTCCAGGATTCTGAATTTCTATGAACTACGTAAGTATTACATATTATTGTCAGAACAATGACAGCATTTTCCCACCAAGGGCAAGTACCAGGAGATAAATCCTCTGCTGAGGATGTGTGTATAAATGAGCTTATGTAGGTATTGGGGAGGAGGGAGATGCTGCCCCCTGCAATGGAAACAGGGCGCCTAAGATCCTGTCAGGAATCTATTACTGAGAGGAAATCAGAGTGGAAGTGGTGCTCACCTGAGTCCAACCTCCAACAGATTTAAACCCATCATGCTAATAACAAGGTGCTAAGTTCTGTTGCTGATGTTGATGCTGCTGCTGAAATATTGTGGTAAATTTGGAAGAAGTACCAGATTTAGAATCAGACAACACAGCCTTGAATCTCTTTGTAAGACTTTGAGGAAGTCTCTTAACCTTTGTAAGCCTCATCTGTAAAATGAAGAGAATGGGCTAATAATATTGGCTAATATTTATATAGTGTCTTAAAGTTTACAAAACATCGAACATATATTATCTCACTTGATCCTCACAGCAACCCTTTGAAATAGTTTATTCTCCCCCCCCCCCTTTTTGGTAGATAAAGAAACTGAGGTAGAGGGGTTAAATGACTTGCCCAAGTGTCTTAGATAGCATTTCAACTCAGATTTTCTTGACTTCAAGTCCCAATGTTCCATCTATTATACAACCTTCCTGCCTTAGTAGTTCTCAAAGGGTGTACTTTGAAGTTTCTATTTGGTAGGATGAAAATTGCATGGAACTTACCCTTATAAATTGCCTATGCATATTCCAGACTTCCTATTCTCTTATAGTATGCTGCAATTCCTTGTGAAAAAGAAAAATACTTTTCCATGAGCAAAAAAAGTTTAAGAACTACTGGACTGGATGATCTCAAAGATCCTTTCATCTCTAAATCTATGATTCCATTACTTCACGGCTATTGACACTCTCCAAATTTTGAAACCTGGGGCCAATTCCTAGTTGTCCCAACCTAGTTATGGCTCAGATTATTATTTAATTTGGTCCTAGGCCATTGGTTGTTTTTATTTTTATGTCTAGATATTTTTTATGCCAATTATTCACAGAAGTCAGACTGATAACAGAAAAAAAGAGACCTGGACTAGGACACGGAAGACCTAGCTAATTGTAGATAGACAATGAATAGCTAAATTGTATAACTTAAATAAGTAAATAAATGTAAAGATAAATAAATAGATAACTGTAGACCTAGCTCCTTGTAGATTAATAAGTGACTATAAAATTTCACAGATCAATTTCCCAATTCCCACTCCAATTGACATAACTACCTTTCCCCAGTTAGAGTTCTAGGAGCACCCCTAACAGGTTATGAGGTTTGCTCTAAAATAATCAACTTATGCCTCCATCCCTCTGTGGGACCCATAATATCAACCTGTCAGTGCCATTTAATAGATCAATATCATGAATACTACTAATTAACACCTAAATATAATTTAACCAGTAGTATTAATTAGCTTTTACAAAGTGATATTTACTGAGAGTATATAACAAGAACAGAAATACAGATACATTTCTCTGACCAAGGGGACTTTCTTCATTATACTACCTTGGTCCTTGGGGAGAGTAGCCTCAAAGTTACAGTCTTTGTCCCCATCAAGCTTATTTCTGTATGCAGAAAATGGCTGGTGTCTTTTCTACATGGACCAAGTAACTACTGGGCTAAATGCCAGCAGGTCACAGTTTATTAGGCTCAACTGGTTGCTGGCAAACTCTGGTATACACTCTGGTTCCTCCATTGGCTCCCCCAAGGTCTAGTGGTGCCTAATCTGATGCATCTCCAACACTCATCCATCTAAGAGTAGAAAAAAAAGTATTCCCAAAGAGGCAAAAGGACAGAGGCACCATGTTCATACTCACATGTTTGTTCAGATGGAGAGATAGGCAGCCATTCTTAAGAGGCTGCCGCTGCCATTGCAACCACCTCGCTCCCTCCCTGGATGATTACTGCAATCTTTTTCCTGGATCCCTGCCAGGAAACAAAGGGGTCAGTTTGACAGATTAATGTTTTTTGTATGCACGCCCAGTTCTGATTCAGTTGCCAATTAAAAGGCTCCTCTTTGTCTTGCAGTAGGTGGTCAAAAACAGTACCTCTGTTTATTGAGTTGGTCACAAGACTCAGCAGCCTCCTGTGCACACACCCTACAGCAGCTGTGGCCATCTAGGGCCAGGGGCACCTCTGCATGCTCCAAAGTGCATGGGAGGAATTGCATCAGGCAAAGCTTGCTGGGTATGTTCATTAGAACTGGTGTTTCATTGTTGACAGTCCCCCACCACATATGTTAAATTGACTTTAACTGAATCCTGGTTCTACCACTAAATAGTTCTATGTGACCTTGAATAAATTGCACTCCCACAATTTCATCAAATATAAAATTATTGGGTCTCTGAGGTCTGTTTCAGCTTTGGTATTCAATGTTCCAAAATTCTTTCTTTCTCTAAATTCAATCCACTATCCTTGTAAGATAGATGTAGGTTGTCTAAATATATAGATGGCTCAGCTTACATGTGGCATGGATACATATCTCTTCTGAGATCTGCCTGTCTTTTTCCAAAAGGGACTTCAATTTTTATCTTTGTAGGGAATAGGAGGAGAGTTGTGACTAGGTTCTTGCTCCTTCCCTCACCTTTCTCTGAGAAGGGCATTGGGCTTGAATTATTTCTATCCGCCACACTTCGAATATTAAGAGTATAGGGGCAACTGGGTGGCTCCATGGATAGAGATTCAAGCCTAGAGATGAGAGGTTCTGGCCTCAAATCTGGCCTCACATGCTTCCTAGCTCTAGGACTATAGACAAATCACTTAATCTCCATTGCCTAGTTCTTATTGCTCTTCTGCCTTGGAACCAATACTTAATATTTATTCCAAGATGGAAGGTAAGGTTTTTTTTTATCATGCAAAACATACTTCCATATAGTCATTGTTGTAAGTGCTAACTTATATGTAACCAAAACCCCAAAATAAAGCCATAAATACACCGATAGTATGCTTTGATCCACATCCATTGAAAATCAAATGATCAAGGTCCTTATCTTTACAGGTGTGTGCCCAGCTCTGCCGGATGCCATGTACCTGCCCTCGGATTCCCCCACGCTGCCCTCCTGGGGCACCCCTGGTCCTGGATGGCTGTGGCTGTTGCAGGGTGTGTGCTCGGAGGCTGGGTGAGCCCTGTGACCAACTCAACATTTGTGACCAGAGCCAAGGACTGGTGTGCAACTACAGTGCCAGCCTGGGAAACAGGAGAGGCACCTGCAACTGTAAGCATGTCTGAGAGTCTAGAGGGGGTAAAGATGGGGAGCAGGCTAGATGTAAAGGATTGGAGCTCACTCCAGTGCTCAACAAATGAACTTCCTTTCTCTGAGAACAGAGAAGTGGTCACAATTGGGAGTTGTTCAGATTCTCTCTAATACAGTTGAGATTGCCCTTAGCATTTGTCTTTGTGGTCATTTCCAGAGCAAGACAGTGTCTGCTTTGGTTGTCTTAACTGAAATCACAGGGGACAGAAGATCTCAGCCCCCAAATTTCAAGGTATTGGACCTAGAAGGGATCTAAGAACATAGAATAAAGAATGATAGACATGGGTGAAACCTGAGAGGTCATCTAGTTCAACCTCTTCATCTTATAGCGTAAGAAACTGAAGAGAGATAATTTGTCCATTTTCAGATAGCCAGAATGTGTCAGAATTCAAACTGGTACTCTTGAATTCTAAGTCCTGTGGCTTTTCCTTTATACTGGGCTGCCAATGGACTTTTGTAGATCAGAGCAAGGAGACACCATTATAGGTGGAGGGTGGCCAGGGAAGATTCCTGGAGGAGGGGAAGCTTGAGATGGACCATAAAGGATAAATAAGATTTGGAAAGGCATATAGGCATGGTGGGAGGAAGAATGCATTTCAGGCAGTATCAAAGAAATCAAGACAGAAAAGTCAGCAACCCAGGTATATACCCATTTGCTATCTGGACTGGGGGATAATCCTCATATGCACTTATAAGGAAATAGCTAATAGACCCCTAAGGGACATCACAACCAGCCAGTCCCCCTAGCACCTACCTACTTCAGAAGCTGGCCTAGGTCTGCCAATGATCTTCTGGATGAACTCAATTTAAGAATTTGAATCATTTTTAAGAATAGATGGATGTCAAGTGACAGAAATTAAGAGATGGCAGGGAATCAAAACATCATAGGTTTAGAGTTAGGGTTGCAGGATTTCCAGTTTAGCCAAGCAGGAAACCACAATTGTCACTCCAGAGTAAGGAAGGAAAGAGATTTATTATACATGCAGACCCAGATGGGATCTTTCCTCTCTTCTGGGCACTGAGGAAAAAAAAGTTCTTGTCATTTTGTAGACTTAGGTTACATGATTGCACATACATGATTGGACACATACAGATATAGGGAGTTACATGATTGGATGAAAAAGGGGAGCAGCCCTGCATACTATTGCAGCATTGTTCAATGGGAGGAGGCTTTTAGTTCCTGGGTTTGTAGTCCTTAGTATGGTACAGTCAGTAAAAGTCCAGAACATCAATCCATCATGGATTTGTCAGGTTATAGCACGGGAAGTAACAGTGCCCTATGAAGTGGCACTACTTGCTTTGTTCTGGAGTCCCAGCAGGTGCAGAGGAAGAAGGGGCTCTTGGTCACCCTGTTTGTAGCAAGCTTCTGGGTGTGTCAGCCTTGCAAAGTCAGCCCTTAGAGCATAAAGGGGTCCCTACAGGGGAAGATCTGAGGATTTCCCACTACATTAGAAGGATCTGGAAGACCATCTAGTCTAATCTCACTTTACAGACAAATCACATAGCCTCTCTGAATTTCAAATATATTTCTGTACCCAGCTCTGTGTATAGTGTGTGTATACATGTGTAGTCTTCCCTCCTTTGACTAGATCAGATGAGAGTGAATTTTAAGTGTCAGCACTTTTCTCACCCGCTCCTAGTCTGCATAGATGTTTATTTTTATGTCTTGATTATGTGAGATCATTTCCCCTAACTTTCCTTTCCTTTCCTCCCACCTAGTTTATTCTTTTTCCCTATTTTTCTCTTAAGATTTCCAAGGCATAAGAGAATCACTCTCAGGCCTTGTTTAATTAGATTCCTTCTACAAGATCAGATGATGATAGAATTCAAGGGGAACATGTATATCAGTCCCCCACTTTTTAACATAAGCAACTTTTCCTTGTTTCATATCTTTGGCTTATCATGCTTAGTATCATGCTTATCTTTTTCTGTTTCTCTTAACTCCTGTTTTTAAACTACAAAAATTTTCTGCAGTTCTGGATCTTTTCATCAGGAATGTTTGGAAGTCATTAAAACTTCTTTAAAATTTTTGCCCCTGTAGAAAGTCAATATCCTTTTCCTTCTGAAACATACCATATTCTGAACTCTCAGATCTTTTATAGTGGTGCTAAACTGCCTGTGAACCTGTCTGTCCCTTTTTGCTTGACCTGGGAACTCTGGATGTGGCTGTAATGTTCCTGGGAGGTTTCATTTTGGGATTTCTTACTAGATCCTACCAGTAGATTCTTTCTATTTCACTTTGTCCTCTAGTTCTAAGAGAACTGGGAAGTTTCTTTTATTCATTTATTTTTTTCCCCCACTATTATGTCTGGGCTGTTTTCTTGGTCATGATGTTTAGTTTAGATAGTTTAATAATTCTCAAAAATTTTCCCTGATCTGTTTTCCAGTCCCCCCTTTTTGCTATGAAATATCTTCGTTTTTTCTACCCTTTCACTCTTCTAATATTTTAATATTTCCTGCCTCATAAAATTTTATTTGGTCCATTCTAATTTTAGTTTGTTACTTGAGCAAGGTTTTGTACTTTTTACACTAAGTGCTTAATTCTCTTTGAAATTCTTTTTTCCATAGTCCTCATTTCTTTTCCAATATTTTCTTCCAGTTCTTTCATTTCATTTATAAAAAAAATTTTTTAATAAACCCTTACCTTCTGTCTTGGAATCAATATTGGTTCCAAGGCAGAAGAGCGGTAAGGGCTAGGCAATGGGGGTTAAATGACTTGCCCAGGGTCACACAGCTGGGAACTGTCTGAGGCCAGATTTTAACCTAGGACCTCCCATCTCTGGGCCTGGCTTTCAATGCACTGAGCTACCCTGCTGTCCCCTATAAAAACTTTTTTAAAAGTTTTTTTTAAACAAAAAAATGCTTGCTTTATGTCTTCTAGGAATTCTAGTTGAATCTGTGCCCAAGGCTACATTTTTCTTTGCATCTTTTTTTTGGTAAATGTTTTGAAGTCATCTTCTCTTGAACATCCTTGTCACCATAGTATTTTATTTTTTGTTTGCTCATTTTTCCAGTCTACTTCCTGACTGTGGATTTAATGTTAGGGCTAGGCTCTGCTACACTTATGGAGGGAAGGTTTGGGCTTTTCCTGTTGATACTTTCTTGGTGTATTGGATGTTCTGTAATTCCAAATTATCAGAGGCAACCTATGGGGACCTGAGAACTTTCAGTGTTCTCAAAGGGATCTGATTCAGGGCAAAGTTTGATTGCCATCCTGCCCTGGTCTGAGCTCTTCAGGTTCCTGGACTGGATTTGGGTTTGAACAAGAATAAGTTGCTTCTGGATTTACTCCTAGCAGGCAACTAGAAGCTTTGCTCATTTAATGTCATAGAACTGCAGGCCACACCTTAATCTGGAATTCCCACTTGTTATTAATCTTAATATTGGGCTAGAAGCTGGAACTGGGAGCTTGTTCTTCTTTTGGCTGGGTCACACCACTTCTATTTGCTTCTGAATTTTCTTCTCTCCTTATACTGCCTAGCACCTGCAACAGCTCCCTACCTGAGAACATCACTCCTGCATTCAGGTTCTCCCTCCTCACTCTCTCCTGGGTGGGTAGTGAGTGACAAAGCTGCCAGATAGCACCTGTTCCTGTTGAGGTGCCTTGGTATGGATCTGGGGGTACCTTGTGCCCTCTGTATGAGTTCCTTCAGACCCTTCCCCATCATCCACAGACCTGTGTCTCCCTAAGATGGCCTAGGCTGGAAAAAAATAACTCACTGTGACTTTTTCTTGGATTTCCTTAACAAGACTTATTCTGATGCAAAATTTTCTAGATCTATTTGGAGAAGTTTAAGGGGGCAGCTCTCTGTACTACTTCCTGTTATTCCACCATCTTGATGGTTCCTTCCACAATATGGATTTTCATGGACTTGGAACCTGAAACATAATGTGGGAAGTGACTTATCCAAAGCCACACAGCAAACTAATGGTAGAGTTGGGTTCAGACCACGGGCTTCTAACTCCTACCACAATTCTCGAGTTCACAGGGCCAGGGCCCCAAAGGAGGAGGGTATCCTCTGTCAATGCACTCAAGCGTCATACTCATATGTGTTCAAAGGCAGATGGTTCATATTCATTCTCTGGCCTTCATGGAAGTATATTGAGTATCAAGAAGGCAGGCAGCCCATGAGCCTTCAGGTCTGGTCCCTGCCCAACTCATGCATGGGAGGAGTGAGCTCCCTGGCAGCTGTCATGAAAGGTACCAGGAAAAGCAGTTAAGATTAAAGAGCTCCCCCACCCCCACTCTGTTTCCTCCATGATTTTCCTAAACAGATGCCACTGTTTACAAGACAATCTTATCGACAAGGAGACAGGAGGTCTCTGGAGACTCATACCCCAGGCTGTCTGGAGCAAGAGATTAAGGTGGCAGCCAGCTACTCCTTGGTCTCTAGGAAACGGGTGTCCACATGGCATGAGCCCAAAGTTGCCTAGGGTTTGGAGCCTGGACTGACCTTTACCTTAGAGAGATAGCATGTGGGCATGATGGTATGGTTGGCATGCTCCTTCCTACCTAGGCTAGCAACCAGACTTCCTCATTCAAATCTGCTAAACTTGCTTTTCAAACAAGTCTTTCTTTAGCATTTGCAACCTGAGCTCTACAAAGGGAGGGAAACAAGTAAGCTTGTGGGGTGAAAAAAAAACCCTGAAATGGAAGGCAAATCCTGAATTTGGGCATTTCAGGGTTTCCCCCTCCTTATATTCTTTTCTCCTCTCTTTCTACACCTTCCACTTCGACAGCAGATCTCCAGGGGGCTAGATCTCTCAAGCTGTCCCAGACTTTTCCCTTACTAGGGAATTCTTCCATCATCATCAGTCCTGATCCCAAGCAATTTCTAGTGGGGCAAATCCTGAATTTATCACTTACCACTTGAGTGACTTCAGGTACACATCTAATGTCTCTGGACCTCAGTTTATTCATCTGCAAAATAAGGACATTGGACTATGAGCTCTAAAGTCTCTCAGTTCTGGTTCCTATGGCCTAAGATAAAAAAGACAAAGTCCCTTCCCTCAAGGAGCTCATTTACAAGTCGGGAAGACAAATTGTATGTAACAAGTCCAGACCAAGCCAGCACGAAGTCCTAAATTATGATGAGAAGCAAGATGGGTTTGAATTCCCTCTCTGACATTTCCTAGCTGTTTGACTTTGGGCTAATGATTTCTCTTCTCTGAGTCTTCATTTCCCCCATAAAATGAGAATAATAAAACATATCTATAAATAATATACTCATATTACCTATCTTCCAGGGTTGTAAGGAAAGTGATTTGGAAACCAGAAAGTTCTACAGAAATCTAAACATTCTAATAATTCACCTCCTCATGGTTTAAGAGTTTTTCTAATATCTGTCCTGGCAAGGTGGCCAACCTTGGGCAAAAGCATGAAGTGTATATGCATATAATCAATCCCTACCCTCCCTTCCTTTCCTGAAATTGCCCCTGTTATGGTGGGCTCACCAAGCAGTGCCCCATGATTGCTCCGAACTATTTTGTGCTATGTTGCATTCAGAGTTAAGACTGATCTCTCTGTGACAGGAGAGGCTGAATTTTTCTCTGGTTCTGATATGCCAAGTAACCCAGTCACCTTTTAATATGAACCTTCTGGAGACAGTGTCAACTCAAAAGAGAGATTCTGATAATGAAAATTTAAAGTGCCATTGGATAAGTGGAAGTGTGGGGGCCTTTTAGTACCACTCGAATAGTACTCCATAATCTGGTCCAGAGCTCAGGCAAACTATGGTCCACAGATCGAATCTGGTTTTCTATCTGTTTTTATAGGGCCTGAGATCTAAGAATAGTTTTTACATTTTAAAATAAAGATTTATCTTCTGATCTAATTCTGAGTTGTCAGGCAAAGGGCTAATTAGGAGTGCTCTCTGTGAATAAAAAAGATCTTATGTATGGTAGGTCTGAAGTCAGGAAGATTCATTTTCCTGAGTTAAAATCCCTGTATGACCCTGAGCAAGTCATTTAACCCTTCTGGCCTCAGTTTTCTTATCTATAAAATAAACTGGAGAAGGAAATGGCAAACCACTGCAGTCATCTTTGTCAAGAAAACACCAAAATGGGGTACTGATGAGTTGGACACAACTGAACAAGAGCCACAAAATGAATAGAATACCATAATGGCTACCATATTGGCTACCATCATGGGCATGACTACACAGGGGTACAATTGCCAGCTATGCTATATGGGTCTGATTGACTGTTCCTCTAAATATATATGAATGACTGTAACTGCACCTGGGTGGGCACTGGGGTCTTGATTTTTCCCTTCACAGTTCCAGAGGATGATGGCAGCTGTGAGGTGAATGGGAGGACCTACCGGGATGGGGAGACCTTTCAGCCAAGTTGCAAGTTCCAATGCCACTGCTCTGATGGGGGGTTTACCTGCATCCCCCTTTGCAGTGAGGATGTGAGACTGCCCAGCTGGGATTGTCCCTACCCCCAACGAGTTGATGTCCCTGGGAAGTGCTGCCAAGAATGGGTCTGTGACCAAGGATTCCAACCACTCCCGGCCACAGGTAATGGATCAAACCCAGGTCAGCTGTAGACAGAACCATGAGGTCATTCAAGTTGGCCTGAGCATCCCCTAATTTCCATGTTCCACTTCTATGCCACAATCCTTGCCTTCCCTCTCTCCCCCCCTCAACGTTCCCAATGTCTTGGCTCACATGGGCAGGTGAAGAACAGTAACACTAAGACTTACTCCTTTTGTTTTGTTTGCTCTGTTGTAGCTTCCACTTTTGTTAAATGCCTGCAGCCTTATTGCTAGGTGCTAAGAAACAAAAAAAAGTTTAGATGGTGGTGGTGATGGTGATGATGACAATTACAACAGTAAGAATTCTTGGCATATTAAAGTTTACTAATATGTCCCTCAGGGGAAGCACAGTGGATAGAGTGTGAGGCCAGGTCCTGGGTTCAAACTAGCCTCAGACACATCCTAGCTTTATGACTTGGGGCAAATCACTGAACCCCAGTTGCTTTGTCCTTACCGCTCTTCTGCCTTAGAACCTATACCTTGTAATGATTCTAAGGCACAAGGCAGGGGTTTAGAAAAAAGTATTTCCCTCACCACAGTCTGTGATGTGAGGTTGGGAATACAAATGTGATTTCCCCCCTTTTACAAATGATAATACCACCATCCAGAAGGGTTAAATCTTATATATATATATAAAATTTATATATGTAAGATTTATGTATATATAAGATTTATATATATAAGGTGTATATGTATAAGATTTATATATATAATATTTATATATGTAAGATTTATATATGATTTATATATAAATATATATTACAAATATATGTATATATTTGTAAAATTTAGGGTTGGAAGGGACCTGAGGAGTCACTCAATTCTATTCCATTTAATCCAACCCCAAACATTTATTCTTTGCCTAGTTTGTGCCATACACTATGCTAGATAGATATTGGGGTACTACGACAAAAGTTAAACAGCATGGGGGTAGCTGGGTGGCTCAGTGAATTGAGAGCCAGGCCTAGAGATGGGAGGTCCTGGATTCTTTATGGGCTTGGGCACTTCCTAGCTATGTGACCCTGGGCAAGTCACTTTAACCCCCATTGCCTAGCCCTTACCACTCTTCTGCCTTGCAACTAATGCACAGAATTGATTCTAAGACAGAAGGTAAGGGGTTTAAAAAAATTGAAACAGCCCTGCCCTTGAGAACTTACATTTTCCTGGGGGTTAAAACGAGCAATTGAGAAAAGGACAGCATAGAGTGATGTCCAAGAAGAAATAGCTGTTACCTAGTAGATAGAAGAGTAGAAGGAAAGGAAAGGAAAGGAAAGGAAAGGAAAGGAAAGGGAAAGGAAAGGAAAGGAAAGGAAAAGGAAAGGAAAGGAAAAGGAAAGGAAAGGAAAGGAAAGGAAAGGAAAGGAAAGGAAAGGAAAGGAAAGGAAAGGAAAGGAAAGGAAAGGAAAGGAAAGGAAAGGAAAGGAAAGGAAAGGAAAGGAAGAAGGAAAGAGAAAGATTGGGGAAAGTTTCTAGGAGCAGGTGGCAATTCGGTTGGGTTATCAATAATGGGTAGATATTTAATGAGCACAGGGGAAAGGAGTGTGCTGCATGCATAGGGAACAAGATCAGTAAAGATTATAGAATTATAGATGGAAGAAACTTTAAAGGTCAAGACCTATGTGACCCTGGGCAAGACATTTAACTGCCATTGCCTAGCCCTTACCATTCTACTGTCTTGGAACCAATAAGACAGAAGATAAGGGTTTTTAAATAAATAAAATGAAGGTCAAGTCCAAATCCCTTATTTTTACAGATAGGAAACCTGAGGCTAGAGAGGTTATCTGCCTTGTCTAAGCTCACACAGCTTATAAGTATCTGAGTAGGATTTGAATTCAAGTTAGGGGGATTCCAAGTACATCCACTATACCATATGCCTAGAGTTGGGAAAGAATGGAACATGTTTTAGAAGGGACAGCCAGTAGTCTAATCTACCTGAAGCATAGATTACATTCAGGGCCTATAGTAAAATATAAGGTTGAAAAGGTAGTATGGAGGCTGGATAAAAAGGCCTTGAATATTGGATTAAGTTTGAATTTTAGTAGAGGGAAATAGGAAGCTAGTAAAGGTTTCTGAGCAGAGGAGCAATAGAGAAAAGATTCTTTGTAAAAGAAAGTTGCCTGG